>NC_047085.1:109667580-109970610 GCF_902459505.1 Geotrypetes seraphini
CTAATGTGGAACCTTGCATCTTGTAGCTAAAGTTCAGGTTTCTCTTGCCCAGATGCATCACTTTGCACTTAACATAAGAACATAAGCAGTGCCTCTGCTGGGTCAGACCAGAGGTCCCTCATGCCCAGTAGTCCGCTCAAGCGATGGCCCATCAGGTCCAGGACCTGTATAGTAATCCTTAATCTATACCCTTCTATACCCTTTTCCTTCAGGAAATTATCTAATCTTTTCTTGAACCCCAATACTGTACTCTGTCCTATCACACCCTCTGGAAGCGCATTCCAGGTGTCCACCACCCTTTGGGTGAAGAAGAACTTCCTAGCAATGGTTCTGAATCTGTCTCCTCTTAATTTTACCGAATGCCCTCTCGTTCTTGTAGCTCTTGAAAGTTTGAAGAATCTGTCTCTCTCCACTTTCTCTATGCCCTTCATGATCTTGTAAGTCTCTATCATGTCCCCTCTAAGTCTCCACTTTTCCAGGGAAAAGAGCCACAGTTTCTCCAATCTTTCAGCATATGAAAGGTTTTCCATACCTTTTATCAAACTTGTCACTCTCTTCTGAACCCTCTTGAGTATCGCCATATCCTTCTTAAGGTACGGCGACCAATATTGAACGCAGTACTCCAATATTGAATGCAGTACCATCAACCAATACAACAACAGGATAACTTCTTTCGTTCTGGTTGTAATACCTTTCTTGATTATACCTAGCATTCTATTCGCCTTCTTAGCGGCCGCTGCGCACTGTGCCGACTGCTTCATTGTCTTGTCCACTATTACCCCCAAGTCCCTTTCTTGGTACTTTCACCCAATAACAGCCCTCCCATCATATAGCTGTACTTCTGGTTTCTGTTTCCTACAAGCAAGACTTTACATTTCTCTACATTGAACTTCATCTGCCATCTCGTCGCTCAGTCCCCTAGTTTGTTCAGGTCCCTTTTAAAATCTTCGCAGTCCTCTGTAGTCCTAGCCCCACTAAATAGTTTGGTGTTGTCTGTGAATTTAATTACTTCGCACTTCGTCCCTGTTTCTAGATCATTTATAAATACAATGAACAGCAGCGGTCTGAGCACGACCCCTGCGGAACACCAGTCCGTGTAGTGGCCCTTCACTCCTACCCTCTGCTTCCTACCTGCCAACCAATTCTTGATCCATCTGTGTATGTCTCCTTCCACCCCATGGTTCTTTAGTTTCCGAAGTAGGCATTCATGAGGTACCTTGTCAAAGACTTTTTGGAAATCTAAGTATACGATGTCTTGCTCACATTAAACGACATCTGCTATTTTGATGCTCAATCTTCCAGTCTCACAAGGTCCTTTTGCAATTTTT
Source organism: Geotrypetes seraphini (assembly GCF_902459505.1). Taxonomy (NCBI): domain Eukaryota; kingdom Metazoa; phylum Chordata; class Amphibia; order Gymnophiona; family Dermophiidae; genus Geotrypetes; species Geotrypetes seraphini. The sequence continues at coordinate 109,668,909 of NC_047085.1, forward strand.
CACAATCTTCTTCTGCTTTAACAACTTTGTGTCATCAGAAAATTTAATTGCCTCACTAGTTATTTCCATCTCTAGATCATTTATAAATATGTTAAAAAGCAGTAGTCCTAGCACAGAGCCCTGGGAAACCCCACTATTTACTCTTATAACAAGACTGATGTATGCTTAGCATTAGAACAGAAACTAACCCCCTCTTCTATGAAACTGTGATAGCAGTTTTTAGCTCAGTGAGCCGTGCTGAATGGCCCGCGCTGCTCCCGATGCTCTTAGAGTTCCTATGAACGATGGGAGCAGCGCGGTCCATTCAGCGTACCTCTCTGTGTTACAAACTGCTAGCACAATTTAATAGAAGAGGGGGTAAGCGTGCTGCTAATCAGAGGAAAAACCTCAGAACCCCATTAGAGGAACCCCTCCCCTAACTTGTCCAGCAGTTTGCTATTTGAAAATGGCCGTTTTTGTTCCTCCAACTTTAGATGTTCAGCTGGAACTTTCCAAGTTGGACTTAGACCTTTTTTTTCCTTCAAAAATGCCCCTTAATAACTCTGCAAGTTCATATTTCAATTCTATCAGTACTCTGGAATGTACAGTATACTATCTGGTCCATGCGATTTGCTACTCTTCAGTTTGTCATATGCCCCATTCCATCTTCCAGTTTTACAGAGATTTAATTTAGTTGATCTGACTCATCTTGCTCTGGTATCTTCCCCACATCAAATTTGATCATGACCATAGTGATCACAACAAGTGGCCCCAGCACAGTTAACTCTTGCACTGATCATGTGGTCCACTAAGAAATAGATTTAAAATTGCCCCTCCCCCCCCCTGTTGTTCCCTGAACCAGCTGCTCCATAAAGCAGTGCTTGATTTCATCTAGGAATTTTAACTCCCTAGCACAGTGTCTCTCAAACTGTGTGCCAGGGCACAGTGGTGTGCCCCGAAGAGATTCCAGGTGTGCCAGGAGAGACTCCAGAATTTTACTTTATTTAAAAAAAATTCCCTTCATAAGTATATACTAGAATAGATGACCTGTACATTGTGTATGCAAGAGACTGTCAATGTTATGAGCATCTGCGTGCATAAAGATACAACCGCCAAACAAGCATCATTCTTTGATGTGAAGGGACCTTGAAAATTAACAGCAAGTAATTTAATTTTAATTTTTTATGCAGTAGTTATCCTAACGAGCAACAAATCAATCAAGGCTTTGGCCTAGATTCTCTAACCCCCCGATCCTTATCCGATCCGTGTGCGGTTGGAGGCAGGCCGATCGATTCACCAACCATCTGCATGCAAATGGGGGTGATCGGAGGCACGCCTCCAACTGACTGCACAGATTGGATTGAGCCCTGACAGTAGTGACAGGAGAAGAAGCTTCCTGTCACTGCTGTCAGGACTCTGCAGGCTTTAAAAAATTTTTTTTTTTAATCGGGCTATTTTGCGTGTTTTAAACATGCAAAATATCAGCCCGATTTTAAAAAAAATTAAACTCCCCTCCCTCTCCTGACAAGTGCCCCTTCCCCTCTCCCTCCCTGAACCAAACAATACCCGGCGCGAGGGTCCCACTCCCTCCACCCCTCCAACTGGCCTACACCATCTCAAGAAACTCAGCACTCCGGTTGCCGGTTCCTGCGCACTCCTCCTCCACCTGCACAACCCCACACGGGAAGCACGCTCCAGGTTTCGGAGAGAAGGGGCATTACCTAGCACAGGTTTTCACAAGCGTGTACGTGCTCCAGGTTTCTGAGAGAAGGGGCATTACCTAGCACAGGTTTTCGCAAGCATGTGGACACTGACGAGAGTGATCGTGATGTTGGTGGTGGGAGAAGGGAATTTGTAGTTCTGCTTTCCCCTCTCACTGTGTTGTGGGAGGGTACACAGGAGGCACGTGAGTGATCGCGATGTTGGTGGTGGGAGAAGGGAATTTGTAGTTCTGCTTTCCCCTCTCACTGTGTTGTGGGAGGGTACACAGGAGGCACGTGGCCAGGGAAAACCACAGGTTGGGGAAGGGAAGGCCTGTAGTGACAGAGAGCTTTTCTATTGGTCAATCATTTGCAGTATTTTCTGACCAGAAGAGGCGGTTAGAAAATATCGCGAATGACTGAGTCTGCGAATTGCCGACCGCGAATTCGTGGGGTGTACTGTATACTAGTGAAAACTGAGAAAAAAAAAACGACCTTCAATTATTATTTAACTAACGTCCCCTTTTATCAAGCTGCGATAGAGGTCACAGTAATGGAGTTTGCTCAGTACTGAGGTGCTCAAATACACATGGCACCAACAGAATGAGCACTTAGAGGCATCAGCGGAATACACTCCTGCCTCACCATTAGCATGGGGATGATCTGTGACTGAAATGACCAAAGAAACAGTGGGTTAGGCAAACTTATGAGATGTTTTCTTCCTCCCTGTATTTTTTATACTCTGTTTAGTGCTTGCAAAAATACTTATGCATGTTTAATTATTTTGCCATCATGAATATGTAGGCCTTTGTTCTCTTCTAACACCACTTTCAGTGGTCATGCAAGCCTGATCAGCAAGAAAGGGCCAAGGTTATGACTGTGATGGAAGGAATTCTTCATGTTTCTTTGCTATTTCATACAATAGTATGGCATGCAAATTGATTTGATTATTTATTCAATTTTCTATACCATTTTCCCAGGGGAGCTCAGAACAGTTTGGTTTACATTAATTTATTCAGGTCCTCAAGCATTTTCTCCTCTCTGACTCACAATCTATCTAATATACCTGGGGCAATGGGGGGATTAAGCAACTTGTCCAAGGTCGGAAAGAACAGTGTGGGTTTCAACCCATGACCTCTGGGTGCTGAGGCTGTAGCTTTAACCACTGCGCCACAATCTGATGGATTAGGATTTATTAACCATCTTTATGAAGAGATTCACCCAATGTGGTGTAGAGCAGATACGGCTTGACATAAAACTTAGGGCTCCTTTTACAAAGGTGCACTAGCATTTTTAGCAAATGCAATGGATTAGCACATGCTATAGCGCACGCTAGCCGAAAAACTACCGCCTGCTCAAGAGGGGGCGGTAGTGGCTAGTGTGCACGGCATTTTAGCGTGCGTTATTCCACGCGTTAAAGCCCTAACACACCTTCGTAAAAGGAGCCCTTACAATTCGGGGAGGGGCTGGAGGTGGAACAGGGCAGTGCCATGTGTCTGGAGTTTCCCAGGGAAAAAATATGGTAACCCTACAGTAAGTGCACCCATGCTAAAAGGGTAGCTTAACCATTAGACCAGATGAGCACTGGCTTGGGATGCAGACCATAAAGGTTGCCATAATCCCCAGTTTCTGATATTACTGCCAGTGACTCACCTGGTACAAAAATTAAGCATTTTCTCTCCTTCCCTCCCAGAGGTCCAGCATTCTTCTCCCCACTGACCCAATCTGGTTTCTCTCACCCCCCCCTCCCCCCGCTGCCCTCAGGTCCAGCATCACATCCTATGCTCCTCCTTCCCTCACTGTGGTCCAGAAAACTTGCTAGCAGCAGCAACATGACAGCGGGCAGCCTGCAGTCATCTCCAGGATATTACCTCTGTCGCATCCTGCTCACAGGAAATTGCATCAGAGGAGGCAGAATAGGGCAGAAGGAACATCCTGAGGCTGACTGGATAATGCCTATTTTCAGGCAGCTGTAGCTGGCAAGTTTGTAGGATGGTGGGCAGGCAGGGGAAGAAGGTGGGGTAGAGAGGGAGTAATGCCAGACCCATGGGGAAGGGGAGTGGATAGGAGAGATAGAATCAAGTAAGTGGTGGGGAGGAGAGGAAAAGACGTTGGGCTAACAGATGGAATGAGAGGAGGGAGAGATGCCTACCACTACTACTACTTATTATTTCTATAGCGCCGAGAAGGCGTACGCAGCACTGTACATTATAACATGCAATAAACAGTCCCTGCTCAGAAGAGTTTACAATCTAATTTAGACAGGACATTTCAGGGTTGGGGAGATTATGGTAGAGGAAATGATACAGTGAGTATAGGTATCTGACAGCAGTGAGTGGGAGTTAAGAGTTGAAAGCAGTTTCAAAAAAGTGGGCCTTTAGCTTGGATTTGAACACTGCCAGGATGGAGCACAATGTATTGATTCAGGCAGCCTGTTCCAGGTGCCACAAGAAAGAAGGGACGGAGTCTGGAGTTGGCGGTGGAAGAGAAGGGTACAGATAAAAGGGGCTTGCCCAATGAGCGGAGATCACGGGGGGGGGGAGATATGTGAGGAGAGATACTGGGGGGCTTCAGAGCGATATCTATGGAAAGGGGGAAAGGAGGAGGGAGAGAGAGAGAAACACTAAACTACAATGAGGGGAAGGCACCAAAGTATGTTGGCTCAGGGCACCAAAATCCAACCCTGCATGCTAATGAAAATGAAAATGACAATATTTCTGCAGTGTGCAGTTGATGCATTCTCCACCATAACCTGCCTAGTTCCTGCCTCTAATAGCATGCAGTTGTCATCCGAAATTAACGTATACTGTCACACCATCATGGTAAAAGTCACTACACTCGTGCGTTAGCACATGCTAAGTTATGCATTAACTGGTTAACACACTGCAATAAAAGAACCTGAGTGCAAAAGAAGGAAACCTAGGTAGACAGGAAAATAAAATGTTTCTGCAGTCACAGATGGTTGCATATTTACAGACAAGTAGACACTTCTTTTTTTTTTTTTTTTAGATAAAATGAAATAGTAAAGGTACACTACTGCTTTCTGCCCTCCCCCTCCCTTTGTTGCTGTATATTTTTCCCTTCAAATGTTCTAGGATGGAGGAGCTGTAATTCACTCCTAAGTACATTTTTCTCAGTAAGCACTTTTTAATGTAATCAGCTCTCATTAGAAGGGTTTGCAGCAGAATTCGCGGCATGCAGCTCTTAAGTAAAGCTGAATTTGACTGCACTTGATGGTTCACAGCAGGAATTATGCAGCTGGTGCCCTGGAAGGAAATTTATGTGGGCTCATTCACCTTCCTTGATAGTAAAATGGCCTGAATGAGTGCCGAGGTGACAGGGCAATGGTATATTACTGCGTGGGCTTTCTATGCAGAGACTCAGCAGCCAGTGTTAATACTGATGTGCAATTAATGCATTTTTAATATGGCTGTATACTGTATTTCACTGAGCCGAGCAGCTGTTAAAACACTGTCTGTTCTCTGGAGGCCTGTGTTCATTTCCAGAATGTCAAGATGCACTTTGTGGCGAGCAGTCTGAATCTTGGCAGACACGGATGACATGTTCTTCAGATTGCATAAATAAATATCTGTGCAAGAAACATTTTGAAAGGAAACCAAATGTGAAATTATTGAAAGCTTATTTTAACTTGCGGGTGTTCCAGTATACAGCATTATCTTTTGGAAGTGATTTTGGATTACTGCATTGCCAGCCACTGTAGAAGCCGATTCAGCATATCTTGGAGGTATGACCAGATGTGCAAATAACCAAGAAAAGTTACAGCTTAGGGCCTGACATTACACGGAGCCTCATGCTTCACTGGCATGAAAAACCTTCAGATCTAACATTTACTTCCTACTTGATTGAGTGGGCTTCTTAAATGTTACACTTAACTGCCTGCAACAACTTTGCTCCATTCACAATTATTTGGATACAGATGAATTACATACTCAATATCATTTATACTAAAGAATGACACGGGGACAGGGACCTGTGGGCTGCGGTGAAGACGGAGTCCATGGGGACAGGGCAGGGACAAACTTTTTCCCCATTTCATTCTCTAAAAACTTGAGAGTATAACAAATTCAATAAATCCAATCCAATCCAAAAACTTAACACATTTTAGACATCTGGCAACTGAATTCAATGATTATAGAAAACTACAGAAGCTGCTTTTGAATTTCAACGAACTTCTGTTAAATGACATCATTTGTGTTTTGTCTGCCGTCTGCAACATCCTTCCATCATGTGCCCAGTTGCTCAAGCATCTTATTGTTACTGCAGCAGATTCATCTGTCATTGCTGGCATCAAGGAACATTTCTAACATTTAATAGAGCAAACAAAATAGTCATACGGCAGAGACGTCCACAACCATAGTCCTGATCAACCAAAACAGTCTTTATTGCTGACAGCAAATGTAGTGCCAAAGCAATTGATGACTGCGAATGTAGACTCGACACTGACCATGTTTTGACTAAAATAGCCTTTGTCAAGAGCCTCTTTTGTAATAGTCTTCTTATAAAACATTAACATATTTTGTTGAAAATGTTGAACAAAGATAAACAGCTGAGTAAAAAAAACACTAAAGACAGAAGTGCACACTTTTGATCACCAGTGGAAAAAACACCATTTAATAGACACTCATTTTTCTGTTCATCCACTACACAATGTTGGTTCTCTTCTACGGCAATACCTGAAAGACAATCCAATTACCTTCCCAAATGATGTAAAAACATAAGCAACTGAATCTTTGGGAAGGTTGTACCAAAATTAGATAGAAATGGAAGGCTCTATTTGTGATTTATAAACAATTGTAGAGAATATTATCCCTTTTTATACTTTAATAAAAAGATTTAAATATAAAATCATAAGTGTTGCAAGCTTGTGCAAATGAGGACAGAGTCCGTGGTGACGGAGCGGGGACAGGGACAGAGCTCGAGGGGACAGGACAGGGACAGAGATGGAGCCTGTGGGGATGAGGACAAACTTCATCCCCCCTGTGTCATTCTTTTGCATATGTGACTTCAAGACCGGACTACAGCGATGTAATCTATGTGGATTTATCACAATCAAACATCAAGATGTTACAATATCTACAAAATACAGCAGCGAAGTTTCATGGTAGAGCTACACATTGCGATCATGTTATTCTCCTTTTCCTCCAATTATAAGGGCTTCCTATTCCATTCTTGGTTCAGTTTAAAAAGTCTTGTTCTAACTTTTAAAGCTCTTCACAATGGTACTCCATTACCTATCAAATTTAACCATACCATATGTCCCTTCCCATATGCTTCGCTCTTTTAATGATCATCGTTGGTTCTCCCTCCTCCCAACCAGATCCATTGGGAATCAACTCATAAAAGTAAATTATTTTTTCCTGGCACCTTTTCTATGGAACAGCTTCATTCAGAAATCTTGTATAGCCAATTTAGAAGTGATCTGAAAACACATCTTTTTTTTTTCAATGGTTTTTGTCACACCGTAGCACTGATTGATCCCGTCACAGCAGCAGACACGTTAATACATTGACTCAACAAGCAATTTACACAATAATGCCTACGGTTATATCTTTTTAAATTTTAGATATTTTTAACTTTTAAGCCCTGGATTAATATTGTGTATGAATGTGTACTTCCCTGTTGATCATTACTGAAATTCTTCAAAATTGGCACTTGGCACTTGTTGCCTCCCACCCAGCTCTTAATACCCTATAAGTACTACACAAACACGCTGTTCTTCGACAATATGTGGATTTATTAATGGCCGCAGCCATAAATGCCCTATTACATCATCTACAAACAGAAAAATACCAACATACCAAAACTTTAACCATGCACAATTTAGATACCAATGTATATCATCATATTGAGTCACCTGAACATTTTATATATATACCATAGGCACAACCTCATATTGCTACATGTCAGTCCTTACACCCATCAACTGACCTGTGTCCTGCCCAGCATCTCTGGCTGAGCCAACGTTGTTCTCGTGGGAGAGCCGTTCAAGCTCCCCGTTCAAGGAGGGGCCATCCACCTGTCGATTGTTGAAGTCATGTCACACGGCCTCCCCGCCGTCCAAGCCGGGAGACAAGCAAGCCTCTGAGTGCTTACCTCACTTGCTTCTGCAAGGCTATATGCCGCCACATCTTTTGCTATCAACAACTGTAACGCAGTGTTCTTTCTTATCTGTATGCTGTGCCTATGACCCCACTAGGATTTCTTCCCCCCATTGTTGTATTTATGACTGTGACTGGTTTCTCTTGGGGCGGGAAGGAAGGAACGCCATGACGCTCCCATGGCAAGGGCTGAACTGCAGCTTCTGCTTCAGTTCGGGTTGGCTCACCCTCGCTCACCCCACCCCCATGGCCCATCCGTGACCCGCATTGACCTCCTCCCCGGGTTTCCCCTCCCCTTCCCCCTCTCTACCTTCCTTTCCATACACCCCCCTCCCCTTGGCATCAGCCTCGGCCCTTTTGTCATTGCTGCCCCCCTATAGGGTGGGGCGTTTATCCTTTCTTTCCTTCGATTATTTGAGACTACCTCTTATTTGTAAATTGCTTAGACTTGGCATGTCCAAAACTTTGTGCCTAAGTTAAATGAGAAACGCCATTTAAAATGGCAAAAATCATTAAAGTTAAAGCGCATAATGTTGCCTAAATAAAAGGACTGGAACTGCGCCTAAATAGGTCCTTTACAGCACTTAATACCACTATGGGCATGGCTAACACCGGAAGTGGCATTAAGCACTGTAAAGCGCCTACGTAGCTGCGATTCACAACAAAGATACAGTAGGTGCCGGAAATGTAGGCCTGGAAAATCCTGGCCTATATTTCCGGCACCTTACTTTCCAGGAAGTGTGATTCTCTATATAGCAATGCCGCGTGATTGACATGCAATCATTGGCCGCTTTTTAAGCTCCTGCCAATATAGGCATCCTACAGCTGTCTAATCAGCCAATCGGGAGGCACATTTTCTTAAAAAAATGCTCCCCAGGCAGGCCGCCTAACTGAAGGCACCTCCGGGAGCATAGGGAGGCCCGCAAGCCCGCCTAAGCTCACCTAAGGCTAGGTGGTAGCCTTAGGCGAACCTAGGCAGCCCTATGCGTCTCCCTAGCAGAGTGGGAGATGCTTACAATTTAGGCTAGCAAAATGCTGTCCTACATGGTAAGTAGACGTGGCCGCTATACTTAATCGTGGCAAGGGATCTCCCTGCCGCGATTAGTATAGCGGCCGTGGCTAGGGCTGCCAGTCTCCCCTCTCCACTCCCCCAACAATCGTGGCAGGAGGGTGCCCAACCCTTCCTACCAGTAGGCCCCCCCCCACCCCACTCCCGATGATCGCGGCAGGAGACTGCCCAACCCCTCCTGCTGACAGAACCCGCCCCCCCGAAGATCGCCAACCCCTCCTGCCAGATCCCCCCCAATGAAACCTCCCCCCCCCGGAACTCCCCCTCGGGATTACCTGCAAGTTTGTTGGACAGGTCCTCGCACCATTCGGCCAGCAGGCCCGCCTCTGTCCAAATGAGGCAGGCCCATCCCTCCCTTGCCCAACCCACAGGATCCTAGGGCCAAAATGTCTCTGGTCCCAAGCATTTCAGATAAAGGATCTTGTACCAGTAGTGCATTGTTATGCACATAGGCCATATTCTTTATATGACACTGAAAGGATGGCCTCTGAAGTTAGGCACAGCTTATAGAATCATGCTTAGCATCCATACGTGTGACTAACATTTTGGCATACTAACTAAATAAACCAAAAAAAAACCACACACTTATAGGAAAGAACACTGTATGTCTCTCGCACTTGGACTCAAAAACAAAAATACTTTAATCAAAAGCTATTTTCAAAAGCAATTTTCAAAAAAGTGGTAGTGTACCTCAGAATATGGAGTATTCTACCCAATTAATGGGTTATTTTTAGCAACGGCTCCAGGTTTCAACAACGGATAGAGTCTGTGAGATCAGTATTGCCGTCTATTTTGATTGATATTTTTCACTGATTTTCAGAAGCTTTATGAATTACTTGAGCTTTATGATCTTTATGAATCTTATGAACTGTTTGACAACCCAATGAACTTTATATTGAGCTTTTTTGAATTTTCACCTGCACTAGCTACCGATTCCTCGTAAGGAAGCCTGTTTGGCAATGAAAACATTTGGACATTGATTGAGCGATTAATTCAATTTTTAAATTTAAATAAGAATAAAAGATTAATTTAAATTTTTAAAAATTAGGTAAGTGGTTGGAAACCTATGAGGTAAACAGGAGTGTGCTCCATATTCTGAGGTACACAACCACTTTTTACATTACATTAGAGATTTCTATTCCGCCATTACCTTGCGGTTCAAGGGGGATTACAAAAGAATTATAAACGGTGGGTTACAATCTAATAGATGCTGGCACTGTAATACTGAAATAGGGACCTTAGATCATCTGTTGTTTTTTTGTCCACTGATATTTAAATTCTGGAAGTTGATTTGGGGACAAATAAATACTATATTAGAATCTGATATTTGAATAACATATGAAGTCATTATATGTGGTACTATGTTACATGTTAAGGGGTTCATAATAATAATTTAAAAAAAACATCTAAAATGTCTAAAAAGTGGCCTAAATGGCTACTTGGACGATCAAAAAGCCTGAATGTCCAAGTACCCATAATCAAAGCTGGTTTCTGACATATCTAAAACCAGCTTAGGCCTTTCCCCTGCCTCTAGACGCACTGAGAGAAAAGAGGCATTTTTAGAGGAGGGGAAAGGGCGGACGGTGGGCGGGAGGTGGGCCAACCTAGACCTAGGCGTGCAGCAGGTATAACCAAAACCTTAGGCAGGATGCCTAGTCAGCACTTATACGTTTTGACTTAGACAAAGTCAAAACAGGTCTAAGTGCCGAAAAGTGCTGAGCTGATCGTGGAAGCTGCGATCAGCTCAGCGGCCCCAGCTACTTGCTTACCCCCTACAGCAATGATCGCGGCAGGAGAGATGCCTCATCTCCCATACCGCGATGCCATCACTCCTCTACTACTGCAACCCGCGGAAGGAGTGATGGCATCGCGCTAGGGGAGATGAGGCATCTCTCCTGCCGCGATATATCACCCCCCCCTCCCGACAACATCGGGGCAAGAGGGAGCCCAAGCCCTCTTACCCTGCGATCCCCAACCGCCCCCCCCCCCTTCGCCGAGTCCGATGGGGTCAGGAGGGAGCCCAAGCCCTCTTGCCCCGCGATCTCTAATCCCCCCCCCCCCGAGTCCGATGGGGCCGTGACATATTATATGTGTGTGCATGTTATACATGTGGATGTGTTTTTTGCTTAAAAATACAGTAATCTAAGGAAAAGAAATGAGGACTATAGAATGTTTTAGATGCCTGTACATCACTTAATCATGTATCACGCTTCTTATGTTAATTTTTCCTTATTACTCCGTTTATATTACATTTTGGACTTGAGTCGATTAAGCAATACTTACTTTTTATTTATTCGTATAATTTTTCTTTTCTTTAAATTGCTTTCTGTACAAGTTTAATCTTGAATTGTAAATCAGGAAACATAAATAAATAAATAAAAATACAGTAATCTTCTATAGCAGACAGGCTTTTCAAATGATTGCCACTTGACTTAGTTTGTGCTACAATTAAAGCAAACACAGCAAGCTACTCAAAGTGTATCCACTTATGTGCTAAGAGACCCTTGACTTAGTCTAGAAGGTGACTTCAGATTATTTAGCAAAACACCAGCAACTATAATACCACCAGACATGTCAGTGATTACTTAACTTTCTTAGGAGAATTTCTAGACTGCCTTCCTTATATGTAGGCACAACCCAAAGCATAATAATCATATATCAATTCATCACAAGTTTCCACACCTACACCTCCTCATAACTCACAGGCTGATCATCTAAAAGCTATAAGCTCATGAACTGAAACCTCATGTTTACACTTTGCCAGCGCGCATGCATGAGGTTTCACTTTTGGCGTGGCTCGGGATGCTGTTCTTTTGGATCTCAGTGTTGTGAAAATGCCCCTAATTGTCAACTACTATGAAAAATATTTTTTCCTATTTTTATCAATTTATTTGAACATTTGTTATGCTGCCAAACAATCAAAAGACATCAGGGCAACCTACAACGGAGTAAATACAAGGACTAATGATGCTAAAGGAGAGAAACCACGAACTCAACAACAAAAAACTAACTTATAAAAGAGAGGGTGTGGGGTACCACAACAAATATTGCAAAAATACAAACCCCCCTCTTTTACTAAGATGCACTATGCTTTTTAGCATGCGCTAAATATTAGCGCGCACTACACACGCTAAATGCTAACGTGTGCATGTTATCCTATGGATGTGTTAGCGGTTAGCGCATGCGTTGATTTAGCATGTGTTAAAACTGCGCTAAAACGCTTAGCACGCCTTTGTAAAAGAGGGCCAAAGTGTGAAATAAAAACCGCCTAAACACAAGAGGGATAGGGATGGAAAAGCTAGAGAAAGGAAGCACAGAACCAATCAAAAGAACAAGCAGATTTTCTTTTTTTTTTTTTTAACTTTATTAATTTTCAAAACTAATACAAAGTGCCATAAATTATACAAACATTAATAATCAATGTAAGCACTTAAATTCCATCAATAACAATACAGAAGAAAAATATCCCTCCCCTCCCTTCCATCAATTTAATCAAGAAATAAACCAAAAAGAAATCCCCTTCCCCACCCACCCCGTCCTGGATATGTATAAAAATATGCAGAAAATTAAATAAAGACAATTACATTGAAGTAACAAAGGATGTCAACGGGCCCCAAACCAAATTAAAAAAATTGCTATGCCCCAACATATCAGCATTCATCTTTTCATATTTTTAACTTAGACAAAACTGGCCCACCATAACGGAAAGTTGAGGCGGTCACAATTTTTTCCAATTGCGGGTTATCATTTGCATAGCTATCCCTGTCATAATAAGGAACAGCCTGCATTTGTAACGGTCCATGGGAGGCTTGATATACAGCAACCTTCCACATATAATTGCTTCATACGCCAAAGGGATTGTTGATTCCAGTATGAGGTTAATCTGTCCCCATATTGACTTCCAGAAGTTGAGTATCAAAGGACAATAGAACAACAGATGATCCAGTGTCCCAATTTCTAACAAGCAGATTTTCTTTTAAGAAAGTATCTGAAAACAAGCACACAATTTCTCTACCAATCCAAAAAGCTTTCAACTATAGCTGCTCCACCACCCTACAAATTGACTCACCTACAGAAACTCCCCAACTGACCCACCCATATCAAAACTACCCCTGCAATGAATTCACCACCTCTCAATCGTTCCTCCTCCCTGAAAAACTGCATCTATGACTGCCTCCACCTACATACATTGCCCGCACTCTGAAAATGATCTGCAACTAAACCCCGCAGCTAACCTGCATGCAATCTCTGAAGGTTGGGAGAGGTTGATATGTGAATATTTTATAAGGTAATAGACTTGCTGACATAATACACTGTATTTAAGATCCACACTTGTGTTTCTTTGCAGATTTCTGCATGTTACTTGGCTTTTGTGCCATTTGCTATTGTGCTATCTTTTCACAACAGAAATCCACTTTACAGTTTTGATGGCAAAAGGAATTGACAAAAAAATGACAATCTACAGTTCAGCTACCAGCTATGTAATATACAGAAACTATATACTATTTTAGATCATAGGAAACATAAAGAGAGGTTAATCCTAACATCAACATCTATATCACTTTAAATGTTTTCTATCTTATAAAAGACAGAAACATTTTACAGTGCATTTCAAGTTTTTCTTATATTTGATGCTGAATGGGGTATATTATATACAAACACAGGTTTGGTAAAATCACTACCATGTGTAACAGCCCCAACAGATGTTCTTGAACCTTTAATTTCTTTAGGAATAGCATTCAGCAGTTGATAACATTTGTGTCTTGCTGAGATGGCATGCCAAGTACATATCTTTTAAACAGCAGAGATAAAAGTGGGCAGAACAGCAAAGATTATTGTGTGTTCCCTTGTAATTACCTCCTGACCCATGTGGGATCAGCATGTTACAGTGCTGTCTTAACATTCACTATGCTACAGGTAGCAAAATGCACCAGCCCGCCCCAAGACTAAGTAAAGCAAGAAGTCAAGGCAGCACTTGTGCACAGAAGAGCAGAAAAGAAAAAGCCAATCAAACATTTGCATACCTTTCTTGTAAGTGGACTATACAATCTGCTGCAAAGCATACTTGAAACTTTCTCTGAGAAAATCGGAAGTGGTTATGAGGGAAGACTACTTTGCTCAAATGCATAGAATTCAGTCCATGGACTCTTTATTTGATCCTAAATCTTTTGTAACAATGAGTTTGAAAGGATTCCTTTTATCTCTGAGGCACAGCCCAGCACCCACACAAACCTCATCTCTTCTTCCCCAAGTCCAGGCTGCGTCTAGAAAGCCTTCGAGCATCCGCGCATGTTCGGTGGCTCTCCAGACATGGTTCCAAACTTGGGGCCTTCCAAAACCCAGACAAATTCCTGGGTTTTGGAAATCTGTCCAGGCACCCAGACAGACCTCTAAAAAGTCCTCTGTGCTTTACACCAATTGCACTCAATTTGCTTTTATCTGGAGGACAAGGCCCTACACACTTTTTACCATGCCTCTATAGCAACTGAATTAGACTACTGCAATGTGATTTATGCAGACTTATTTCAGTCCAATATGAAGAGACTACAATCATTACAAAACACTGCTGTCCATTTCCACTAAAAAGCCAGATGATGTGATCATGTAACCACTTTTTTACCACTTTTGCATGCTCCCAGTATGGTCTAGGATCCAATCTAAGATATTGCTTTTAAGACCTTCTCAGATGGAACCCCTGACTACCTGGCTAATTTAACAATATCTTATGTTCCAATCCCACATGTTTTACTCCATCAGTGACCATTGTCTGATACTACTGCTTTTTTTATTTTGGCACCCTTTTTGTAGAATAATTTACCTCTCACATTATGTTCAGAGACTTCTTAAATTTAGTCAAAATTAAAAACACATTTATTTTCCAGTTTTGACACTGATTAGTGTTGACAGATGGGTAATAATAGCAGATAATGTGGTTTATTTGAGTGTTACTAAATTATTTGAATTTTTATATTTGGTTTGGGTTGCGTCATTTCTTTAATTTCTATAGAGTTCTCTTCTGTGTAATTATTTTATTTACTGTAAATCACCTGGACTTGGTGCTACCGAAACTGTGCAATACATCAAATTCTTAAATAAACATGAATGGCCAGATTCTGTAACTGGCGCCCAAGTCAGTGGCTTCCTTAAAAGCGGCCACTGATCACCTGTCAATCATTTGAGGGTGCCGATTACAGAATCGTGCCTATTCAGTCAAGATAGGCAGCTGAAATAAAAGCCCAGAAAACACTGTCCTATATTTCAGCCACTTATCTCTGCTTCTAGACTGCAACAGTCGATTGTGGCAGAGTAATTCCCCCCTCCCCCATCAGCCAAGCAGCATGGACTCTGCAAAGCCATGATTCTATAACCAGCGTCCAAGTCGGATTGCCTGTCAATCATTCTAGAGCACCGGTTACAGAATCATGGCTTTGGGGAGTCCCTGCCACTCAGCTGATGGGGAAGTGGGGGGAATTCCCCTGCCGTGATCATCTGAAAGGCCATGGCAAGGAACCCCTGAACCCCACATCAAGGTGGCCAGCAGGAGGGATGGGATGCCTGCTCACTCCCCCGAACCCTACTCTACTACTACTATTTATTATTTCTATAGCGCTGAAAAGGCGTACGCAGCGGGCCAGCCTATTGCTGCTTGGCAGGCCAGGACCTCTCATACATCAGAGTTAATGTCAGAGGGAAGGCTTGTGGGCCGGTGGCATGCAATCACTGCATGCCCTTCCTGGAGTTACAGTGGCGACAGGGGATAAATGAATGGAGCTGTCAGGTGACGAGGTTGGCGGCAGACTGGAGGAGAGGAGGAATCAGTGGCAGGACAACTTGGGGGCAGCCAGGCTTCGGCGTGGGTCAGCTTCAGGGGAGGGAGGGAGGAAGGGGTGGGACAAAGCTGGAAGGGAGAGAGGGGGAGGGGACATTAACTCGGGACACAGAAGGAAGGGAAGTGGCATTAATAGGAAAAACAGTAAATGCCATTTTACACAAGGCAGGGAGGAAGGAGGCACTAACTTGGGACATAGGGGGAGGAAGGGAGGAAGGAATAAAGGGGGCACTAACTTGGGACATAGGAAGGAGGGAGGGAGGGACTAGAAAGGGACAATTGTTGGGCCTGAGTGTGTGAGTGAGAGGGAAAGAGATGGTGCACAGAGAGGAGTGAGGTAGAGATGCACGGAAAATTGAAGGATGAGAGGGAGAAATGTTAGCTATGGTAGTGGAGAGGGAACAGGATAGATTGAAAAGGATGCAAAGGGGAGGAATGTTAGGCTTAGTGATGGAGGGAGAGATGTGGCATGGTGTTGGAGAGGGGTGATAGAAGGAGAAATGGACATGAGGCTGGTGGGCAGTGGTGAAAAATGCTGCACATAATCTAGGGGATGAGAGAGGAAGAAAAGTTGGACTCCCGGAGGGATAGAGAGAGATGGTTGGGGAATGGAATGAGGTCTGGAGGAGACAATGTGTGCAGAAGAAAGAAGGAAAGAAATATTGGATGCAAGTCAGAAGGAAGTGCAACCAGAGACTTATGAAATCACCAGACAACAAAGGTAGGAAAAATGTTTTTATTTTCAATTTAGTGATCAAAATGTGTCAGTTTTGAGAATTTATATCTGCTGTCTATATTTTGCATTATATTTGTCTATTTTTCTATAGTTGTTACTGAGGTGACATTGCATATTTTAAAGTCATCTGCCTTGAAATCTTTGAAAAAAAACCTGACTATGATAATTAACATTTTCTCTGCGTAACAGTGTGCTTTGTTTTTTTTTAATTTTGTGGTTACCATTTTGTAGTAATATTATATTGTGTGTATATGGAAAATGGATGGAAGAAATTGTATTACAATTAGTTTTATTATTATGGGGGTGGAGTCAGTGAGCCACAGCTGCTTCCTTTCAGTGATCCTAGCCATGTGAAGGTGAAAATACCTCAGAAGATCATAGCTTAGCAGATCCCTAAGCTATTATATCAGATGTGAGGAAGACCAACATTAATGGAAGCTGCTGTGGCTCAATGGGTAAAAGCCCTGTTCTCATCTTCCAGAGGTCATAGCACATATTTTAATTGTGGCATTCTACCTTGCAGGTGCACATTGATGATCTCACAATGAGGTCAGCATTATGTAGCTGCACACCTCCATTTGCAATGAAGTAGATGCCATGCTAAGGTCTCTGTCTGGTTTTTCTGTTTTTAAGCTTTTGCAAATGAAGTTATTCATGCAATCTATTTTTTTCATGTGCTGTCTTTGCTTTCAAGAATGAGCTAATTGGAGCACTGTTTAGTCAGAAAAAAAGGGTAGCTTTTTAGCAAGAAACATAAAGCTATGTTTTTCATGTGCTGTGCTTCCATTATTGGATCTTTTCTTTGAATTAGCAAATAGCATTGCTGTTTGTCCAGAAAAATAGAAGGTTTTGCATGCAATATATCTGTTTTGATGTGCCCTGTTTATGTGGTGCCTTATTAAATGTATTTTGAGCTTAATAAAGCAAAAATAAAAACCCAGAGAGCTATTTAGCAGATTGCATTAAGGACGTCCAAACTGGGCCTAAGTTCCGTCCATAGAACTCAGATCTATCTGAAGCCCAAACTATGCTCAAAAGTAGACCTGGTTTTCATTCGCCTACAATGTAGGCAAAAGATGGACACCCTAAGTCACTCAGCGTTATGCAAATGAATTGAAGGATGCCCATATTGAAGCCTCGCCCAAACCACGCCCACACCTATTCTGTTAGGCGTGAGTTTTCCCAATGGGCTTCCATGAGATTGTGGAGGCACCTACAAAGTGACGTCCACATCCTTTGGACGTCCATGTGCCAATTGTCGCTCGTTAAGATCCTTAAATGGCTCATTGACCACTTAATTTGGATGCCTAAGTCTCACTCAGCTTTAGACAGGATTTAGGCACCCTTTATAGAATCAGGGTCTTAGTGGAATACATAAAGTGCAAAATTATAACATAAGATTTATTTTCCATGTGAAGGGATGTGTAACAAAATAAGTGCATTGTGTCTAATAAAAATGAGCAAGATTCACAGTCAATTACCTGGCCTTCAAGCTCAGAATCATGGTGGAGGTAGTGCATGCAAAGACTATATCTGAAAAAAGGTTTGGATAATTTCCTAAAAGAGAAGTCCAGAGATCATTATTGAGATGGCTTAGGGAAATCCACTACTTATTCCTAGGATAAGCAGCATAAAATCTGTTTACTACTCAGTGGCGTACCAAGGTTGGGGCAGAAGGGGCGGTCTGCCCCGGGTGCGAGCCCTGAGGGGGTGCTCCGGCGTCCGTTCCCCCCCCCCCCCCCGACGTCTGGTTCTTCCTCTCTGGCCTCCCCGCATCATTAAGAGTACCGAAGCAGCCTGCAGCAAGATCGCGATGTCAGTGATCTTGCGCTGCTTCATGCTGTCCTCCGCCGCGGTCCCGCCCCCTCCACTGACATCAGAGGAGGGGGGCGGGTCCGCGGCGGAGGACAGCACAAGCAGTTCAAGATCGCTGACATCGCGATCTTGCTGCAGGCTGCTTCTACTCTAAATGGTGAGGGGAGGCCAGAGGGGAAGAACCGGACGTCTGGATGGGGGGTGGGAGGGGGGCGAGCGGTCCTTCGGGGTGGGGCGGGCAGGCAGGCCTTCAGGGGGAGATGCAGGCCTTAAAGGGGGGGGGACATGCCTTCGTGGGGGGAGACAGGCTTTCGGGGGGGACAGGCAGGCAGGCCTTCAAGGGGGGGGACAGGCAGGCAGGCCTTTAGTGGGGGGGACAGGCCTACAAGGGGGTGGGACAGGCCTTCAAGGGGGGGACAGGCCTTCAAGGGGGTGCAGGCCTTCAAGGGGGGTACAGACCTTCAAGGGGGGGAAAGGCCTTTGGGGGGACCCTGGTGTAGAAGTACACAGAGGGAAGGGGGTGTTCAAAGAGATGTGCATATGCCAGACTTTGGGGGGGAAGAAATAATGGGTCTGAAAATAGAGGAGAGGGAGAGAGATGATGTACCATGGGATATAGGGAGGGAAGGAACAGAAAGGGAGAGAAATTGGACACAAGGGATGGTTTGGAGGAAGGATAGAGATACTGGATAGGAGGGTAATTGGGAAAAGAAAGGGAGAGATGGTGGGCCCTGGGGTGGTGGGGAAGGAGGGAGAGATGCCGGATGAAAGGGTAGTTAAGAAAAGGTGGATCTGTGGAGGGAGATGAAAAAAAGGAAAGATACCAGACGTGTTTAAACTTTGGAAGGGGATGTTGCTGCTATGACCACCCCTTCCCCTTCTCTAGTGATTAGAAATTCAGATAATCGCTTTGGTTCAAAAAATAGAAAATTCTTCCCATTAATGGAAACATAACATTTAACCTTATTTTTTAAATATTTTTTGTAACCAAAATATATCATTTGTTTATGTTGGATGCACTGTCCAAAAAAAACCTGACATCTAACACTGAAACAGTTAAAATATCTTGACAAATACAGGAGAGGGATCTCAGGGATATTCAGGACTAATTTCTGCTTTTTGAAAACAATTACACAGCATGCATGCCCACTAGCTTTCTGTATTATGCACTGCTGCCATAATTGCAAGGTGTACTTGGGTTCTTTTTGGAAAAAAAGACAATCAAATATAAACGATGATCATTATTTATGCAGGAAAACAGAATTTCTATTAAAAAGCTATAAAATATATGTTTTACTGCCCAGAATGATAACATATGTTAGCAGTCACCTGTCATCAACCCAGTGTGTTTTAGAAATGTATTACATATTTTTATTTTAATCAGGTACTTTAACTAGATTCGGGACAGATAGGGTAGTTTTTCTCAAGTACCTAATTTCATTTTAGTTTGATACATTGTAAACTGCTTAGGTCAGTAAAGTGCAGGAGTGGTATATCAAATCTTAAATAAGCATAAACATATGTATATGTATATATTTTTCCTCTCTCTCTGTGCTGTTTTAATGAACTATCACAGAACTGAGAATAGAGCAGTGTTTCTCAACCCCAGGACACACCCAGTCAGTTAGGTTTTCAGAATATCTACAAGGAATGTGCACAAGATAAATTTGCATACATTACCTTCATTGTATGCATAAGAACAGAAGAATAGCCTTACTGGGTGAGACCAATGGTCCATCTAGCCCAGTATCCTGTCTTCACCGTGTCCAATCCAGGTCACGAGAACCTGGTAAAAACCCAGATAGTAGCAATAATCCAGGCAACCCATCCATTTTCCCATGTCTGTCTCAATAGCAGACAATGGACTTTTCCTCCAGGAACAGGTCCAAAACTTTTTTTAAACCAGCTATGTTAACTACTTTTACCATCCTCTGGCAACATATTCCAGAGCTTAACTATTCTTTGAGTGAAAATATACTTTCTCCTATTGGTTTTAAAAGTATTTTTCTGTAACTTCATTGAGTGTCTACTCGTCTTTATAATTTTTGATGGAGTAGAAAAATCGATCCACTTGTACCCATTCTACACCACTCAGGACTTTGTAGACTCCCCTCAGCCTTCTCTTTTCCAAGCTGAGGAGCCATAACTTCTTTATTCTTTCCTGATACAAGAGGTGTTCCATCCTCTATATCATCTTGGTTGCTCTTCTTTGAACCTTTTCTAGTTCCGCTATTCTTTTTTTGAGATAAGGCGACTAGAATTGAACGCAATACTCAAGGTGAGGTTGCACCATGGAGTGATGCAGAGGCATTATAACATTCTTAGTCTTGTTTACCATCCCTTTACTTATACCGTAATTCCTAGCATCTTGTTTGCTTTTTTTTGGCTGCGGCCACACATTAGGCTGAAAGTTAAAATGCATGCAGAGTATGAAAAATTACACGCAGAGTTTAGGAAATTAGAAGACTGGGCATCCAAATGGCAGATGAAATTTAATGTGGACAAATGCAAAGTGATGTACATTGGAAAGAATAACCCTAATTATAGTTACCAGATGCTAGGGTCCACGTTGGGGGTCAGCAACCAAGAAAAAGATCTAGGTGTCATTGTCCAAACTCTGTCTGTAAATCATCTAAGTAATCAGTTTCACCATGAAAATCTAGCACAGGACTATACAAAATTCTCTCTGTTAAATCCCAAAGAGGGGAGATTAGACAGAGGCATATAATTCTCATTCAAATCTGGATGCAAGGTTGTTTTAAAAAACTAGGAAAAACTCCCTCGATCAATGATACATTAAGAAAATTTGAAATTTGGCTAAAACTATCTTTAACCATTTGTAGAATCATCCAGGATGCGCAGGAATGAATGGGATACGTTGTCATAACTAGTTTCATCATAATTTCTACTTGAGAAGGATTTGTTATTTGAAATGATCCCAAGATCTTTGCATTCATAACCTGATCAACTAGATTTTATTTAGCATTTATTATTGCGAGTCATATTTATTCAGTTTACAGTCACAGAAATAAATACCAACATAAGAATCAAAATCAAGATCGAAACCATGAGATCTATAAATAAAAAAGAGAAATCTCAGATTGTTATTTACTACAACGTCTCAATGTGATATTCTACATCTACGCTGATGATATCACTATACTAACACCACTACAATCATTCTCACCAGAACTAAGTATCCTAATCTCAAATATTCTGGGAAAAATAGAACAATGGATGTTGCAGTCAAAATTGAAACTCAACCCTGAGAAAACTAAGATCTTTCTTGCTAGCCCCAACGACAGACTCAGGGAAACCTCCATTCATCTCAATGGTCAAAATTTCGAGATAGCAAGTCACATCAAAATCTTGGGAATTACTCTAGACCGAGAAACACACTGACAAACTGACTAAAAAATGCTTCGCTATTTTATAGAAACTAAGAACCATAAAAAATATTTTGACATGGAGTCCTTTAGGATACTAGTTCAATCCACCATCCTATCTACCTTAGACTATTGTAATATCACATACCTAGGGTCAACCAAGAAAATATTGCTAAGACTTCGCCTGGTTCAAAATGCGGCTGTTCATCTGATCTTTGGATTAAAAAAGTTTGACCCTTTTTACGTGCAACTTCATTGGCTCCCTTTCGAAACTAGAGTATGTTTATGTACCCCGCTCTGAAAGCCTGTCGTTTTAAAAGTTTCTTAGACAAAACTATGGCTTTTCAAGCGGGGAAAATGAACTCTTTCTTGGCTGTGTCCTCTAATTGCCCAAACCCAATCTTACCTTGAGTTCAGAAAAGCAATAAAAACCTATTTGTTTGGTAAATTTATGCGATGATTTTACATTATATTACATTGTACTGCATCATATTGTATTTCGCTGTACTGTATTCCACTGAATTCTACTGTATTTTGTGTCTTCGCTGAAATGTCTCAGTTCTCTTGCTGTGAACCGCCTGGAACTTCCGGTTGGGCGGTATATAAGAAAATAAATTATTATTATTATTATTGTTTATAGGAATGATTCCTGGATATTGCAATATACTGCTTCAAGAGGTGAAAGAATTGGCAGACTATTCTATAAGGCCTATAAAACATAGGGTTTGATATTTAGTGGAATTCTATTGGGTAACAAGGCTCATTCTTGTTAAATCCTGCTAACCTGGCCAAAGATGGTCACTTGTCCAGATAGTGCTGCTAAATATCCAGGCAGACAAACACGGCACAATCTAGGCAGTGCTGAAGTGGTTTGGGGGCAGAGGCAGGAGTTTCAAAAATGCTGTCCTATCTTTATAATAATAATAATAATAATAAATAATAATAAAATTTATTTATATCCTGCCGTACCTTGCGGTTCAAAGCGGTTTACATCAAGAGAAGCTGTCAAACACAGCGAAGATACATACATGAACATATAGCTGAAATATATCACTAGGATAATTTAAACAAATTTATCATATACCGTATTTTCACATAGATAACACGCACCTGTGTAAAACGCGCACACGGGTATAGCGCGCGAAAAACACAAATTTATATACAGAAATTTTTATATACCGCGCACACCCGTATACCGCGCATGCTGCCCGACTCTCCTTTCGCCCGCCCCGACTCTCCTCTGGAGACCCCGACTCTCTTTTCGCCCGCCCCGACTCTCCTTTCCCCCTTGAAGTCCTGTCCCTACCCTGAAAGCCTGATGCCCCCCCCCGACGTCCGATTCACCCCCCCGCAGGACTGCTCGCACCCCCACCCTGAAGGAGCGCTCTCACCCCCACCCGAAGCACCGCTCGCACCCCCACAGCCTCCCCCCCCCATGGAGAAGCTGTCTACCTTGTTTCCGGATGCCAGCGAGCCCAGCTGTTTTCTCTGCCGGCGGTCCTGCTCCTTCTCTGAGCCCTGCTGCGCTGCTTTTTCTTCCGGCGGTCCCGCCCTTTCTCTGACGTCAGAGAAAGGGCAGGACCGCCTGAAGAGGAAGCAGCGCAGCACAGGGCTCTGAGAAGGGGTAGGACCGCCGGCAGAGGAAGCAGCTGGGCTGGCATCTGGAAACAAGGTAGACAGCTTCTCCATGGGAGAGGGGGGGAGGCTGTGGGGGTGTGAGCGGTCCTTCGGGTGGGGGTGCGAGGGGTCCTTCGGGGTGGGAGTGCGAGCGCTCCTTCCGGGTGATGAATCGGGTGTCAGGGGGGGGAACTATGTAAAAAAAAATTTGTACAACGCGCTCACGCGTATAGCACACAAGGGTATGCGCGGTTTGTAAAAACCACGTATAACGCGCGTGTTATATGCAAGAAAATACGGTAACTATTCTCTGAGTGAAAAAAAAAAATTCCTCCAATTGGTTTTAAAAGTATTTCCCTGTAACTTAATTGAATGTCCCCTAGTCTTTGTAATTTCTGATGGAGTGAAAAATCGATCCACTTGAGACTTCAATCATATCTCCCCTCAGCCGTCTCTTTGCCAAGCTGAAGAGCCCTAACCGTTTTAGTCTTTCCTCATACGAGAGACGTTCCATCCCCTTTACCATCTTGGTCACTCTTCTTTGATCCTTTTCTAGCGCCACTATGGGCTCCTTTTACAAAGCCAAGCTAGGGCCTTTACACGCGGAATAGCGCGCACTAGCCACTACCACCTCCCTTTGAGCAGGCGGTAGATTTTTGGCTAGCACGCACTATAACGCGTGCTAATCTGGTGCGTGCACTAAAACACTTAACGCACCTTCGTAAAAGGAGCCCTATATCTTTCTTGAGATAAGGAGACCAGAATTAAAGTAATACTCCAGATGAGGTTGCACCATGGAGCGATACAGGGGCATTATAACATTCTCAGTCTTGTTAACCATCCCTTTTTTAATAATTCCTAGCATCCTATTTGTTTTTTTGGCCACCGCCGCACATTGGGCAGAAGATTTCATCGTATTGGCTACGATGACACCCAGATCCTTTTCTTGGGTGCTAATCCCCAAGGTGGACTCTAGTATACGGTACATACGAATATAAGCAATAGCACATGAATAAAAACATGCAAATGAATGTGATGGAAAAGTAGATCATAAGGTACAGTTTTCTGTACCGAAATATGTGCAGCTTTGAGTCGTGAATTACAGAATTATATTCCTGCTCTCAATAAAAGACTTTGGAGACATCTCATCCTTCCAGCCTTGATTATATGAATGGCACCTAGGTATGATTGACAAGCAATCGGTGGCCGTTTCTTAGGTGACCGCCAATATCAGCGTCGTTTACAGAATCCGGTCCTTAGTCCAGCAAGTTTCCAGTTTTTCCTTAAGCTATTTTTTTCTATAATAAAAAAAAAGGAAACTTACTGGACTAAATGCATAGCCCTTGATGGAGACTACGCTATTTAACTTGCTTTTTTACCAAACTTTTCAAACCACTCTCATACAGCCTTACTTAAAATCAGTTCCATTGTCTGGGCATGCATGATGCAGTTTCTTCATGGTTTATACGTATCATTCCTATTTAACAAGGTGCAAAGAATAACTATTGGTGCATATATTTCAGATCCTTGGTTGATTCTTGTGAGATTTCCCTAACACTTTCTTTTGTCTCCTTTGTTATTTAATATTAATATTAAACCTTTATGTCATGTCATTATCAGGATAATATTAAATTGCAAATTTACTTCTCTGTCTCAATAGATCCTGGTTCCATGATAGCAAAACCTAATTCCTGCTTGACTGCTATTGATCTGTGGCTAAAGAAAACAAGCTTAGGGTCAACCCTGGGAAATCTGAGGTTTATTATTGGGCAAAGTCATTGCAAATCCTTATGAAAATGGTAACATGGGAGATGAAGTCTTACCCATTAGTACAAGGTTAAAGATTTAGGGGTAGTTTCTTGAATGAGCAATTAACTATGTACCACTAGACTTCTGCTGTGGTCAAGAAAGCTTTTTTGCAATTTCAGATTGCTTCTGTGAATTATTTCTTTCCTACAAAGGAGTTGGTCATGCTGGTCCATGCTTTGATTCGCTCTACAACTGATTAATGTAATACTTTGTACCAGAATGTCTGTCTCCTATATAAGAGCCTTAAAAGACTGTAACGTATGTAAAATACAATGGCATGACTGGTAGAGAATGTTGGATACCTGGATCATATTTCTCCTGTACTTAGGAAATTACACTGCCAGCCCATCAAATTTGCATGTAAAATTTAAACTTCTTAATTACAAAATAAAATTCAGTCATGTGTCTTCCTATTCTCAAAGGGCCTTTAATTGTCACATTTTCTGAAGCATGACCCACTCGCCTGGATGGAGTCTGTCTTCTGAGGAAGTCTGCTTGAACATTGCCCACTCCCGCCATATGTACTGCTGTCAGCTCTAGGAGATGATGCTCCACCCAAAGTAAAAGAAGGCAGGCTTCCTGAGCCAGACGAGTACTCTTGATCCCTCCCCTGGTGATTGATGTAGGCTACTGCCATCGCATTGTTGGAGAAGACCCTGACCGCTTGGCCTCCAGTGTCTTCTGCAATCTCATCAGAGCTAGACGAATGGCTCTGAGCTCCAACTGATTGATTCACCCTGTTCACTGAAAGGGCTCCAACACACCAGAACAGGACAATGATTGCAATTGGCTCCCCAGCCCCAAAGGCTGGAATGTGTGATCACTACAATCCAGGAGACAATGTGTAGCAATGCATCAAGGCAGAGCAATTGTGGGAGAAGCCACTAGTCCATCCCTACCCAGACTTCCAGAGTCCAATGTAGACAGTCCTGCAGGACATCCTTATACAGAGCCCTGCGAGAGAACAAAGCATGCTGAAGAGGATGCATGAGCACCTTCACCCAAGGAACTACATCCAACGTGGCAACCATGGATCTAGAACTTGAAGATAATCCCATATCGCCAGAGCTGACCACTGCAGAAGTGCAGAAACTGGCTTCCGGTATACAGACACGGCCCGTCTCCACGTTGACAAGAACTTCCAGGTATTCCAGTGATTGTATAGGCATCAGATGTCTCTTCCTGAAATTGACAATCCAGCCCAGGTCAGCGAGGGAGCTTTGATCAGCCAGCCGGCCAAGTAAGGGTGAACCTGGAGACCCATCACATAAGCTGCAACTGCCAACAACTGCTAAAAATCCAAGATGGACACCATCATCATGATATTTTTCATACTTACGAAGCTCTAAAAATGGCAATTTTAGGATTTTTCAGGAGAGGGAACATATGGGAACATTCAGAAACACTCAAAACCCCACTTTTCCAATCTCCCCCAATGTCTCTCACAGGGTGTCAGCCAGTGTACTCACTGTGCCCTGACAGGATCAGTGCTGCAGCCTGCTTTCAGCTCTCTCACAGAAACTGGATTCTAAAATTCACTGCCACAAAGCTGAGAATAGTACAGGAAAGCTGATCTTTGGGCTGCCAGTCAAACTCCCATGTCTGACTACACCTCCACCCTGCGGACCAACAAATGCGCACCGGTATGGGTGGAGATGCGACTACGCAGCCGGCACCCTGCAAGACACCACCGAGCCTCCTAAGGATGCCTAACAGCTTGTGCTCGATCCCTGATTAACAGTAGGTAAGACCACCTCAGAGATGACACTGATCTCCGGAGAAAACTATGCAGGCTGGCTAACAGGTATCCAGTGGGAAGGGCTTGTCAGCTACAGACCAACGTCTGTGAATTTTCAAGCAGGCAGAGCTGTAAATTCGCTCCAAGCACTAAAATACCCAAAAAGGAGATGAAATTACATCAAATTAAAAATGATAAAATGGGAAGAGCAGAACAAATACATCTGCAATCATGCATACAGAACGAAAGAACTTTAGAGGGAGTTAAACAGCCTAGTGAGGTACTATAGAGGCAGAGTGAAAAATTCGGAGTGGATTCCTTCTGCAGTATGCGGCTAAAAGGAAATAACCTACTGTCTAGAATGTCTCACCTATTGCACTGGAATAATAATTAGGTGCCATAGGTTTCAGAATGGGGGAGGTCGCAGGGTCCATGGCCTCCCCCAAAATTGGCTGCTGCGCAGCATCGTTGTAGAACAGGGTGTCAAAGTCCCTCCTCGAGGGTTGCAATCCAATCGTGTTTTCAAGATTTCCCCAATGAATATGCATGAGATCTATTTGCATGCACTGCTTTCATTGTATGCTAATAGATCTCTTGCATATTCATTGGGGAAATCCTGAAAACCTGACTGGATTGCGGCCCTCGAGGAGGGACTTTGACACCCCTGCTGTAGAATGAAGACTTCCGGGACAGGCCTGCTTGTTGATCCTGTGCCCAAAGATTTAAAATTACAGCAACTGGGGAAGGTAGGTAGGGAAGTCTTTGTGCCGCAGGATCCTGCCGGGGCTAGAGCAGAGCTTTTGCCCCCTCCCCCCCTAAAACAAAAACAAAAAATGTTCCACTGTCTATGATTAGGCCCCTCTGTATAAATCTAGACCTGTATTAATTAATTATTAATCTTGATTTTATCTGGTGCTAACACATGCCCGGAGATATGATCATGCCACTCCACTTCTGAAAGATTTTCATTGGTTCATGATAAAATTAAGATTAATGCATAAAGCTTTGACTCTAACTTTCAAAGCATTACAGACAGGGCAACCAGAATATTTAGGTAATCTTCTGATCCCATATAGACCTGTTAGAAACTTGCATTTTGCTAATGGTCATCAATTATCCCTGCCTTCAGTCCACTTATCGAGATTAACCTCTACTCGTAATTCAGTTTTTTTTGCTTCTGTACCGTATCTATGGAATTCCCTGCCACTGGATTTACATAGTAAACTTTCATATACTAGATTTAGAAGTCTGTTAAAAACTTATCTTTTTGGATTAGCATTTCCTTACCCCCTCTTTTACTAAGGTGCGCTCTGCTTTTAAGCTCAAGATAAATATTAGCACGCGCTAATCATGCGCTAAACGCTAACATGTGCATGTTATCCTATGGACGTGTTAGCGGTTAGCGCATGCATTGATTTAGCACGCGCTAAACGCGCTAAAATGCTTAGCGCACCTTAGTAAAAGAGGGCCCTAATTGCTCTTTGGTGTGAACATTGAGGGAGAGATTTGCAGTTGCTACTTTTATAATTATAACTTTTTATAATTTTATGTTTTTTAAAAAAAATTAGAATAAAACTCTCTAATTTTATTGTTTTGTACAATATAAACCGCTATGATGATGTATCGAACAATAAACCAATAAACAGAAATATAGTGCACTCAATTGCTCCTGAATTTCTCTTCATAATTCCACCAAACGCTTTTATGAAGCGATCCCATCCCTAATGTTTTATCCCCTCTCTATCCATTTCCTTTCTACCCTCTCTTTCCCCCCTTCTTATCTCTTATAATGTAATTTTACCCCACTCCTTCTCTTCAGTCATCACTCTCAAGTCTGTCTTGTCGATGTCTTCAATGTTCACCTCCCTTCCTTTCAATAGTCATTACTTTTAAGTACTTTTTAAACTCTATTTTAGTATTTTATTGTAAACCGGCTAGATACTCGTTGATGGTCGGTATATTAAAAATCAATAAACTTGAAACTTGAAACTTAACTGAAGCCATAAATGTAAGACCATGGGAATTGCAAACAAAGGGCTCCTTTTACAAGGATGCTCTAGCATTTTTAGCGCACACACCAGATTAGTGTGCGCTACCCAAAAAACTACCGCCTGCTCAAGAGGAGGTGGTAGCAGCTAGCGCTTGGCATTTTAGCGCGCGCTGTTCCGCGCGTTAAGGCCCTGACTCACCTTTGTAAAAGGAGCCCAATGTTATATGAATTAATGTTTCTATATGATGTTCTTTATTGTTGATTGTCCAAGCCAAACTCTTCACAGTTGGGGTTTTTTTTTTCCCCTGAAACAGCTGATTTTGTACTTTCTTGCAGTCTATGATCTATTTCAGAAATGGTATATTGAACATTGTTTGAGCTATCATATAGGCATTGTCTTGTTTTTTTTCTTTCACTGGAGAACTAAGCTAAAAGCCAAGAATAAAAAATAGTCAATGACTCCCTGCATGGAAGACAAATGATATATAGAAGAATTTTTTTTTTTTTTTTAAAGGCAGCTAGAATCTCAAGAGAGCAAAATATTACTGATCCAATAGATTTTTGAAAAGTGTGACATGCATCCATTTAACTAGACAAAGGAAATAAAAAATAACATTCAATTTTGATTATAGCTTCAAAATAGTACACTTCTTGCTAAAGAGAAAATGGTTATAGCTTTTTTTCTGGATCAAGGATTTCCTTCTCCAGCATTACAGTAAATGAAAGGAAATTTTTTAATGGAATTGAAAGAAAAATGTGAGGCTATTGGTGTTGAAGAGATGCTGAAAGAGGACCTGCTGAGGGAAAGAAATCTTCACTGGTAAATATGTTACCTGCTGGGAAATTGCTTTTAAACTTGGGAAAGGGTACACCTGAGGTTAAATACATAATTCCAACATCTTTTTTTAAGTTATGGTTTATTAAAATTTGGTGAATCACCTTTCCTTGGAAAAATAACAAGGAGATGCACATTAAAAATCAACCCCCTCTTTTACGAAGCTGTTAGACATTTTTATCGCCAGCTATGGCAGTATTAGTTTCGACGCTCATAGAAATTCTATGAACATCAGAGTTAATACCGCTGCAGCTGGCAATAAAAAAGCCCAACACCGCTTCATGAAAGGGGGCAAATAAGATGAAAAGAAAGGAGCTCCATTTCAATGCAAAGGCAGTTTAGAGAATAGTTTAGCACAGGGGTGCCCAACACGTCGATCGCGATCGACCAGTAGCTCAGGAAGGCAACGCGAGTCGATCGCGGAGCCCATTCCGGGCTCCGTGATAGACTCGTGTTGCCATCCTGATCTACCGGGCCGATCAGCCTTCCTCTCCAGTGTTCTCTCTAGGGCCCAGCTGTCATCTGCTGCTGAACATTAAAAAAAAACCAAAAAAACGGCTTGGAGATTTCAGCCCGTAGCGAACTTATGCTCCGTGGCTCTAATGTGTGCGTGCCGGCTTCCCTTCTCTTCCCTCCGAAACCGGAAGTTATGTCCGGGGGGGGGGGGAGAAGGGAAGCCGGCACGCACATGTTGAGAGCCCTGAAGCAAGCGTTCGCTATGGGCTAAGGCGGGAGACAGGTTAGTGAAGCATTTCCTCTTCTTGCTGCTGGGTCCTGCCTACTTTCTGTTTCCGTGAAAGCAGGACCCGGCAGCATTTCCCCCAACAGCTCAATCGCGATGCTGGTCGGCCGAAGCAGGGAGAGGTTGGGGCGGTGGCGGCTTTCGGGCCTGTTATTGGTGGCGGTTTGGGGCCTGTTATTGGTGGCAGTTTGGGTCCTGGTCCCCGATGGCAGTGGCTTGGGGGAGGGCAGGGAGAAAGAAAGAAAAAGGGCAGGCAGGGAGACAGAAGGAAAGAAGAGAAACAGAAAAAAAAGAAAGGGAGGCAGAGAGAAAGAAAGGGCAGGGAGAGAGGAAGGAAAAGTTGGGGGAGGGAACGAGGTCTGGAGGAGAGGAAGCATACAGGCTAAAAGAAGGGAAGAAAGATTGGATGCACAGTCAGAAGAAGAAAGTGCAACCAGAGACTCATGAAAACACCAGACAAGGTAGGAAAATTATTTTATTTTAAATTTAGTGATCAAAATATGTCTGAATTTATATCTGCTGTCTATATTTTACACTAAGGTCCCCTTTTACTAAACCGCAATAGAGTTTTTAGCGCAGGGAGCCTATGAGCGTCGAGAGCAGCGCTGGGCATTCAGCGCAGCTCCCTGCGCTCTAAAAACTGCTATCGTGGTTTAATAAAAAGGGAGGGGGGTATATTTATCTATTTTTGTATGGTTGTTACTGAGGTGATAGTGCATACAGTCATCTGCTTTGACCTCTTTGAAAAACCCTGGAATAGGAATGATAATTAACATTTTCTATGCATACAGTGTGCGTTGTGTTTTTTTTTTTTATTTTATTGTTGGTAGATCATTTTGACTTGGTCATTTTAAAAGTAGCTCGCAAGCCCAAAAAGTGTGGGCACCCCTGGTTTAGCATTTAAAGACATGGTTAAGGTTTCATTTAAGTTAGTTTAGCATATTCCTCATTGTTGGGTCACAGCGAGAGGAAGAACTTTGCATGTTTCATCATGGTAGATGAGGAAGACATGTCTGTGAGAGTACGCCTGAAATGGGTAATGAAACTCTTGATATGTTACGGCAAGCATACGGCACTGAAACAATTAGCCATGTTGCATACTCTCACAATCGATTAAGTGCAATCATACAACCTTCAAAGGTAATGTGATCTATGGCAACACCTAGTACTATGTTCTAGAGCAGTGGTTCCCAAACCTGTCCTGGGGGACCCCCAGCCAGTCAGGTTTTCAAGATATCCCTAATGAATATGCATGAGAGAGATTTGCATACCTGTCACTTCCATTATATGCAAATCTCTCTCATGCATATTCATTAGGGATATCTTGAAAACCTGACTGGCTGGGAGTCCCCCAGGACAGGTTTGGGAACCACTGCTCTAGAACATAGTACTAGGTGTTGCCATAGATCACATTACCTTTGAAGGTTTGGGACAGGTTTGGGAACCACTATTCTAGATTACAGGATCCTCCGAAGTGTCGCTGCAAAGATAAGTTTGATACATTGCCCTTATGATTAAGATAAAACAATGTTAGCGCCAACAGCAAAAAAATAAAATAAATTAATTATATGTAAAAAATGTTTTCAAAATTCTTATGAGGAGGGTCAATGATGATTGCAGTCAGGAGGGTTAATGATGATTGCAGTCAAGGAGGGTTAAGCTATCCTAATGGCACTCTGAAGATCCTCTAGAACAGAGGTCTCCAAACTTTTCGCCACGAGTACTTCAGCACTTTTCAGCGGGTCGTAGTATAAAGTAAAGATAAATAACTCTAGATATATGAGTTTTATTGAAAGCAGAAAATTTTATAAACTAATTACAGAGTATATGAGATTAAATTATGGGCAGACTAGATGGGTCATTTGGCCTTTATCTGCCATCATGTTTCTATGTATATTAATGATGATGAACACTACCCAGCCAATTCTCATATTTTCATCACAAATTATAATAAAACCATTAATGTGAATGATGGAACTGTTGTGTTTTTAAAATCTTATTAAACTGAGGTTCAAATTTCAAAACACTAATTACAAGTAGCGACTTCAAATGTTCATCAGATAAAAATAAATTTATGCAATTACAAATTGGTAAGTTTTACACTTCACCACTGCAAGTATTCTTATGGACAATTAACCGTAACGATTGGTAACAAACTTCTAGATTCAATTTAAAAATTAGTCACAGCCAGGGCAGGATTAACCAATAGGCCTAGTAGGCACGTGCCTAGGGCCCAAAATGGTCAGAGGGGCCCGATGAAGGAGGGCATCAATATTGTTTTTTCCAAATGGCGATGGGCCCCTCCAGCATCAATTGGCAACGCGGGCCCCTCCCTGATCGGCAATGCAGGCCCCACCCCAATCGGCAATGCAGCCCCCCCCTCATCGACGGAAAGTAAGACAAGCAAGCAATGTGGGTAAGAAAGGCAAAGAGAACTGTAATTGTGCAAGCGGTGCTGCATGCCCAAAGCTTCCCTCTGACGCAGCTTCCTCCTGGGCGCATGGTGGGGCGGGGCAGGGGGCCCAGTATACTTGTGTGCCTAGGGGCCCTCGACAAATTAATCCTGCCCTGGTCACAGCGCCAGAGCTATCTACAAGGCCGTGAATTTACACTGTCAATCGAGGCCAAACAAATATGAAGAAATACCACAAAGTATACAATTACAATTCAGTATTAAATAAAGTTCTGAATAATATTAAAATATGGAATATCAATATATTTTGAACACAATTTTAATTAATGCATTTGAAATCTATCAACACCCTGTGGGTTGTTGTTTTTTTTTTTTTGCGGATTTTCATTGGAAAATTAGTCCAATTGACTCATTTCCGCACAATTCTTCCTTGGACCAGATAAAATCATATCAGTCCGCGGGCCATACTTTGGAGACCCCTGTTCTAGAACATAGTACTAGGTGTTGCCATAGATCACTTTGCCTTTGAAGGTTGTATGATTGCACTGTAACCAGGGTTAAAAGTTTAAAAGTTACTTGAGTGTAAAGAAGCAGGGTTTAAAGAAGCAGAGAAGATCTGGAATGTGAGAATTGTGTTTTTTCCTATTTTGAGAGATTTGGTTTGTGTATTGTTTGTATTGGTGCAGTTTTGGTTTTCTGTTGCTGATTTCCTGCACAGGTTTGCTGTCCTAGTGCAGAGATCAGCATCAGCTGTCTGAACATTATAACTGTCAGATTTGTCAGTTGGGAGGATGACTTGGATATGTGTGGAGGTGTTTTGGTTTCTGTACCTGGTGAGAAGGTAATTATGGTGGTTTTTTATTGAGTTTGTGAAGGATTGTGAAATTCTGGTTAAGGTCTGAAGTTTGGTATTGATGCTGGTAATGTTTGAGAGTCTGAAGAGATTTTTTTGTGATGTTCTGTGAGAATCTTCTGGGAAATGTGTGAGAGATTCCCTGACTAATAAATATATGGTGCTGAGTTCTGAATAAAGTTTCAGTCTGCTCATCTGTGAAATGTTTGAGAGGATTTTTGAGTGACTTCTGTGGTGCTGACTTTTGGAGGAGATTTTATGAGAGATTCTGTGACAGATTCCTGTGAAATGTTGTAAGAGGATGTTGTGAAGAAAAGTTGGTAAACTGTCTTGGGAACCTTTTCCTGAGAAGATCTGTTGTAAAGTTTATTGAGATTTTGTTTTTTTGTGATTTGAGAAATAGGAAATTCTGGGAGGGAAAAAGTAAAGGGTGTATCAATTATCTGTTTGGTTTTTTTTTAGATTAGGAATTATTTTAGGAAATTTTGGGGTTATTAGATTAGGATAGGGTTTTCCCTTATTGGTTTGTTTAAGTCAGAGTAGTAGGTTGGTTCCAGCAAAAGAGAGTCTGCTAGCAAGAGATTCTGCTAGCAAAAGCGCGCCTACGTAGTACCCCTACATAGAAAGAACATAAAGCCTCAAATACCCAAATCTGGGGAAAAAGAAGAACTTTACAGAGGGGAAGTAGAATTTCTTTGTTTAGATTTGATGTACAGTATTTGTTTATTAAATATTACTTCTAATTTAAATTTTGAATCCTTAGTGCTTCTGTATATTTATTTTATTATATGTTTAATAACTATTTTAATTCCAAGGCCGGTGAGCTTGACCTCGGTCCCGGGTAAGATGATGGAAGCGCTGATTAAGGACAGCATCTGTGAACACATCAAAAAAAATGGGCAGCTAAAGTCGAGTCAGCATGGCTTCTGCAAGGGTAGGTCATGCCTCACAAACTTATTGTACTTCTTTGAGGGGGTAAACAGCAAGGTGGATAAAGGGGAATCCATAGACATCATTTACCTTGACTTCCAAAATGCCTTCGACAAGGTACCACACGAAAGACTGCTTAAGAAGCTATGGAACCACGGGGTGCAAGGGGAGGTCCACCGATGGATCAAAAACTGGCTGGCAGACAGGAAATAGAGGGTTGGAGTAAAGGGTCATTACTTGGACTGGCAATGGGTCACGAGCGGAGTTCCGCAGGGGTCGGTGCTGGGACCGCTACTGTTCAATATATTTATTAATGACCTGGAGGCGGGAGCAAAATGTGAGGTCATTAAATTTGCAGATGACACTAAACTATACAGCAGGGTTAAAACCACGGAAGACTGCAAAGATCTCCAAAAGGATCTGACAACACTGGAAGAGTGGGCCAAAAAGTGGCAAATGAGCTTCAACATAGGGAAATGCAAGGTCATGCATGTAGGGAAAAAGAACCCGATGTTCACTTACCAAATGGGGGGGTCACCGCTAGGAGTAAGTAACCTAGAAAGAGACCTGGGTGTGATGGTAGACACAACATTGAAGGCGTCGGTGCAGTGCGCCACAGCCTCAAGGAAAGCAAACAAAATATTGGGTATCATTAAGAAGAGTATCACGACCAGGACGAAGGAAGTCATCCTGCCACTGTATCGTGCATTGGTGCGCCCGCATCTGGAGTACTGTGTCCAGTACTGGTCACCGTACCTCAAGAAGGACATGGCGGTACTCGAGGGAGTCCAGAGAAGAGCAACTAAGCTAATAAAAGATATGGAAAACCTCTCATATACTGACAGACTGAAAAAGCTGGGGCTGTTCTCCCTGGAGAAGCGGAGACTTAGAGGAGACATGATAGAAACCTTCAAAATCCTGAAGGGCATAGAAAAAGTAGACAGGGACAGATTTTTCAAATTATGGGGAGCCACAAGTACAAGGGGGCACTCGGAAAAATTGAAAGAGGACAGGTTTAGAACAAACGCTAGGAAGTTCTTTTTCACCCAGAGGGTGGTGGATACATGGAACGCGCTTCCGGAGGCTGTGATAGGCAGGAACACATTACAGGGCTTCAAAGAAGGTTTGGATAGGTTCCTAGAGGACAAAGGGATTGAAGGGTACAGATAGGAATAGAGGTAGGTTATAGGGATAGGAGTAAGAGGTAAGCTATAGAAATAGTCAGGGACCACTGCTCAGGCAATAGGCCTTATGGGCCGCCGCGGGAGTGGACCGCTGGGCGAGATGGACCTTTGGTCTGCCTCAGCGGAGGCAACTTCTTATGTTCTTAAGGTTATACCATATTATTATATATTATTATTTTGTTTATTTAATTCACCCCTTCTCCTGGGGAAAGGTATCAATTTAACCCTCAGTGTGCACGACTACAAAACAAATCTTATTTCAAGAGGGGTACCTTTTACCTCAGTCTGAGAAGCAGGGGTTACATTAACCAATTGTTTAAATAGCCATAATATTATTAATGCAGTGCATACTCTCACAGACATGTCTTCCTCATCTGCTATGATGAAATGTGTGAAGTTCTTCCTCTCACTGTGACCCAACAATGAAGGCTACGACAGCTTCAGAAAGTCGATGTATGAGCTTCACAAGAACCAGCATAGTATTACAATGTCTGCTTCTTGGAAAGAAAAATAGAGGCAGTATCGTTACTTTTCAATCATCCCTCGTACACAGGGCCACTCAGATCTGCCTAACAAATCTCATTTCTTGGGTAATAAATGATACTCTTTTGGATGGACCACTGTGACAAACCTAGCATCAGCACTAGTTTTGCCCCTAATAGGATCCAGTGCAGAAGAGCTGACCAGATTAATTCTGGAGACCAACTTGAGGCTGACCTCCCTTGCCCAAACGACCAGAGCAGTGGTGATCTGGATCAGGGGCAGGCAGACTGGCAATAGCAGCATTCTGGTCATAAGTCAGCTAGGGCAGCCAAAGAGAAACTAGCTGAGCCTAGAAAACCCAGGCAGAACAAGCAAGGAAAACCTGCAGTAGCACCAAAGCCCATCCCCCCTCTACAGGCTGAAGGGGATTGGTTGTGGGTTGATTAAAAGCAGGCTGAAGCAAACAGCAGAGGGAGGAGAGAGTGATGGGACTGAAGTTCCAGATTGGCCGATGCAGGAGGTGGAAGAAACTCTGTCTGAGTTTTGGTGATTTGAAGCCAGTACTTACCCTTTCTCTCCCAGGCCTAGGCAGTTTTCTAGAGCCAATCAAAAGTCCTGTGGATACCCCTGGTCGTAGGGGACACGCCAAAGCATAAGGTTTGTCACGGTTTAGCTCTGTTCTGAGGAGTGTTTGTGACACCACCCTCTTGCTATACACTGCCTTGAGTGAACTCCTTCAAAAGGTGGTAAATAAATCCTAAATAATTAATAATCCCTGAAATATGACCACTGTTCTTTTCCAAAAGCACCTCTCCCTCCCTGGCAACATTTCAAATAGAAAAATAGAACTGAAAGCAGCAAGGAAGGAATAGTGGGAAAAGACATCGTGAAACCCACATCCCTGATACTTTAAAGCATATTTTGCATATCTATTATGTCCCCCCTCCCCTCCCCACACACACAAACACATATACTATATACTATCCCTAGACACTGCTACATCCACATCCACTCACCCTGTAGGGTCATGAAATGGTTAACTGTTGTTTAAAATATTGCTCTGGCCTACATAGCTGAAGAAAGTCTACAATCTATTGACCTCATCTGCCTAAAATGTATGTCCCTGCCTTACCACATTGTAAGCTGAATAGATAAGAGTTTGAGCCATGATGTACCCTGCCCTTCTGTACATTTAACATTTAGAACTGTAAGAGTTAAATAAGTGACCTGCTAGTGTGAGCTTAGGACCAATAATAATTGTAGAAAAGTTATAAAAGTAACAAATGAAAATTGTAGTTTTTGCATATATTAGTTTGCGAAAAGGGCATAAAAGTCCATGCATTTCCTGATTCTAACACTCTAGTAGGTAGGCTGTTAACTGCACTAGAGTCCGGTATACTGTAATAAATCTCTTGTACTTTCTTCATGCCTCTGACTTTGTGTGTCCAAGTGACCTTTCAACCCAATCATATATCACCCAATACACATACCCATAAGCTCAAGTATACCCTCCACAGTACTTCCACACTGTGACTCTACCATCTACACCAGTGCTTCTCAAACCTGTCCTAGGGATCCCAACCAGTGTTTCCAGGATGTCCCTAATGAATATGCATTATTATTCACACTAGGAGTACACTAGAAAATCACGCTTGTGTGTAGAAATTTTTGACCTAAAAAACACAAGTCCACTCCTCATTCAAAACAATATCTTAAATTTTTTTTTTTTTTTTTTAAATATGATGCGCTGAGATCTATAACCAAAATGCCACAGGGTAGGCAAGG
This sequence comes from Geotrypetes seraphini, assembly GCF_902459505.1. Lineage (NCBI taxonomy): Eukaryota > Metazoa > Chordata > Amphibia > Gymnophiona > Dermophiidae > Geotrypetes > Geotrypetes seraphini. Next base: position 109,706,921 of record NC_047085.1, read on the forward strand.
GTTACCACAGGACCATCAAAGCCACATCAATGTCCCAACCAGCATCTTTTTATCACCATCTCTTATATATATATCATTTTATGGCTTGCCTTGTCATCTGGACATTAATACTTTTTTTTTTTAACATGTAACACACAAACTGTATTTATTTTATTTTATTTATTTGCTCAATTATTTAGCCTGTCCTCCCAAAGGAGCCCAGAATGGGTTACAAAATACACCACAATATAATCGAGACAGGACAAAGATTACATCATTTACAATATAGACATGACAAAAAAACATATCCACTAAGCAGCTCTGGTGAGAGTAGGTGGCGTAGGTGCATTGACTCTGAATGGCATTTCTGGATGCATGCCCTTAAGGAGCTGGATTTGTGAAGAGGAAGGTTTTCACAGCCTTCCTGAAGCTCCAGAGTCCATCTAGTGTTCTAGTAGATGAGGGAATAGTGTGCCAAAGTCTGTGAATGAAATGTGAGTAGGAGTGTTTGCGGGTTGTTTCAGTTTTGAGGAAGCAGCAAGGAGGTATGGTCAGTTTTTTTTTTCTCTTGGGACCTCAGTGGTCACTTTGGGAAGTAGATTTGTAGTTTAGTTGTCAAATAGTTTGGAATTGTTTTGTGGAAGGTTTTGAAAGCGAGCATCAGGGCCTTCAAGGCGCAGCATTTTTGAATGGGCAGCCAGTGCATGGAAGTTAATGCAGAGGTAATATGATCGTGAATGGCAAGGTTTTCAGGAGGCGGATTACAGCATTTTGCACTCTTTGGAGGCAGGACAGAGTTGTGTTAAGCAGGCCCACTAGTAGTGTATTGCAATAGTCTAAGCGAGATAGTACAAAAGCATACAGTAGTTGGGCGAATTCGGATTCTGAGAAGTATGCACCTATGGTTTTTAGCTGATAGTAGAAGGAGGAAGATACTAGTTTGGATATGTGATCTGTCATTGATAAGTTTGAGTCGAGAGTTACTCCTAGGCTGTAGATGTTATCCTTGGGTGTAAGGGTGTTTGTGCCTCAGGAAAAGGACGGATGGGAGTATATGCAAAGATCTTTGTGGATTCAGAGAAGTTCTGTCTTGGACTCATTTAACTGTAACTTGTTCCTGGTCATCCAAGTCTTTATTTCAGTTAAGCAAGATTGGAGATTTTTGATTTGTGTGTCTCGGTGTCGGCCTAGTGGGAGATAGAGTTGTAAATCATCTGCGAAAGAGTGGATTCTGATTTGGTGTTTTTCCACTATGTCCAGTACTGGTTTGACATAGAGGTTGAAGAGGAGTGGTGATAGTAAGGCTCCCTGAAGCACTCCATAGTGGAGTGGTTTGGGTTCAGATAGAAATTTCCCTAGTAGAACTCTCTGGGAAATCCTTATCTGAACTCAAGTCCAAGTGGCAGTCCAGTACATCCACACAAATTCATACATCTACCCCACAACACTTACATGGACATATACATAGTTACCAGATGTCCGGGAAAATCCAATCTTGTCCTCTTTTTAGAGGACTGGCCGGGTGCCCAAATGAACTTTCCAAAACCTGGCAGTTTGTCCAGGTTTTGGAATGCTCTGGTCACGTCTGGAGGGCCTCTGAGCATGCGTGGATGACATCATACGCATCCGTGCATGCTTAGAGGCACTCAGATGCAGCCCAGAGGTCAGGGATTAATAGAAGAGGCGGAGCTGGGGTAGAATAGGTGGAGTTAAGAGGCAGAATGGGGCGGGACTGGAGGTAGAGCGGGGCGGGGATGGGGTGGAACAAGGCAGAGCTGGGAGCGGAATGGGGTGCAGCCATACATCCAGGATTTTTGGATGCAAAATCTGGTAACCCTACATATACAGTGGTACCTCGGTTTACGAGTGCACCGGTTTGCGAGTGTTTTGCAAGACGAGCAAAACATTTGCAAAATCGGTGCCTCGGAAACCGAGCATGGCTCGATTTATGAGCACCCCCCCCCCCCCGCAATCCGGCACCCCCCTCTGTGATCCGGCACCCCCCTGCCTCAAACCAGCAACCCCCCGCCACGGTCCGACCCCCCCCGACACGATTGGGCACACCCCCCCCGACACGATCCAACATCCCCCCCGACACAATTGGGCACCCCCCCGCCGCTTCTTACCCTCATCTGGGCTCTTGAAGATCTGCCTACTCGTCTTCTGGGCCTTGAGCATCTGAGCATGCTCAAGGCCCAGCAGACGAGTAGGCAGATCTTCAAGAGCCCAGATGAGGGTAAGAAGCGGCGGGGGGGGTGCCCAATCGTGTCGGGGGGTCGGATCGTAGCAGGGGGGTGCCCAATCGTGTTGGGGGAGGTCGGATCGTGGCAGGGGGGTGCCGGTTCGAGGCAGGGGGGGTTGCCGGATCGCAGGGGGGGGGGGCAAGCATCAAAGCGAGTTTCATTATTTCCTATGGGGAAACTCGCTTTGATAAACGAGCATTTTGGATTACGAGCATGCTCCTGGAATGGATTATGCTCGTAATCCAAGGTACCACTGTACATTCCATATTCAAACACATTCCAACATCCTTAAGCATATACAGTACAGTACATCTCCTCTGTATATACACACAAGTTTTTTTTCTCAAAGCACCTCCCCCTCCACACACAACCATCTTATCCTCTGCACATTTTATAGCTAACAGCTAAGTAAGTTATTAGACATTTTAGTATACTTTCTTTGCTTATCAAGCAAATGCAGTTTGGATACAAATATACAGTACAGTAGATTGGAAAGTATTCCCAGAAATGTGCCTCAGCATGCTTTTCCTACGTGTTTAAGTCTTTCCTCTATACATGGTACTTTCTTCTTGGCATTCACAGTAGGCTACTTAGGACAAAGTGTCAGGTCCCCCATAGCACTCACGAAGGGAAAGTTTTTAATCTGCAGACAAGTTTGTAGCATCTGTGGGGAAAAGTCAGCAGCAGTTTAAAACCTGAAAGGTTGAGGGAGTCACATTTCTGTCTCCTCAGAACTAGGGAACAGAAATAATTGCAGGCTTGTTGTTCCCTGCTGGCCTGAGATGTAACTTTACATTATCAACCCCACTGAAGGTGAAACCATCATGCCAAAGTCCAGTCAGACACAATTCAAATGAAAGGACTGATAGATGGTATTCTACAGAGCAATATAAAAAAAGTGCAAAGGCCAAAATCTGCTTCAGGAAGCATGACATGACCACTCAGATTATCTATTCATTTACTCTTCACAGTACTGTTAACACCCTGAAGAGATTTTATGTAAGAGAAGTTGGAACTGACATTGCTACCTACATGGTTCAGACCTTAAACAAAGAATAATTATTGAGAAATAATCATTCTTTATATGCTGAAATACAGCTACATAGGACAGCCATTTGCCTATATTGCCTGTACCTTCTAGCGTACCAAAAGTAGGGCAGTGGTGGCGGTCCACTCTGAGTGCAAGGAGTTGGGGATGCATGGAGTTGTGGTCTACATGAGCGCAGTTGTCAGCTCTTTGGGCCCTTGCCCCCTCTGACATTAATATCCTGTTCCAGAGAGGGGGACCAGCAGAGCTGGAAGCCAAACACCTGCAGATCACAGCCCTGCGACCATTCTAGGCAGCCCCCTACTGCCTAAAGGTGGATGCAGAGAAGACCTTTGATCGTGTGGAATGGACCTTCATGTATCAAGCAATGGACTGGTTTGGTATTAGTTCTGGATTTATACAAATGATTTAAACCTTGCATAGTTCCCCTTCTGCCAGATTATATATAAATAATACTTTTTCAGAATATTTTCATCTGGAGAGGGGAGTTAGACAAGGGTGTCCATTACCTCCTTTGCTATTTGCTATTGTTCTGTAACCCTTGCTATTGGCTATTCAACAGGCAAAGGAGATATAGGGTATCCCTTATGCAGGTCAGGAATATAAGATCTCTGCTTATGCAGATGATATTTTGCTTCATTTGAGGAATCCTGAATCTACCATTCCGCATTTACTGGATTTGATTGACCGATTTGGAAAATTTTCTGGATATAAAATAAATTGGAGTAAATTGGAGGTTCTTCCGTTAAACATGCATTGCGCAAAAGGATATTTGATACATTCCCCTTTCTTTGGAAGGAAGAGAGGATAAAATATTTAGGTATTTGGATTCAAAAAACATTGGAAGAGACGATGAAAGTAAATGAAAAATCCTTATTGCTGAAGATCTCAGAAATGTGTGAATAATGGAACCCACTACATCTGTCTTGGTGGGGGAGAGTCCAAACGATTAAGATGATGGTTTTTTTCTGTGGTTTGCTACCAAATAGGTATGTTACCAGTTTATTTTCAGGGGTCCTTTTACAACAAGTTGAATAGCATTCTTACCAAATTTATTTGGCTAGGTAAAACTACTCGTATTGTTTTAGTATCTCTACAAAAACCAGTTGCGGTGGGTGGGATAAATTTCCCAAACTTTTATAGGTACTATCAGGCCTATATACTGCATCAGGGTATGTATTGGATCCTTTCTGAGCTCATGGAACATCTCCCTGATTGGCTGTACTTAAGAGTGGCAACTTATGTCTCCATTATGGAAAAAAATTTCTGTATTCTTGTACTAGCTGATTTTTTTTACTGATGGATTTTGGAGTGAATTTATATCATATTACCCCTATAAATATATACTCCGCTATACCCTTCGTTTGTTTTGGACCCAGGAAATTTGGCAAGAAAACTTTCCAAACCCAGGCTGACAGATAAATTTCTCTAGAGCATAGACCCAGTAATAGTAAGCCAGGAGATTGACATGATATCTGTATCAGGGGAAAGTATAGCTGACCCAGAATGTAATCTAGATATGAGTTGTGATGAATGAGTTTTAGTAAGCTCTTTTGAAGGAGGAGAAATGCAATGGGAGCCAGAAGCTGAAACATAAAAGTATGATTGTGGTAGTGTGTGTGTTATTTGAAGAAAATAAGGCTAACATACCTCTTAGCAGTTTTCAGTTGCGTGAAACACAGGACTTCACAGTGGGTGGCGGGGAATCTTTAACTCTTCCCTGCCTTAGTTCTCACAGACAGCTGCAGCAGTGCTAGTGCTTGCAATACAAATCCTAATGCTTGATGTAAGATCATTAGAGGGGTCACGGAAGGGACAAAATACCTAAGGAGGCTTGCCCCTTTCCCACTGAGTCCTAAAAATACCCTTAAGGCTCGGTGGATAGCTGAATTTAAATGTCTACATGGGACTGTTTCTAGGGTATAGCTTCAACCAAGTTTGGCAAGAAACCATAGTACTCAAAGCACCCAAGGTTTGGGAACACTAATGTAGTAAGGAGGGTGCGGTCTGCCCTGGGCATGGTCTTTGTAAAGGGCACAGGCACCTGTCTTCCTTTCCACCCTCTCCTTTCCGACAACCCCCTGCCATGCACGTCCATCCCTTCCCTCATACCTCTTTCATTTTCCCTGTGTGATTAGCATTACAAACTTGCTGCACACATCAGTGTTTCCCCTCCCCCCTCTGTCATCGCTTCCGGGCCCCGCACCTAGGAAGTGACGTCGGAGGGATAGCCGACATGACGTGTGCAGCAAGTTCATCCTGTTGCTCTCGCCTGGAAGGGAATGGGGCATGCATGCAGCAGGGGGGGATTAGGAAGGAGCGGGGGAGGGGAGCTATTTTGTTTTGGGTGAAACACAGAAGGAAAATTTTACTTTGGAACTGTGTTATGAATTGTCATTTTTGATGCAACTTGCAATACACAAGTGGAAAAGGAAGTTACTGTTTGGTTTTTGGAAACCAGTGAATTTGAACTGAGTTGCGGCAAAGTGAAGTCACCTGATTGAACTTTACATTTTGTTGCATTACCCTTAGAGTAGGGGAAATAAAAAGTTCATGGTTTGTTTTTGGGGTTTTTTGCATGTGTGTTTTGATTCTTTTGAGTTAAGCAATCCCACTTGGCCACTCAGTTTCCGCTCAGCTGGTGCTGTGCTGAGGACTAAGGTCCGGCTGCTGGTTGTCCTTACTCTCCACCACAATTGCTTTTCATTAATGCAGAAGAGATTTATCTGACAGTCTTAGAGACCCTTTTATTGCTATGGCTGAAGTTTGAATTTTCTACTTTGGGGTGCATTAGGGTTGTTACTGAATCCTTTTCTATCTACTAAAAACAATTTGAAGTTAAGACTAGCTGACTTTCAGTTTACTATTGTAGAACTGGAGGTAATCCCAGAGTACTGAAGTAAGTAGAGAAAAATGCTGGGAAGCATGCTGAGCACAATGAATGAATGTGTGGGAAGAGAGCGCCAGGGTTAGGAGGGCGATGCTGGGGATGGGGAATTGAGAGAAAAGTGAACTCTGGAAAGGATGAGAGGGCTTGAGAAAATAGGGGGACAGGGACAGTGTAACTGTTGGGGATGAAGAACTGAGAGAGAGGGCGTACTAGGGGGACAGGGGACATATGATACAATCTACATTTAGCGGCTCATTTTCAAAGCACTTAGACAAAGTACCATAGATACTATAGTACTTTGTGTGTCTAAGTGCTTTGAAAATATGCCCCTTTACTATTTGAAAGGTATTAATATAGCAACAAATACTTTCCAGAAAAGCACAAATGGTAAAACTAGAGTGAAAGGAGGTTGTAGGGTAGTAGATTTAGCAGTAATGTCAGTAAATTCTTTTTTTAATTATTATTATTATTATTTATTTATTACAAATTATATAACCAATTCAGGAAAATCCACAACCATCATCATAGACATTGACAAAAAAGGAAAATAAAATCATTCAGTGATCTAGCCCACTTTATCTGGCTGACAGTACCTTTCCTTAGCAACTTAAATTTAGTGTAAGGAAAAAAAACAACTAAGCAGGCAAAATGCGGCATCTACTTCTATATTTTTCTTCAAATATCCTCCCTAGTTGGAAATTAAACAAAATTATAAGTCTAGGATTTTGTTTGAACTGGTTTATCTTTCAGAAAATTTTCTAACTGGACTGGATCTAAAAAGACGTACTTATCACTTGCATATATAAGAAATTTACAGGGAAATTTTAGGAAGAAGGTTGAACCCACCGCTAAGGCTTTAGGCCTAAGTGCCAGGAATTGCTTCCTCCTCAATTGAGTCTGCTTAGAGACATCAGGAAATATAAGAATTTGCTGGTCACAAAACAGAGCCTGTTTTTTGGTAAAATAAAATTTCAAAATGGTTTGTTTCTCTAACTCTGTTTTGAAAACTACCAAGAGTGTAGCACGTTTTGTAATTGTGTCTTTAGATGATTCTAAAAACTGAGAAAGATCTAAACTATCCGGAGAAACTAGTTTATCAATTTCCCCTTCCGCTCCCTCCTCCCCCAGTAGCCCTTGGAACATAATAGAGGTTATCAGGTTGAAATTTATCCACTTCAGGATATTGCAAAATCTCCTCATGTACATTCTTACTAGCTCCAGAGGGGAAATTTAGGAAACGAAGATTTCTAACTCTCATGTAGTTCTCCATTTTTTCCATTTTTGCATGAAAGTGTACACTCTCTTTAATATTAGATAGAGCTGTACTTTGTAAGTTAACTACTGACTTATCCACTTTATCCAATTTACCTCCTAGCTCTACTATTTGATTATCATGCTCATTCATTTTGACTGTTACATCTGAGAAAAATTGATATAATTTCAAAACTGTGTTTTGCAAAGACGACTCAATTCTTTTGACAATTAGCCATATATCATTTAAAGTGATAACTTTGTCCTTAGGAAAAACATTAAGGGTTGGCTCCATGACCATCTGGACAGGAGTCAATCCTTTAGTCTTCACCTCATTTATTTATTCCACCATATTAAATCCAATTTCAAACATTTGTGAGGAAGAGGCTACATCTTCAACATTACAAGATATCTCTACTCTTCCCACAGAGGTTAATGGCTGGGGGGGGGGGGGGAGATGAAAGGCCTTCTTAGGAAAGGGAAGCTATCTGTTCTTCTATTCTTGGTGGAGGTGAAGTCAAAAGATAACGATCCATAGGACCCGAACCTGAAGTTAAATGATGAAGTTTTGTTTTTCTCTTACCCATGGTAGAAGGATTAAGTCTCAGTCCTCTCCCGGTTCCTCATGTGCTCCAAAGGGGCTCAAAAGGGGCATGTCCTGCCCCTTTGGCCATGCCCCTTCAGACACGATGATCTTTATTGGGTCTACAAAGACCCCTCCGTCGGTGCTGGATGCTGGGTGGCTGTGGGGTCTACCTGATGAGCTGGATTAAAGTTAGTGCTTCTGGTGGCACTGGCAGTTCCCCCATCGCAGTTCCCGGTGATGGAGCCACCAGTGCCGCCATCAGCACTAACTTTACTCCAGCTCAGCAGGCAGCCCCCGCAGCCATCCAGCATCCAGCGCCAATGGAGGGGTCCTTGTAGACCCAATAAAGATCACCGGGAGAGGCTGGTTGATTTCTAGAATGCACTTTCGAGGAAGGTGGTGGAGATGAAAACAGTGACAGAATTAAAAAAGGTGTAGAATGAACACAGAGGATCTCTAATTAGAAAATGAATGGTATAAAAAACAAAACTTAAATGACTGCATGTGTTTGATGTGTTGAGTGATGCTTTGGCAACTCTGGTTGTTAAGAACTGAGGCTGGTACAGTGTCTCACGCAGCTTGATAAAAGGGGGCCTTGAAGAAACTGCAGGGAAATACTTTTAAAATCCAATAGGAGGAAATTTTTTTTCACTAAGAGAATAGTTAAGCTCTGGAACGCGTTGCCAGAGGTTGTGGTAAAAGCGGATAGCGTAGCTGGTTTTAAGAAAGGTTTGGACAAATTCCTGGAGGAAAAGTCCATAGTCTGTTATTAAGACAAGGTGGAAGCCTCTGTTTTCCCTGGATCGGTAGCATGGAATGTTGCTACTTCTTGGGTTTTGGCCAGGTACTAGTGACCTGGATTGGCCATTGTTAGAATGGGCTACTGGGCTTGATGGACCATTGGTCTGACCCAGTAAGGCTATTCTTATGTTCTTAAAAGAAACCTAGGAATTATAATTCTAAACCCCCTAGAATCATAAGCCCTATGTATCTATAGTATAAGTGCTAACTCTCTGGTGGTACATGTTTTCTACAGATTGTCTCACATTTTATACAAACAGATATCCCACAATTAAAGATTCTATAACTATAATATTTAGTGCACTTTAGTGACAGCTGAGCCAACTGCGACACAAAAAGGTCTGCTTATTTGTCCTGAGATACAATATAAACTGAATCCGTTTCGGCTTGACTGGCCAGAACGCCTCAGCCTTAGTAGTAACCATTAGACCATATCGTCTTCATTACGGACACAAAATCATCAATAAAGAGCATTACCATTACCAAATCAGAAATGAATTTCTAGTATTTTCCATTGCTAAATTACAAAAAAGGATCTTCTCTTCGTATAGCTATAAAAGACATGGAAATGAAACATTTCTTTCAACCACTAATGGTTATTTTAAGTTATTGAATAGAGTGTTCAAAGAAGCATGAAATTTAGATCAGTTCATCATTAAATGAGCCCTTAAGACAGCTCACAGTGTTCATGAATTTATTCTTGCTACCTTGTTATAAAAGTACAAAAAAATATGCATATGCTGAAAGGGGAATGCATAGAAATCCAAAGCACTTGCTTACACTTCAATGACAAGCCTGTATCATTTCCATTAGACTTTTCCCCACGTATTTGGTCTGGCTCCCTAGGATATAATGGGCAGAATGGATGCAACCATACATTAAAAAAAAGCAGTAGGCAAAGTCAAAAGCACAGGAAAAGCATCCCAGCTCACCAGCCATGAGCTACTGGAAATCTGTAGGGATGCCATTCTGAAACAGGGCGAGATCGACACACTGATTTCACCAGCCCTGTGAAAGAATTATGAATTATTCCTCATTCCCTCTCCCCTCATTAAGCAAGGAAAAATGTTAGCACCTTGTGACAGAATGCTGAGGCATACCCCCTCCCTTCTTGTCACAAGACCCCTGTCACATATTAACCCTTATCTTAAGCTGTCCTTATTTGTAAAGGACTTCAGCTGACAGGCATTGCATTGCATACTGCAAAGACTCAGGTTCTGTCCACATGTTAATCAGGCCCTTTCCTAAGTGCTGAGTTGGAGGGTGATCACAAGGTAAAGCATGAGGCAAAGGGCAGGTGATCACGATGTAAAAGCATGTACCTGTGTTTCCACCAATGTAAAAGCATGTACCTTTGTATCCACCAATCATTAGCTGTGTAAACGAGGGAGTTACTATGATGTCATGTGCATAGAAGCATAATAAAGGGGACTCGGAGCTAGCTATTGGCAGCACCTCCTTCCCGACTCATAGACTGCATGTGTGTGTTTGCTGTGTTCAATCCCTACAGAAATCAAAGCAAGCATGTGTCATAATGTTGCAAGACACCTTTTTCAATCGACACAATACTAGTGATTCCCAAACCTGTCGTGGGGAATTCCCAGCCAGTTGGGTTTTCAGGATATTGATCCTATAACTGTACTTAGAATCAGTAATATTTTAAAGCTTTAAGACAGCCACAGTCTTATGCGTGAATACTTATCCATAGCCTTCACTCAAACCATCTTTATCACTCTAGAGATCTTTTATCCTCCATGATATGGCACCAGTCACCTTTTCCACATAAATATTTGCCCATTTTTCACTAATTTTCACTTACAAGATTCTTTTTAACTCCATTACACTTTCACCAAGCACACATCAAGAAACATATCATTTTACACTTATTTAGTTTCATCCATAGGACCCCTGAAGAAGACAATAGTGTCGAAACACAGACCGTTTGGGTCTAATTGTTTCCAGTGGTTCAGGCCCTAGACATTTTTATGTGGATTATTTATTTGTTCTAATAGTCTTCATCTTGGACATCTACTCTCCACAAGCTTTTTCTTTTTGGTATTAATTTTTATTAAGAGTACGTCTTCTGACAGTGAAGAGCCTCTCACTGGTATAAACCCATCCAGTAAAGAAAATATCCCTGTACCTAGAAAGAGAAACCTGTCCATCAAGGCTGTGCCTAGCCCTAAGAGAAGACAGGGAGGGCAGATCAAGGGTAATATTGTAGAGAAGAACAGGAGTCCTGCTATATTCCCCTATCACTCCTTTCATAAAGCCAATACAAGCACTCAAGCTAAACCCCTTTGCAAACAATCTGACACAGCAAGGGTTAAAGAAAGGGGAGGGACTGAAAAGCTCAAGTTCTGCCAAGTACTAGGGTAAAGCTAAAGACACAGGGGGATAAATTAAGCCCAGCTGTCCATACAAGCAAGCAATCAGGAACCTAGGAAGAAGAAAGCTTCAGAGAAGGCAGAGAACGTGCTAAAGAAGGCTCAGTTCCAGTGCCTCTGCCTCATAAGCACTTCATCCCAGGCTGCACTAAAAGCTGTTAGAAGCCCATCTCTAAGGCAGGAGCTAGAAGGGAGGAAAAGGCAGCCAGAGCAGTAATATTTTGAAGCTGTCCAGGGGAGAAGTGTAGCCTTGTGTTCAAAAGGGGAATAAATGCCTATGGACATAGGAGATGTTTATTGTGACATGGACAGTGACCATGGGATTGATTGGAGCCTAGAGGCAGTAAGTGATACTGAAGAAAGCATGTATGAATGAAATCTTCTCTGGAAGTTAATGCAAACTTACTAAATGCCTGAAGATGGTCTATAAGTTTGTAAGAAAGTACTACAATTCTTATGAATGAATGTGTGGCTTTGATGTTAGAAATGGTAAAGCCAAGATTTCTTTAGTGCTGGGGAAGCCTGTTGAAAGGGGATTGGCTAAGACTGGTTACTGTGCAGAGGGAAAGGAACCCTTAAGGCTGATTCAGAGCCCTGACATTCTAAATCACCAGGGAGGGATATAGACCATCAATATTAAAAGAGAGATTATAAGGTTCCTCATTCCCCTGCCCAGGGTTAAACATTGGTCAGTGGGGGAATATAGAACTCAGGGAATCGGGTGTAGAACTTCCTGGAAAGCCTTTAATTGAAGCATGGCTGTGATTCAAGTCAAAGAAAGAGAAGGAGTCAGAGTAGGGTGGCCACCAAGGCCAGCCCTGGCATTCAGGGGCTCCTGAGCATTTTTGTTAAGCCAGGAAAGCTGCAGCGACTGAGCCAAAAAAAGCAGCTGAACTTTGGGAGGTGAAAACTTGCTTTGGAAGAGTTTTTGGGCTTGCATCCTGAGAAAAGGTTGTTTAAAATGAACTGTGATTTTTGGAACTTAATTAGCCCGAGAAGGGTAAGCCTGACTAGTTTGTGGACAGCATTTTCTTTTCCTTTTTCCTCTGAGGCCATTATTGTGTGGTGCCTCAAGGAATGCCTGGTCTTGCGCCTGCGGCAAAAGATGAGTCACTAGTGCGCTAGACAGATCCCCAGCCTGGTCACAATCTTTATTAACAGCCTTTTCATGAAGAGATTCACCCAAAGCAGTGTACAATATGTTGAATAGTAATCAAGTATTTTTTTTTCCCTATCTGCCCTAGCAGTGCTCACAGTCTAACTGTGGTACCCGGGGCAAAGGAGGGCTAAGTGACTTGCACAGAGTTATAAGGAAGAGGCTGGGATCAAAGTTACAACACCAGGGTGCTGAGGCAGCAGATCTAGCCAGTAGGCCACCCTTCCACTCCACTTTTTGCATGTAGAACAGTGTGCCTGGAAGAAGTTTTCGCTAACTACAGAAAATCTCTGCTGTTAGAACAAAGCAGTAGCATTTATTCAAACTGTTGTTCTCATCTCCCAGCAAAACAAAATGCAAATTATCGTGTGTAATGGAGTATGAACTCAATACTCTCAAAGTGTTAGTACATAATTGATCTTAGATAACTGTACAGATAATTCGGCCGATGCTACACTCATCATCTCAATTAGTCAGCTGCATACTATAGAAAAGCAAATCCTGCCAGACACAATTGTGAACTGTCCGTAAAGTTCAAACTCAAAAGCGTGCAATAAGACAGACAGCCTGGATCTGCATCTCATCTAATGAGCAAGGAGGAATTTGGCTGCACAGTTGTTCAGCTGGCATGATGCTATTAGCACCTTCATGCACAATCTCTTAAAAAATGGGAAAACTGTTGACTACTGACAGTAATCATACGATATTATGAAAAGAATGGTCCCTAACAATAACAAAAAAAGCCCCAGTTCACTGATTATTCATCATTTAGCTGTTTCTGAAAGTATGAGCGTCATTTCATACATAACGCACATTATTATTTTTTTTAAAATTTGCATGGGGTTTTTTCCCAGGTATTTTTATTACAATCCTTCAATATAGTCTCCCTGCTTTGCAATGACCGAGTCCCAGCGTCCAGGAAGCTTCATTATTCCATCCAAGACACCGTTTTTGTTCAGTTGCCAAATGGTTCGGGTACCAGCGAAAAAAAGCTCTTGCAGAGATGCAACACAATGTCCACGCATAGGTTGTTTCAACTTTGGGAAAAGGTCGGTCTAGTGGTCTCATGTCTGGACTGTAGGGAGCTTGAGGTAACACCTCCCAGCTGTATTTGCATAGTTTTTCAATGATGACATTCCCTATGTGTGGACGAGCGTTGTCGTGAAGAATGAGAGGCCCAGCCAAGAGCAACTGAGGTCAGATTTTGTGCATTTTTTTGTGCATTTTTTGTAAAATATCATGATAATACACTGCTGTGACACTTCTTCAACGTGGAACTTTGTCTGTAATGATGATGCCTTCATGATCACAAGCAAAAATCATCATTTGTTTGGCTTTTGATTGAGCTCGTTGAAATTTTTTGGGCAATGGGGAAGATGGAGCTCTCCGCTCATCATTGAAAAACTACACAAATACGGCTGGGAGGTGTTAACTCATGCTCCCTACAGTCCAGACATGAGTCCACCAGACTTTGACCTTTTTCCAAAGTTGAAACAACCTATGCGTGGACATCGTTTTGCATCTCTGGACGAGCTTTTTTTCCGCCGGTATCTGACACATTTGGCAACTGAACAAAAACGGTGTCTTGGATGGAATAATGAAGCTTCCCGGACATTGTGACTCGGTCATTGCAAAGCAGGGAGACTATATTTAAGGATTGTAAAGAAATACTTTAAAAAATAAATAAATAAATAAAACATGTACATTAGAGAATGACACGGGGAAAAAATTTGTCCCCGTCACCGCCTCGTCCCCGGCCGACTATCCTCTGCACCGCCCTGTCACCGCCATTCCTTTCACCGCCCCGTCACCGCCACTGCCATCCCATTCACCGCCCCATCACCGTCACCGCAGCATGCATAAAAGCCTCAAACAGGTATGATTTTATATACTTATCTTTATTAACGTATAAAGGAAACATTCTTTACAACTTTACAACTTAGTTAACTATACAAAAACAAAACACAACCTGTACTTTTAATTGTCCTTATTTTTTAACCCGTGGATGAACAACAAATCATCTGCACAAGTGGGTTAAAATGCAAACCTGGTACCTTGAAATCTGATTTTTAAGGGCATGCATTCGTGCAATTGTGCCATCGCAAATGGACTTTGGTGCATTTGCCAAGGGAGAATCGCTACTGTGTTTCTCTCAACCAAGTTTCCCAGGCCAATCTCCACCCCTGACCCCCATCCCCATCATAATAGTAAATAGTACTAATTGTAATGCAATTTCTTCCATTCATTTTTCATGTACACTACTGTATATAATATTAATTCATTATGGTAACCACAAAATTAAAAGAAACACAAAGCACACTGTATGCAGAGAAAATATTAATTAATATTTGTTTCATTTTTCAAAGAGGTCAAGACAGATGACTAAAATATGCAATGTCACTTCAGAAACAACTATAGAAAAATAGACAAATATAATGCAAAATATAGATAACTGATATAAATTCTCAAAACTGACACATTTTGATCACTAAATTGAAAATAGTCATTTTTCATACAATTTTTCTATCACTAATCTTCCCCCACCCCATATATATTCCACAGGTTTTCAAAGAGGTCAAGGCAGATGATTTTATGCAATGTCACCTCAGGAACAACTATACAAAAATAGACAAATATACCCCCTCCCCTTTTACTAAATCGCAATAGGGGTTTTTAGCGCAGGGAGATGCGCTGAATGCCCTGCACTGCTTTCGATGCTCATAGGCTCCCTGTGCTAAAAACCGCTATTGCGATTTAGTAAAAGGGGGCCATAGTGCAAAATATAGACAGCAGATATAAATTCTCAAAACAGACACATTTTGATCAGTAAACTGAAAATAAAATCATTTCTCCCACAAGTGGACATACTTAGTTACGTCAGCTCTATGGCTGCTTTAACTGTAAGGCGCCTGAATCTAAGGCTATATGCTACCATTCTGTAAAGGAACCTCTGGGAGCCCATTCACTGCTATAGAATAGGTGTTCCCTGTACAGTCTCAGGGTGCCTACGAGGAAGAACCCACTTGGAAAATTGCCCCTTATTTTTTTTTAAGGATTATAAAAACAGAAGCAATAATGTGAAAAACAAAACCCAGCCTTAAAACAGGCTGAATTAATTTGTGAAACATTATTTAAAGGATACTCAGAAAAAATATTGTTTTCCCTTAACTTAAATGAAATAAACATATTCCTATCCATCATTTGACTATAGCTAAGGGCAAAAGAACCTCATAGAGCTGCAGTGAAATAGAAAAGTGATTTCGTTTTACTGTAATTTCTGCATTAAGTGGATTTGCACACCCCAAGCTCCTTAAATCCCGATGCACTTCTAGCTTTTCCTGTATCGGACTTTGCAAGATTAATAAATGGAGCATTCTTCTGCCTGCCAGTTAAAGGATGAAAAACAAATGCCTATAAAGTTCAAATCACAGCTTGACTAAACTTGAATTTTCTTGATTTCATTCTTCCTGGTTGACCACTTTATCTTCCACAATAGGCACCAAGGTTGCTTGGATCAGAGCTTTAAAAGAGCAAGCAGAATCGGGTCCGATGTCCATGCGTTTGGTTTCTCAAATGGTTTACCACTACACTTGCTGCTTTTACTTGCTTCGGGCCTTCCTCGTTGCCGGGACCTGCCTACTTTCTGTTTCCGCGACGGCAGGACCCGGCAGCGAGGAAGGCCCGAAGCAAGTAAAAGCAGCAAGTTGTAAGCTTCCCTCCGGGGCTCTATTGTGTGCGTGCTGGCTTCCCTTCTCTTCCCTCCAAAACCAGAAGTAGCGTCCCAGGGGGGGAGGGGGGGAAGAGAAGGGAAGCCGGCACGCACACGATAGAGCCCCGGCCTGGAGGGAAGCTTTCAACTTGCTGCTTTTACTTGCTTCGGGCCTTCCTCGCTGCCGGGTCCTGCCTTTGCGGAAACAGAAAGTAGGCAGGTCCCGGCAACAAGGAAGGCCCAAAGCAAGTAAAAGCATGCTGGCAAAAAAAAAAAAAAGGCAGGCGTCAAACAAAATTTTCGGCGGCGAGTCAGCCCGGGAAGGAGCATCAGCGGCAGCAGCAGGATTAGCTGGGCGGTCATCTAAATCAGCCAGGGAGAACACTTACTTATACCTGACGAAGTTTTCAGGCTTTCAGCTCCTCCCAGTGAAATGAGTGAATCCAATCGAGCAAAAAGAACTGACCAATGAAGGGGGCGGAGTCAATGCGGCAACGTGCAAGTCGGGTAGAGAGTTGGAGGAGACAGACCACATGGCGGAGACAAACATGGCCGCAGGAAAAAATCTAACACCCGGTCCCGAACCAAAGACACACGGTGAAGACAAGGTAAATAGCGGTACATAGAAGGGGATACATTTGCCTGCGGGGACAAATCTTTTCACCGTTTTTGCGGGCGGTGAAAACTTTTGTCCCTCGTGTCTGCGGCGATTTGGCTATGGAGTCTCCATAAACCGCAGCCAAACCGCAGCCATGCCGCGGCTCCCTGCGGGGATCGCTCCCCGTGTCATTCTCTAATGTACATTTTAAAAAAACAGTGTACATTAGTTATGAAATGACCCTCGTATCTTGACACTAATGGCAATGATTTCAAAATATCAGGTGGAAGTGCCAAGCTGCAGAAACAACCACATAGCTATTATGTTTATGTTTATTGAGAGCTTCTATAACGCTACTAATGACTGGGGAGTCAATTCAGAGCGGTTTACATGAGCTTCTGTAGAGATAGTACCATACAGCTTCTGTGAGGCGTTACAATACATGGGCTCTATACTGAAATACACGGGAGCTCTGTGGGGGTGTTGCAATACAGAGTTATTAGAACCGGCATGATTAAGCCATAATCAGTCCTCCCTTGCCCCCAGGTATGTTAGATTGCAAGCCCACCGGGACAGATAGAGAAAATGCTTGAGTACCTGCTTGTAAATTGCTTAGATGACCTTGATTGGTGGCCGCCTTTGCTGGATCGGCTTCAAGTGGAGTGATCATTGAGATCTGTGCTGCGGTATGGAGACACTACAACTGTTTTCCTGAGATGTAAAGCGGCATCTAAGTCATGATATTGTTGCCACATTTCCTGGATGAATTGTAGCCATGATGGTCTGGAATGTACTTATTTTTGTTTTGATTTTGTTTTACTTTATTTGAATATTCTGATAGGTTTATGTTGTTTTTATTTTCTTCCTCTATTTGATACTGTTTATATCACTGTATATATTTCTTAGGCATATTAGTTTAGATTGAAAAAAACTTCCCTCTCTGTCCTATAAAGACTCATAATGGGGTCCTTCTACTAAGGCGCGTTAACCGATTAGTGCACGCTAAAGATTAGATGCACTAATGGGTGCCTTAGCATTTAGCACACGCTAAATCGGTTAGCACACCGTAGTAAAAGGACCTCAATGTGCCTTAATTCAATATATTAAATTAAATTTCCCCCCTCCTTTACTAACGCATAGTGCGGGTTTTAGCATGGCAGCGGTGGTAACTGCTCTGATGCTCATAGAACATAGAACATAGAACATAGGTGAGAGTTGGAGCAGTTACTGCCGCTGCCAGTGCTACAACCCACGCTATGCGTTAGCAAAGGAGGTGGATTGTGATCCACTTAGGTTTTAAGCATATGAACATAAGAATTGCCGCTGCTGGGTCAGACCAGCGGTCCATCGTGTTCAGCAGTCCACTCACGCGGCGGTCCCTAGGTCAAAGACCAGTGCCCTAACTGAGACTAGCCCTACCTGCGTACGTTCCGGTTTAGCAGGAGCTTGTCTAACTTTGTCTTGAATCCCTGTAGGATGTTTTCCCCTATAACAGCCTCTGGAAGAGCGTTCCAGCTTTCCACCACTCTCTGGGTGAAGAAGAACTTCCTTACGTTTGTACGGAATCTATCCCCTTTTAACTTTAGAGAGTGTCCTCTTGATCTCTCTACCTTGGAGAGAGTGAACAACCTGTCTTTATCTACTAAGTCTATTCCCTTCATTATCTTGAATGTTTCAATCATGTCCCCTCTCAGTCTTCTCTTTTCAAGGGAGAAGAGGACCAGTTTCTCTAATCTCTCACAGTACGGTAGCTTCTCCAGCCCTTTACCCATTTTAGTCGTTCTTCTCTGGACCCTTTTGAGTAGTACCGTGTCCTTTTTCATGTACGGCGACCAGTGCTGGAAGCAGTATTCCAGGTGAGGGCGTATCATGGCCCGGTACAGCGGCATGATAACCTTCTCCGATCTGCTCGTGATCCCCTTCTTAATCATTACTAGCATTCTGTTCGCCCTTTTCGCCACCGCTGCACATTGCATGGACGGCTTCATCGACTTGTCGACCAGTACTCCCAAGTCTCTTTCCTGGGAGGTCTGCCCTGGGGGTTGGTAGTAGATGCCGATCTTCGTTTCTGTTCCATTCGTTCCCAGAATTTTGACCCATAGAGACTCTAACTTATTTTCTGTTTCCGGCGTGTTCTCTCTGGTAGACTCAATTCCCTCTTTGACGTATAGGGCAATACCCCAACCTTTTTGACCCACTCTGTCTCTGCGGTATAGCTTGTATCCCGGTAGCACAGTGTCCCAGACGTTTTCCTTGTTCCACCATGTTTCCGTGATGCTGATGATGTCAAGGTTATCTTTTTGTGCAGAGTATATATGTTAAAAATAAATAAATAAAAATAGAATACTAGCTTGTGAGCACTACCATTCTGATCTGTGACAAACAGAAATGTTTTAACATCTCTAACCAAGGGAAGAAACTAATGAGGAGCCTCTAACCAGATCAAAAACAGGTTGGCTGTCCACTGTGAAACTTAATGCTCATTATCCAGTTGCTACTTATGTCATTGTTACCTCCATCATATTCTATCTTAATCATCAAGTGTACCTATCTCTCTCTCTCTCTCTACTTACACTCATGCTGTGTGGGTACTAATAAGGTGGCAATGCCAACCATAACAGGACACTGATTAATGAAATAAACAGGAAGTGAAAAAGTTAAACAGTCAAGTGCTTGAAAAAGTAGCCAAGTGTTCATTTGGATTTCAATGAAGCCCTGTGGTTTTTTTTAAAGTCTATATATTTTCAGTGTGTATACCGGTTTCAATTTAAGAAACAATCAAAAACTCAGTTGTTACTGCATTTCTGTGAATTGTTACAGGCATTTAAAGAGAAAAAACTGTTTATCTATGTCTGTTACTGTATTCTTGAGATTTATTAGCTGATATTTGAAGAGAAGAAATTGTTTAATTATGCAGATCTTAAGATTTTAGTTTCTCTTATGTATGTTTTTATTGATGTACTACTACTATTAATTATTTCTATAGCGTTACCAGACGCAAGCAGCGCTGTACAGAGTCATAAATAGTAAGAAAACAGTCCCTGCTCAAAAGAGCTTACAATCTAAACAGGCAAGACAGACATGGATACAGTTAAGGGGAACAGATAGGGTTGGAGGGCAGAGGAGTAGGGTTAAGGATTGAAAGCTATATCAAAAGGAAGGTTTTTAGTCTGCTTTTAAACAAGGGAAGGGAAGGGGCTTGACAGAAAAACTTGGGTAATTTATTCCAGGCATGAAGTCTGGAATCAGCAGTGGAGAAGGGTAACGCTAAGAGTGACTTATCTGAGGAACGGAGTTCTCTGGGAGGTGTATAAGGAGAGAGAAGCGAGGAGAGATATTGAGGGGCAGCAGAATGAACACACTGGTAGGTCAGCAATAAGATCTTGAACTGTATGCAATGGCAGGTAGGGAGCCAGTGAAGTGATTTAAGGAGAGGGGTGATATGAGCGTAGCGAGGTTGGTAGAAGATGAGTCGCGCAGCAGAGTTTTGCACAGATCGCAAAGGGGAGAGGCGACACTGAGGGATGCCAGTTAGGAGTAGATTGCAGAAATCTAAGCGTGAGGTTACGAGAGCTTGGACAAGGGTCCGGGTAGTGTGTTCAGAGAGGAAGGGGCGAATTTTGGTGATATTGAAGAGATAGAAGTAACAGGTCTTAGCAGCTTGTTTTGATATATGTAGAAAATGAGGCCAAAATCGAAGACGACTCCAAGGTTGCGAGCAGAGGAGACTGGAACAATGACAGTATTATTTAAAGAGATGGAGAAGGGAGGAGGCGGAGCAGAGAGTTTAGGAGGAAAGAGGAGCAGATCAGTCTTGGACATATTTAGTTTCAGATGACAGCAAGACATTCAGGTAGCGATGTCAGCCAAACAAGCAGAGACTTTTTCAGGTGTAGAGAGATAGAGCTGAGAGTCATCAGCATAAAGGTGATACTGGAAGCCAAGGCAGGAGATCATGGCATCGAGGGAACAGAAGAATTCCTAAGACAGAGCCCTGGGGTATACCAACCACTAGCTGGGTAGCAGCAGGAGAGGACCCACCAAAACATATATTAAAGGTGCAATGGGAACGGAAGGTAAACCATTTAGTTTTTTTGTAAACGGTATAAAAAAAGGTTTTCTGTTTTTTAAAAAAATAAAACCATTTATCTAAGTCTGAAATGAATATGGATAAACTATAGCACAACCAAGACGCTATCCTGTTGTGGAATTAGAAAAGGTTCAAAGGAGAGAGACCAATTTAATGTTAGAAAAAGCTAAAGAGGTTAAGGCTCTTCAGCTTGGAATAGAGAGCTGAGGGGAATATGTAGAGACCTACTGAATCCTGAGTGGTGTAGAACAGGTAAAAATGAATTATCTTTTACTCTTTTAATATGTACAAAGACTAGGGGACACTCAATCAACTTACCGTATTTTTCGGACCATAAGACGCACCGATCCATAAGACACACCCACCTGTAGAGGAGGAAAAACCAAGAAAAAAAAATTTGGTTCAGAATTTTTTCTTCTTGGTTTTTCCTCCTCTACACATAGGTGTGTCTGGTGGGCTGGTGCGTTTGGTGCTAGGAAGCCCGAAACAGCCCAAAGAAGCAGCCTGCAGCCAGAAACCACCTGTAGCCTGAAGAAATAGCCTGCAGCTGCCCGAAGAAAGACCTCCCTGAAGCCGCCCGTAGAATGACCTCCACGAAGCTGCCCAAAGAATGGCCTCCTCAAAGCCGCTCGAAGAAAGGCATCCCCAAAGCTGCCCAAAGAATAGCCTCCCCAAAGCTGCTCGAAGAAAGGCATCCCCAAAGCCGCCCAAAGAATGGCCCCCTGGTACCTTTTTTAAGAAGCGGTGGTCCAGCGCTGTCTCCTGCTGGATGGCTGCCTCTCTGTAGAGCGAAGCGATGCACAATGCAGGAGCGCAACCTTTGCACTTCCTGCCTGGTCCTGTGCTGCTCTGTGATTGGCTGCAGTCAGTTACTGACTGCAGCCAATTACAGAACGGTGCAGGACCAGGCAGGAAGTGCAAAGGTCGTGCTCCTGCATTGTGTGTCGCATTGCTCTACAGAGAGGCAGCCATCCAGCAGGAGACCGCGCTGAACCACTGCTTCTTAAAAAAGGTACGGGGAGGGGGGTGCGCATGGTGTATTCGGTCCATAAGACGTACCCCCTTTTCCACCCCCATTTTGGGGGTGGAAAAAGTGTGTCTTATGGTCCAAAAAATACGGTATATGGCAATACTTTTCAAATGAATAAGAGGAAATATTTTTCCACCCAACAAATAGTTAAGCTCTGGAACTTATTTCCAGAGAATTTGGTTGCAGTGGTTAGGATATCTGGGTTTAGAAACGCTTTGGACAAGCTGAAGGACAAATCTATAGTCTGCTATTAAAATAGACTTGGGGAAGCCACTGTTGTCCCCGGGATTGGTAGCCAGTTCATCTCGGGCAGTTTAGCATGGCCGGTTGTTTGTGGAACATTTCATCTCAGAACTTTCACCATTGCCATTTCATTGCAGGATGCTTCATTGCGGCAAGGAAGACTGTGGTCCTTAAAATCATGTATAATAACCCATTTCGACTCATCAGCCTGTCTATTCCCTGTCTCCTGTTACCTTAATTTTTTGAGTGAGACTTTTCTCCACTTTGCCCAGGAAGACGGCTTGTTTCTTGTGTGTACGAAAAAACGTCTCTCCACTTGAGACTTTTCTATGCTTGTGGCACGTAGAAAGAGATACAGGCCTGGAGAAATTATCGCCGCATCATACAGCCCACCATGCTGAAACGGCTGTGATTACTTGGCCTTGGTGAACTGGCCACACTGAACTGTCCGAGATGAACTGACTGCGCTTAACTGACCATGCTGAATTGGCTGCGCTAAATCATCTTAGACCCTTCAGTGTACCTGTTTTATAAAGACATATATGCACTTAGCCCCCTGTTTACAAAGTCGCGGTAGCAATTCTGCCATGGCAAATGCACTGAAGCACGGCAAATGCGGCTTTGTAAAAGGGACCCTTAATTTACTTTTATAAAATAGGCTTTAATTACCGTACGTGCCATTTTGGATTTTTCACATTAACATCTTGCCATAAAACTGCTCCTTTATTCTCCATATTTACTGAGGTAAGATTCCACTTTCTGATGTAGTCAATTTTCTACAACCAGTTAAATGAAATACAATTATAGGAACAGTCATATGAATTACTAGTAATTACAGGAATATACATTATAATTTAATAAAGTGGTACTTTAGGCATAACATTCATTATGCTTAAGGTAGTTGAAAATCATTATCCTGAAGGTGGATTGAAAGAAAAATTCAATCCTCCTTTGCTAAGAAATTAATTGTAGTAAAATGGAGTGTTGCAAATTAAAATGTATAACTAATTCAAGGGCAAAAAAACATATATTTTAGACTAGTTCTCATACTAAGCGCTCTGTGGCACAGTGGTTAAAGCTAATGTCTCACCACCCTGAGGTTATGGGTTTAAACCCACGTTGCTGGAGATGTCACTTAGGGGGGTCTGTTACTAAGGTATGCTAACACGTTTATAGAATATAATGGGCGCGTTAGCATTTTGTGTGCACTAAATCGGCTAGTGCGCCTTAGTAAAAGAGCCCCAGCTACAATTCCTATGGGCGTCGGAGCATTTACCGCGCCGCCCCACCTTGCCAGCTTTTGTAAAAGAGGAGGTTATGTTTTGTTTGGGATCAGATCTGGGACTGGAATGATCCAAGAAGACCAAATAAGCAGTTGAAATTTTTAACATTATTAACAAATGGATACGGGAAAATCCACTGCTTATGTCTAGGATAAGCAGCATAAAATTGGTTGTACTTGGGATTTTGCCAGGTAATTGGGCACGGAATGGCCACTATTGGAAACAGTATACAGCAGAGTCTTGGTTAACCGGGTCTCAGTTAACTGGGACTCTCACACAACGGGCAAAAAAAATTGCCGATGGGGGAAAAAAATGTCCCCCAAAGCACGAGCGGCGGCATCCTGAGCCACAAACTCTTCCTTCCTCCCTCAAGCCCCGAAGCAGCTACAAATCCCCCCTCCATCTCACCTGAAGCACCACCGCGACAGAGGTCCTGAGCTACAACGCTCTCCCTCCCTCTAGCCTTGAAGTAGCAGAAGCATCAAAGGAAAGGCCCTGATAGGGCTGGCCGCGAGCCGCCTGTTTTGAGGCTGCCTTCTGCTGTCCACCTGCGCTCGGGTAAGGAAGGGAGAGAAAG
The DNA here is from genome assembly GCF_902459505.1 of Geotrypetes seraphini. Lineage (NCBI taxonomy): Eukaryota > Metazoa > Chordata > Amphibia > Gymnophiona > Dermophiidae > Geotrypetes > Geotrypetes seraphini. The sequence goes on from NC_047085.1 coordinate 109,730,792, forward strand.
AGGGAGTTCGAAGCTTAGGCCTGCCGCCTGCTTCTGCCACTTCAGGGCTGGAGGGCGTTGCGGCTCAGGACCGCTGCTGTGCTGGTGCTTCAGGGCGGGGGAATTGAGTGTCTTAGACAAAGTTTCTAACACACTCTCAATTAACGAAGGGAACTTAGATGTATGTATACAAATGCTAGAAGTCTAGGAAACAAAATGGGAGAACTAGAGACGATAGCAAGACATGAGAACATGGATATCATTGGCATAACAGAAACATGGTGGAATGAAGAAAACAAATGGGACACAGTACTACAGGGATACAAACTATATAGAAGAGATCGAGAAGGGCAGAAAGGTGGAGGTATTGCCCTATATGTTAAGGAAGGAATAGATACTGTTGGAATGATTACAACAGACAGGAAAGAGAAGCTGGAGTCCCTCTGGATCAAAATTCCTGGTCGCAATGGCGCAGATATAAAAATTGGCCTTTACTATCGTCCCCCAGGACAGGCAGAAGTCACTGACTCAGAAATGATGGAGGAAATCAAACAAGTATGCAAGACAGGCAATGTAGTTATATTGGGAGACTTCAATTTCCCAGGAATAGACTGGAAACTAGGAGCCTCCAACTGCGGCAAGGAAGCCAAGTTCCTGGAGGTGCTAGGGGATTGCTTCCTGGAGCAAATGGTAAAAGAGCCGACAAGAGGCGACGCCACCTTGGACTTGGTCCTAAATGGTCTCACTGGACCGATAACAGAAGTAGAAGTCATGGTTCCACTGGGAACGAGTGATCACAATGTAATCAACTTTAAACTTGACATCGGGAAAGGGAAACATGTCAAAACCTTAACCACCACCTTAAACTTTAAAAAGGGTAAATACGATTGCATGAGAGCCATGGTAACAAAACGACTCGAGAAGATGGTGGACAAACTTGAAACAGTAGATCAGGCATGGTGCCTATTGAAAAATACTATTGCAGAAGCACAAGATCTCTACATTCCGAGGATTTCCAAAGATCGGAGAACTAAAGGCAAAGGAGAACCGGCATGGCTTACCATACAGGTGAAGGAAGCCATAAAAGAAAAGAAGGACTCTTTCAAAAAATGGAAATGCACGAAGACAACCGAAGCCTGGAACAAACATAAAGATAAACAGAAGAAATGTCACAAGGCGGTGAGGGAAGCAAAACAGGACTATGAGGAAAAAATAGCCCGGGAGGCCAAAAACTTCAAGCCCTTCTTTAGATACGTGAAAGGGAAAAAACCTGCAAAAGAGGCAGTGGGACCCCTGGACGACAAGGGAAGAAAAGGGTACATCAAGGAAGATAAACAAATCGCAGACAAACTAAATTCCTTCTTTGCGTCCGTCTTTACGAAGGAGGACACCTCAACAATACCTGAAGAGGAGAAACTGTTTACAGGAGAAATAGAGGACAGCCTCACCACAGTCGAAGTGAACTTAGATCAGATATACTACCAGATCGACAAACTTAAAAGTGACAAATCCCCTGGACCGGATGAAATTCACCCGAGAGTCTTGAAGGAATTGAAGATTGAAATTGGAGAGTTATTGCAAAAACTTGCAAACCTGTCAATCAGAACTGGTCAGATACCAGACGACTGGAGGAAAGCGAACGTCACGCCAATTTTCAAAAAAGGATCGAGAGGAGAACCGGGCAACTATAGACCTGTGAGTCTTACGTCTGTCCCCGGCAAGATGATTGAATCACTGATCAAGGATAGCATAGTTCAGCACTTGGACACACACGACTTGATGAAACCCAGTCAACATGGATTCAGGAAAGGGAAATCGTGTCTGACGAATTTACTCCAATTCTTTGAGACCGTGAACAAGCAAATTGATAGTGGAAAGCCGGTGGACATAATATACTTGGACTTCCAGAAAGCATTTGACAAAGTTCCACACGAAAGACTTCTCAGGAAGCTACAAAGCCATGGCATAGAGGGAGATATACAAAGATGGATAGGCAAATGGCTGGAAAACCGAAAGCAGAGAGTGGGCATAAATGGGAAGTTCTCCGACTGGGAGAGAGTGACTAGTGGTGTGCCCCAGGGCTCGGTACTTGGGCCGATCCTTTTTAATATTTATATCAATGACCTGGAAAACGGAACATCCAGTGAGATCATCAAGTTTGCAGACGACACAAAACTCTGCCGGGCAATCAGATCGCAGGAGGACAGTGAGGAACTCCAAAGCGATTTGTGTCGGTTAGAAAAATGGGCGGAGAAATGGCAGATGAAGTTCAACGTGGAGAAATGCAAGGTAATGCATTTAGGCAGTAAAAATAAGGAATACGAGTACAGAATGTCAGGTGCAACTCTGGGGAAAAGTGAACAAGAAAGGGATCTGGGTGTACTGATAGATAGGACCCTGAAGCCGTCGGCACAATGCGCGGCAGCGGCAAATAAGGCAAATAGAATGTTGGGCATGATAAAGAAAGGAATCTCGAGTAGATCGGAGAAAGTTATAATGCCGCTTTATAGGGCAATGGTCAGACCCCACTTGGAATACTGCGTCCAACATTGGTCTCCCTACCTAAAGAAGGATATAAAACTGCTGGAGAGGGTGCAGAGACGAGCAACTAAACTAGTGAAGGGTATGGAGAAACTGGAATATGAGGATCGACTTAAAACACTGGGATTGTTCTCCCTTGAGAAAAGGAGACTGCGTGGGGATATGATCGAGACTTTCAAAATACTGAAAGGAATTGACAAAATAGAGCAGAGAAGATTATTTACAATGTCCAATTTGACACGGACAAGAGGACATGAAATGAAGCTAAGGGGGGGCAAGTTCAGGACTAATGTCAGGAAGTTCTGCTTCACACAGAGAGTGGTTGACATCTGGAATACTCTCCCAGGGGAGATTATTGCGGAATCGACAGTCCTAGGCTTCAAAAGCAAACTAGATGCATATCTCCTTGAGAGAGGCATATAAAGATATGGTTGGCTATAAAATAAGCCAGGTGAATACCTAGCAGGGCCTCCGCGTGTGCGGATCGCCGGACTTGATGGACCGAAGGTCTGATCCGGAGATGGCGCTTCTTATGTTCTTATGTTCTTAACTGTGGGTGCTGGATAATAGATTCTACTGTACTGGGCCTGAGGGGCCTTCAGTCTGTAACCTGTATGGCCATGCTTATGTTCTTATGCTCTTCCACTTAATAACTTGGCCAACTCCAGATAATGTTGTGCTGAATCAAGAATTTATTTGATTTTTTTTTTTAAATTAAACTTTCAATAGATTACAATATAAGCAACATCAAGACATTGTAAGAAAATAACACAAATGCTTAGGGGTCCTTTTACTAAGGTGCACTAGCCGTTTTAGTGCGCACTAAATATTAGTGTAGGTAAACGCCAATGTATGCTAACGCGTCTATTATATCCTATGGACACGTTCATATGTGTTAGCATTTAGCACGTGCGCTAAAACAGCTTGCGCGCCTTAGTAAAAGGACCCCTTAATGTTTTTCCAGCAAAAACAAAAAGTCTGTGGAGATGGTGATGTTCAAAATGCAGGCTTTATTAAAAAGTACAATTTAGTAATCCACATAAAATATATCTAGGACCCAAAGCGTTAGGAACTATGGATCGTTTTTTTGTTTTTGCCCCTTAATGTTTTTTAATACTAGCTGACAATACGGTATGTCCTTGGCAGTTTCCCCCGGGTTGGATGGTATCCTGTTTGGCTGAGTATGGATGGTGGGTGTGGATGATTTGGTGTGAGTGGTAGGTTTGTTGTGTTGGGAGGGATTTGCTTCTGGCAGGGGGAGTGGTTGGGGTGCGGGTGACCGGTGTGGTATTGGCTGGGCGGCATAAGAACACAGCCTGTTCAGCAGTCTCTTTGTTCTCTCTGTTAGTTAGGGGGATATGGGTAGAGAGTCAGGGGCTCTTTTGGGGGGTGTAGGGTGTGGTTGCATTTGTGAGTGGGCGGGGGTTTGTCCTTGGGTTTATTTGAAAATTTGTTCTTGATGTATTTTGGGTGTTCTCGCCTTTTTTTGTACTCCTGGTTGATGTTGTGTATTTGCTGATGGTACGTCAATAAAATATGATTTATATTAATACTAATGGGGGAGAGTGCGACGCTGTGGTTAAAGCTACAGCTTCAACATCTTGAGGTTGTGGGCTGAAACTCACACTGCTCCGTTTGACCCTGGGCAAGTCAATTAATCCCCCATTGGCCCAGGTATATTAGATAGACTGTGAGCCCCCAGGGAGAACAGTATAGAAAAACTGAATAAATAAAAGCAACAGGTTCCCACTACAGTGTTCACAAAGTCTCATAAGTACTTTGTTTAGCAACAGTGCTCCATTCTCCTTAACTCCTAATTCCTACCATAGGGGAATAGCAGAAATTAAAGACAGTTCTCCTTACCTTTACTCCTGCTGGAGGAGCAGAGAGGATTCTCTAATTATATTAGCTTACAGTTTAGCAGACAGTAGCAGTGAGCTCTAGGGTATCCGAGCTCTGGGGTTGTCACTTATTAGGATCCTTTTATTAGTGGCTCAGAATCCTGCAGAGGTGACAAATGATGTCATCCCTTCATCCTTAAGATGTTCCTGAACCACTGGTGCTATAGCCAGGGTGCACTGATGACCTTTGCAAATATAGCCCAGATTCACCCTCTCCTTTGTATGATTAGAAGGAATGCAAAGCGGCCTCCACCCTCATGCATCTAGAATAGGTCAGAAACTTTCTAAGTTCTGATTCCTACATCTTTATTGTCACTCCTTATGTCTAAGAGTACACTGTTCTGGGTGACACAGCAAAAAGGCTTAGTATTTCTGGCCTCTATTTTGAAAAGGCTCTTTCTTACTTCTAGAGATCAGACACCACAAGAAGAAAACCTAACATATAGATTTATTTATTTAGATTTATATTCCATCCTTCCAAAAGATCTCAGAATGAATTACAAGTTTACAAAAATAATAAGGCATAGCAGGGCTAAGTTCCTGTTTTACAGTCAGAGGAGAATTCCTGCTTCCTTCACTAGCTCCTCCCATCAATTATCTTATATCTTAGACCAGTGTATTGCAAGTCCTGTAGGCAATCAGCTGGCGCCAGTTCCTCTTCCCTGCTGTCACCCCCCACTGGCGTCTCAGGGCCCATCTAGAGGGCCTTTGCACACACGCGGACATCCATGTGATGATATCACGCATGCATGTAACATCATCACGGCGACGTCCATGCATTTCTGGATGCTTTGCCCAGGCCAAGACCCTTTTCAAGAGGGCAGCACATACTCCACATCACGTACTGTTTCACAGTACTCACCATCATCTTGGATGGGCCACATGATAGAAAGTGATGTTGATCTCCTGACACCACCCCCTGCAGTCATGGAGGACCATGCGCAGTTTGTTCCCCCCATCTCAGTTTGTTTTTTTAGTCCTCTGGGGTGTTTTTTTTTTTTTATAACAGGTAAAATGGCAACACCTTCCTTCAGAAAAAAAAAAATTCAGCTACTAGTATTTAGCCACAGTTCTTGTTTCTCCGTAAAAAAAAAGGCAGCAGGATCGCTCTCTCTCCTCACTCAGACATAAAGATAACTTTCACAAAGCCACTGAATGCTGTTAACCTCTTAAAAGCAAAAGTTGTTACAGCTTGCTTATTTAAAAAGCTTTCTTTGAAAAAATAAAATTCAACTTTTCTTTTTATGCATACATCCCATGAAGTCACATACAAAAAAAGCCTTTTAAGCAGAATTTATTTTAATCCAGGAACTGTGAGAAGCTTAGGAGGCATCATGGCACTATTCAATGCCTCTAGAAAATATATTATGGTTCTCAAAAGAAAACATATGGAAGAATGGCTGAGGGGGCAAGACGCTCATACCTTACACCAACCCGCATGCAATCATTTTCAAAGAAACAAAACCATAGGCTCAGAGATAAATGCTCAATGGCAAGTAGACTTGGTGGATTTATTAGCACGTCTTCTCTTAATGATGGCTATACATACATACTGACTATTATCAATATCTTATCAAAATTTGCTTGGGCCATGAGTATAAAAACAAAAAAACATTCATGAAGTGGCTGAAGCCTTTGAAAAAGTATTTAGTTCAGACCACATGCCTAAAAAAATACAGACAGACAAGAGTAAAGAATTTTTAAATAAACCCCTGTACACATTACTGAAAAGAAAGGGAATTCGCCAATTTGTAACCAATGATGTAAAAACAGCCATGATAAAAAAGGGTCTCTCGGGAAGAGTTTGGATCTGGTTTCAGGGCTTCTTAACCAAGCGATCTTATCAAGTGGTCCACGAAGGGAAATACTCTAATGCTGGGAAAAGCCCTTCGGGAGTTCCTCAGGGTTCCCCTCTATCTCCCACCTTGTTTAATATCTATACCTCATCTTTAGGTCACCTACTACAAAAGTTAAACCTAATATACTATATATACGCTGATGACATCTCTATTCTAATTCCAGTGACCAATGTGACCAATGACACCTTAAAACACATTTCCCATATCATGACTGAAATTGAACAATGGACTATCAATTTTAAACTGAAACTAAATTCAGAAAAGACAAAAATTTTCTTGGCAAGCCCTAAGGACAAAATCAATATAACAACAATACACATAAATGGTCACGATCACCCAATATCAAAAACTATAAAAAAACTAGGAGTCACCTTAGACACCCACTTGACCTTGATCGAACACACGAACTCGGTGACAAAAAAGTGCTTCTCCACACTTTGGAAATTAAAAACCATCAAAAAATTCTTCGACCCTCTATACTTCAGACTTCTGGTACAGTCATTGATTCTATCCACCCTAGACTACTGCAACATCATTTATGTGGTTATACCTAATAAAACCGTGAGAAAATTAAGAATAGTGCAAAACACGGCCGTCCGCTTAATATTCGGACTAAAGAAAAGTGATCACATTAGTCCCTACTACAAACTGCTACACTGGTTGCCAATTGAGGCACAAATTTTATTCAAGTTCTCCTGTTTTTGCTTTAAACTGGTGTGGGGAATGGCCCCCACCTATCTCTTACCTCACTTCGAACTATGCACCCCCACAAGGACAACCAGAAATCGCAACCTTTTTGCCTACCCGAAGATCACTGATTGCAAATACAGGACCTTTCTGGACAGAACTTTTAAGTTTCAAGCTGGTAGATAGCAATCCTGGCTAGGCAACTTCATTGATAGAGCCAGGTTGACCTACGGTGCTTTTCGGAAAGAAATTAAGACCGCTCGGTTCAATAGATTTATTTCCTAGTCAGAAAACTCCCCCCTTTAAAAAAACAAAAACAAAAAACAAACAAACAAAAAACTATTACTCAACATGTTGATACTGCATATCCTCACTAATTGTTTTCTGTATTCATTGACTGTTTAGTGACTTCTTCACCATTGGTATTCTGAATTTCGCTGGCTATCCAGCCCCTTCAATGTAACAAGTTAAGATTACACTGTAACATATTAATATTATATTTCTTACTAATTTGTACTCTGTAATCACTGACCGCTCAGTGACATCTTCCCTATTTCTACGCTGTAATTCGCTGATTGTCCAGCTCTCTTCACTGTGAACCGCCTAGAAGTCGCAAGATTATGGCGGTATAGAAAAAAATAAAGTTATTATTATTATTATTAAAGTCAAAAATGTGGTGGTACTTCATGTATTACAACACCTTTTGCTATATGAATGTGTTAAAGGCCTTGCTTTGTAGCTATAAATGGAGTGTAATGCCTCCATCTTATCTCCCCCTTCCGGGCTGCTCCTAACTCTACAGAAGTATTGAAAAGGTCAGATAGTAGTGCCACCAGAACTTCCCTAAATTCATTTATTTCAGATTGTAATCTCAGAAGTTTTGCTCCAGCTGGAAACAGATGGACTCCTCGGGGATTCCCGGGACAGCTGTTCTCTTCTCTTTTGCAGGAGCAGGTTAACAGGTGGCTGGTAAGATAGCCTTCTCCCACCCAGCCACCCCCTTTCCTGGGAGGTTAAAAAAGTCATTCCAAGATTTAAAAAAAAAAAAGAATCAAGCTTCCACAAAAAAGAATCTAGTCTTTAACACTGGGGCTGTGACCCCCCAGAGCCGGCCTCACTCTTCTGTGTCCAGCAACTACTGTCCATTATTCCAAAACAGTAAATGTCCAGCTATGAAAGCAAAAATCCTCCCCTGCCCCCCCCCCATACACTTTTCTCAGCAAAATAAAAATTACGTTCTGATTCCTACAAAGAAGCTTGTTTCACAAAAGTTCCTTCCTTCTCTCAGATATGAAACATTCCAACAAATAAGCAAAGGAAAACCCGGCTTGGCCCTCAGGGGCCCCACCAAGCCAGCTAGCAGATTCCCCTTCCAAACTCTCAAACAGGGTGGCTCTACCTCCGTCACACCCTCCCCACTCTGCTAGCTGCACTCCTGTGCCTTCCTGCTCCTTGTACAGAGGCCTTAAAGTTCATAACAACCCCCCCCCCAAACAAAACAGCAGTTACTCTTAGTAGCAATCTCTTAATTAGGGAAAACATGTGCCCTCTAGGTGCTGCAGTTATCAGGTTTGCAGCTTCCCAATCCATACAGTTTAGATCCAGAGATATAAGGCTGGAACTCTCCTCAATGCTTGCTCTTGTCTCGAAGTGCATCAGGTGAGGAACTCCTCCCCTTCCTAGGAGGGGGCATTACATATTATCGGGTCCACAAAGGGTTGTGAGGATCCACCCTCAAGCTGCCTAGCAACCCCCTTTCCCTCATCAATCTAGGGCTGCTTCTAACACTGGGGGATATAACATTAAGCCCTGATCTGCCCCTCCCCCCAGCCTCGTTCTTAAAAGGATCTGGGTAAAGGAAAGTTTTTCTCAGAATGGGACAATTCAAGGGTGTAATGCAGCTTCTCTATGAGTTTACAGTTCTGCTCGGGATAACCACCTGGGGATTCCTCAATATCCCATCTAGCCCTATTGCTTTGTCTAGTTTTAATTTAGCAAACTCCTCACTAACACAGTTTTCTGAAAATTACTCAGGGCTCCTTTTACTAAGCTGCGGTAGCATTTTTAGCGCACGCTGACCCCCGCGCTACGCGGAAAATCTAATGCCAGTTCTATGGAGGCATTAGTGTCTAGCACACGCGGCATTGTAGCACGCACTAAGCACGCGCTAAAACTGCTAGTGCAGCTTAGTAAAAGGAGCCCTCTGTCTACCTCACTTCCATTCCTATATGTGTTTATCTTCCGAGGTCCTACTTTCAGCCCTTCATCTGAACAGAGAACAGAAATATTTGTTAAGCAATTCCACTTTATCCTTATTAACCTCTACAGATTCCTCCCCCTCTCCTTTGACCTCACAGTACCATTTTTGCACTTCCTTTTATCACTAACATATCTAAAAAAAAAATGTCTTGTTCCCAATTTTACCTTACTGGCTAATTTTTCTTCCCTTTCTTTCTTTGTTTTCCTGACTACTTTACCAGCTTCTCTTAGCTTTTCCAGATACTGCTTATTATCATCTTCTGTCTGCAATATCTTGTAGTTTATGAAGGCTAACCTTTTTTCCCCTTGCCTTTTCAGCTATTCCTTGTGAGAGCCAAAGTGGCTTCCTTTTCCTCTTACTTTTATTTACTGTCCTAACAAAAAGGGCTGTTGCCATTAAAATAGCTCCTTTCAGTTCTGCTCACTGCTTTTCTACTTTTATCTAGATATTCCCCATCCAGCTATTTTTTGTAAATTAAAATATGTGAAATAAACCCCAAAAAACTTCAGAATATTGTTGGGGGAGGGGGGTGGAGAGGAAGAACCTGAAAATAAACCCAATTTTTTTGGTTATGCACATCCCTAATATTAAGTTCAAAGTTTCCTTTTCTATAAATGGTTAACCTTATAATTAAGGGACCCTTTTACTAAAGTTTAGCACATGCTAACAAACATTAGTACATGCTAAATGCTGTGTGTCCTACTTCATACCTATGGGCCACATGATAGTGCATGCTAATGTCCATTAGTGTGTGCTAAACTTTAGTAAAAGGCCCCCTAAGGGGGCGCACTTTGGTGTTCAAAGATTACCAAGTAGTATAGGTGTTCCAAACACAATAAGGCAGATTTTGAAGAAAGGAAGAAATTGAAGAAAGTGTATGTAAATCTTTTTATGTATGTTCATCAGGGTTACCTTGTAAACCTGATTTGGTAGGAGCCCTTAAGAATGCCCTTCCCTGAATTAATTAATGTAGATGGTTGCTAGGTAAAGTTCACTTTCAACCCCCCCTCCCCCCGAGCTGCTAAGTAGTCACTGGCATTGGGATTATTGCATGTGTCTTTCCAAAAGATTCCAAGCAGAAATACATGTAGGTAAAGTGACAGCTCAGGCACAGTTTAATTTAGTTGAGTTTATTAACATTTTATTGACCACCTTTCAACAATTGCCAAGCTAATTTACTATAAATAACAGAATTAAATTATAATTGCAAAGGAGGGCAGATGGTTACTATCCTCTAGTGTGCTCCGGGCTAATGAGCCATAAACCAGCTTGAAAAAAAACCCCAGATTTTGAGATTGTTTACATTTTGAGAGGCCACGTCTGTCAAGTATGTTGGAAGAGAGTTCCACAAGTCTTGAACTTGGTAGACAAATGTGGTGTCACACGTGGTCTCATAGCAAACCAGCAAAGGAGAAGGAATGCAGAGGTTACTATTTTGGCAATGGACATGGCATGGGGGAATAGGGTAACATATCTTGAGAGATATTCTAGTTCTCCAAAGTGGAAAGCTTTGTATTAATATATTGAATGTGATTCTATAATATATTGAAGCCAATGCTCAGAATACAAGAATGGGATCACATCTTTGGGCATTATGGCAAAGAATTGGATGTTCTGTGTAAAATATGGAGAGGAGAAATCAAGTTGGTTGTCTTTGAGATGTGGTGTTCCGCAGGGGTCAGCTTTGTCTGCAGTCTTATTTATAACCAATTACTTCATAACACCTGGTTGGTTAACGCTGATAGCAAAAAATCACTGATTAGTTTTAGGGATCTTCAGATGCCGTGAGTGTAGCATAACACCCAACGGCTGCAATCCTCATTAATACCCGACTACACAGTGATTCAAAATTTAATTCATTTTTACTTTTTTCTTCTTGAACTTTTATAAAACTTTACTTTAAAATGCAAAGTGTAAACTTAGCTTAAACATGCTGCTCCAGTATTGACTCTTCCCACCCCCTCTTTTTTTCCAACATGTTTCGACTACTTTTTCAAGGTCATGGAAGACTGTCTGCTGAAGGAGCTTATAGCATCAATGCTGTACATAATCCAACATCGCCAGGGCTCTACACTTTGCACTTTACCTAGATCAAGATGAAATGCATATAATTTATTAAACCAAGTTTCCTTGCTAAAATATTACTATTGCTCCTGAGGCTAATTAGGCTTTTGTCCTCATAGGTATTTTGATAATAGATGATAAATTAGTATCTTATTCATTAAAGTTTCACATAATTCATTAGTTCCAATTTAGCTATGATTTATTCATTATTATGTTAGATCTGCTTCAAAAGCCAAGACAAAGGAATATACAAAGTGGCCAGTATACAATCTCTCTTTCTAATCCATGAGACAATATCTTTAGGGCTTCTCTTTTTAGGTATTTACAGTCTGAAAAAAATAAAGATGTTTGTTTTTCAGTTCATTAGGGGTTCTTGGAGGGTATACAGAATCATTGTGTTAGCAAAACCCATATATAAAAGACAGCTTAGTGTGGCAGGCTGACTTGGATTTCCTGGAGAGGTCAGCAGATAAAAGAACACACTGGCATATAAATAAATGCTTTTTATTTCTTTTAAGTTTGCCTCACACATTACAAATAAAGTTTGGCTTACCTCAGCCAAATGCTGCCTCTGCTCAGGACCACTTGCTCTGGGATCTCTCTCTCTTTGCAACCTTCCCAACTGACTCAAGTTGGGCAGAAATACTACTCCCTGAGCCCCACCCCTCTGATTCAGCACTGGAAGGTAGAAAAAGACACAGGGATAAATTTTTCCCCATCCTCACTGGAATGTGGTGGTGCAGTGGTTAGAGCTATAGCCTTGGCACCCTGAAGTTGTGGGTTCAAATCCCATACTGCTCCTTGTGACCCTGGGCAAATCACTTAATTCCCATTGCCCCAGGTACATTCGATAGAGTGGAAGTCCACCAGGACAGTTAGGGAAAAATGCTTGAGTACCTGAATAATTTGTAATCTGCATAGAATTGTAGGATATGCAGAATATAAATTATTTTTTTTTAAAAATCAAACCTCAATTTCCCGTCCCGGCAAGTTCTTTTCCCGTCCCTGCTCCATTCCTGCAAGCTCTGATCTCATCTGCACAAGCCTCAAACTCTTTAAACTCTTTTAACCCTTTCAGGACCATAAGGATCGTAGGCCAATTTTTGTGGTTTTGACGACATTTTTATGGTAAAAAGGGCTTGCAGATGCCAAAAAATTGATTTTTTTTGTGAAATATCATTATTTTTATTTAAAAAATCACACTTCTGGCTTATGGACAGTGTGGCAAGTGAATCTTCTCGTCAATCTGGCAACGACGCTAATGAATGAATGTCGGAACCAGTTTGTTTACATAAAGGCAGTATCATATGGAATCCGTACATATCAAATTTAGAACTGTAGACTATCCCAATCAAAATTTATAGGATTTTAAAGTTATGGGACAAATATGTCCCTTGGTCCTGAAAGGGTTAAGTGTTCGAGGTTTGTGCGGTTAACATTGAGCTTACTGGAATGGGACAGGAACAGCGCCAAAACTTGCGTGGACAGGACGGGAAATTGAGTTCCTGTGGGGATGGGGAAAAATTTGTCTCCGTGTCATTCTCTACTGGAAGGCAGGGTCCCCTGGGACCTGAGTCTTTCCCACATGCATGATGCCCTCTGCTGCCTAGTGGCATAATAGCAGTCCTGGAGAGGGAAAATCCCTGAATCTGCCACAACATATTATTGTTGGGTACAAAGACAGCTCTGCTAGTGCCAGTGGGTACTGAGCACCCCTAATACTGAGCAAGCTTCTTCACTGTGCCATAGGAGGAACAATTTGTTTTCTCTGTAGCACCTACAATCATTTAAAAATGTTGGCACCTATGGCCAGATATCTTTTACAATTGTATCAAATACAATAGAATCTTGCTTATCTGACTTTTACTTATCTGGCCCTATAGCTTATCGAACAAGCCTCTGATGATATCGTAGCAATATCATTCAGATGCACACGGCCTTTTCTTTTTGTTTCCTGGTGTTATATTCTGTCCAAAGGAAGCACTTCTTGGGAAGTTTCTTGGGAACAAAGGACTGGATTCTACAAACAGCCCCAATATTGGCGGCTGCCTTAAAAATGTTGCACCTTAAAATCACGTAGAACTGCGGCTACCTCAAACATAGGCACTAGAAATGTAGGCCAGAGTTTTGAAGGCCTACGTTTCTGGTGCCTATGGGCCTCTTCTCTTAAACTGCGCTAGCAGTTTGTAGCACGGTGAGCCGCGCTGAATGGCCCGGGCTGCTCCCGACGCTCATAGAGTTCCTATGAGCATCGGGAGCAGAGCGGGCCTTTCAGTGCTCTCTGCGCTAAAAACTGCTAGCGCAGTTTAATAGAAGAGGGGGTTAGTTTGATGTGAATTGCGTTTTTGGAGGTGCCTAAGAATGCCTAAGGCCGTGTCTAGCATCAACCACGCCTACTTCAACCTGAGGCATTCTAAGGTGCCTTCGTAGATGCGATGAAGGCATTGGATTTTTTTTTTTTTTTTTTATATAAACTTTTTTATTCACCAACATGAAAGATACACACAGAACAGAGAGAATACAAATATTTTCTCATTACAAAGCCGCAATACTAAATATTAGGTTAGCACCCAACTAGAAACCCCAGATAACAGTGAGAGTCCAGGCCTGTACTCTGATAGCCTAGGTGCCAACATTTTTTAAATGATTTTTCAATCATTTTTTAATTGCAGTTTTTAGCGCCGGCCCAGGTGATAACAGCTCCAACACTCATAGAATTCCTATGAGCATCGGAGATGTTACCGCTACAACTGGCGCTAAAAACTGTGCTAGGTTTTTGTAAAAGGGGGAGGGGGTAAGTTAGGCACCGTTTATAGAATATGCCTCAGACTGCCCAATATTAAGGCTATTTAATTGGCCAGGAATGGCTCCTGGCCAGTTAAATAGTGCTATACTAGCTAAGCACTAATATTCAGCGTGAGATGGCCCTGAATATTAGCACTTAGTGATTTAGCAGCTAGCCAGCTAAATCACAAAATTTAAAAGCGCTCCCTCCTTTTACAAAACCGTGCAAGAATTTTTCAGTGCCAGTCAGAACGCTAAATGCTCTGCGCTACTCCGAAGCTCAAAGAGTTCCCATGAGTGTCGGAGCAGAGCATTCAGTGTGCCAGCTGGCACTTAAAATAGAGAGTTGCGTGGGGACAGAAATCCCACCCATCCCCACCTGTCCCCGCCAGGATCCTCTCTGTCCCCACCCGTCCCCATCAGAATCCTCTCCGTCCCCATCCATCCCCACAAGGAATTACCTCCATCCCCGCTCGTCCCCATAAAAAGCAGCAATTACTTCTGACAGGATCATCAATTCCACAGTTTCTTTTGTGTTTGCACTGCTGTTTTCTTTGTGGAATCTCTTTGGTGGAACCCTTTTTTTGTTTTCTGTTCAGGTAATTAACTTATAAACCCCCTTTTTTTTACTACGGCTGACGTGTCCATTATATTATATGGACGAACCCTGCTTCCAAAGCCTTCCATCCCCGTGGGAGTCCCGTTGGCTAGAGGGGGGTCCCCGTGGGAGTCCTGTGAGTTAGGGGGGATTCCCGCGGGACCTGCGGGATTCCCGCGATCCCCGTTCCCGTGCAGCCCTCTAACTTAAAACCTCTTGCATGGTTTTGTAAAGGGATGGGGGTGGGGGTAAATTTATAGCGGCTAAAAATTAACCAGAGATTCATTGCCATTTTTATGCTATTGCAGTTTCTTATTTTACATTTACTTTTATGATTTACTTATTTTTAAATGGCAAGTCAAAAGAAAAAAAAAAGTTGTACAATCTATATAGAAGAATCTTGAAGCTTTAAAAAGAATAGACAAGGCTGAGTCCATACATAAAATTGCAACCAAACTTGGAATGAAGAAAGGAACTGTTATTGACTGGAGCAGGCAATGAAGTAAGCTGGAGGAACGGAGTTCCATTTGTGTCTCTAAGTATGGATCAAACATTAGGAAAACATTGAAAAAATGTGACAATGAGAAGGTGAGCAAAGCTTTGTGCCTATGGTTCACACAGCAAAGAGACAAGGGCATGCCAATGTCTGGCCTTATATTGCAAGAGAAAGCTCTGTTTTTTCAAAAGGAATTTAATGAAGGTGACCCTGATTTCACTGCTAGTGTGGGTTGGCTTGATTGCTGCAAAAAAAAAAAAAAAAAAAAGATATATAATAAGACAGCTCAATATTTCTAGGGTAAAACTGTCAGCAGATCCTGAGGAATTTATTGGATTTAAAACAAAGCTTGATCATCTAATTAAAAAAGAAGAAGTAGCAAAGGAGCAAATATATAATTATGCTGAAATTGATGCAAATTTTAAAATGTTGCCTGCAAAAATTCTTGCTGTATAGCTCAAAGCTTCAGTTCCTGGTTATACATAAAATAAAGAGTGACTATTATAGTCTGTAGTTCACAACTGGTAAACATAAATTACCGTATTTTTCGGTCCATAAGACTCACTTTTTCCACCCCCAAAAAGGGGGTGGAAAAGTAGGTGCATCTTATGGAACGCAAATGACCCTCCCTCCCTCCCGGTACCCTTTAATAACATGGCCTGCCCACCGGCCCTTCCTTTTAAAACACTCCCCGCCCCGCAGTACCTTTTTAAACGCCCCCCTGAAGCCTGGTAGTCCAGCGGTGTAAGGGCTGGCAGGAGCGCGCTGTCTGTGATGCTGCCTGGGCCCACCCTGCTTTCTGAATAGCTATATCTGTTCTCGCGGGACTCGTGAAAACTGACTGGTTGGGGGGGAGTGTGTGGTCATCTGGTCAGTTTGGGTACCTTTCTGGCAATTAGATGCTTCTAAAATAGGTCTACTCTGAATTAAGTTCCATCCAGGATATTTTGGGAAAGGTTTGATTATCACTGCACAATGTTCAAGTATAAACACGCCCTGAGCCTGCACATAACACACCTCCCAAAATGTCCCCTGGAACTCTGTACACACATTGGGAGAAACGTCACGTTAGACGTCCAGGAAAAAGGCGATCAGGGTGTCCAAGTGCCAACTTAGGCAGTTTTTTGGACATTTTGATTTTTTGATTATTTGGGTCCTAAGTCTGACTGAAAGTAGGTCACAGATTTGGGAACCTAATTTAGGAGCTCCGCCTTCTTAAAAAAAATAAAATAAAATAAATAAATTTAAAAAAAAAAAAAAAAATATATATATATATATATATATATATATATATATATATATATATATATATCGGGCCCACTGATTTTTTTTTCCTTGCATCAAGGATATTCTATCAGGTTTATCAATTAAAACCTATAATCTGAAGCCCTAAAATAAGTATAGCCCCTCTATGTATTGCCCCCTCTATGTATTGCCTGAGTTTCTTTTCTGCATTTGTTAGACTGCAAGCGTTGAAAAAGAAGAAAAGAAGGAACCTTCTATTATGTGTGAATGAACGCACTGTGTGCACCTGGCAGTACTATAGAAATAACAATAACGCACAGCTTCAGCAGGTCAGTGACAAGGATCTTTGAAAAAAAATGATGATCAAAGTAAACCAGCTGAAAGTGTCTTTTTGTTGTTCTTCTGTTATTTTATTCAGGAACTGCTTGAACATTGGTATCCTTTCCATTATGTTTTGAAACACATTGTCCAGTCAATCTCAGCAGCTTGAACATAGTTACCCTACAAGAGCTGATTTGCACAGCATGGTGGAAAGTGTGTGAGGATGCAATACTGATGGTAAAGAGAAAACTTCACGGGTTTAAAACATGTTAAAACCACGGACTCGCAAAGTATTAAAAAAGAAAAATAAAAGCAGCTCGTAGCTCGGTAAGCATGCGCAGACCATCTACAGACAAAGAAGATGGTCTGCACATGCTTCAGGATCGCTCACTAGTGATCCGTGTGGTCGGTGGGAGGCATTCCTCTGATCACTCCCATTTGCATGCTGACCCTTGGTGAATTTGTCGGCCTGCCACAGATCGGCCACGGATCGGGCACGATTGAGCAGGTTAGTTTCAAGTTTCAAGTTTATTTAATATGTTTGATTTGATCGCAAAATCCAAATCCAAAACAATTTACATTTGGTTAAAAATTAGTTTAAGATAAAAATAAAAAAACAAGACAATTAGTACTGATTGTAATAAAATAATAAACATTTGAAAAATGGAGGAGAAAAAAATGGCTTAAATACACTTCAAAAACAAATAAAAAGGAACAGTTAATGAAACGAGAGGTTGGGGAATGTTACCCACTTAATTTTCACTTGGCAGTGTTCCTAGTCCAATGTAAAATCTTAAAACTTAAATGAATCAGTTAAAAGCATCCTTAAAAAGCCAACTTTTTAGGAGACTTTTAACTTGCTGAGTAATTTTTCTTCTCTTCTGTTGATCGGGAGCGAATTCCAGATTTGAGGGGCTGTAGCAGAAAAAAAATCACATGCCTCCTTGAATAAATTAATTTTAACGAGGGGACTACTAGCAAGGATTTATCTTCAGATCTTAAAGATTTAGTGAATCTAGGCCATCGTAACATAGTAAATGACAGCAGATAAAACCTGAACGGTCCATCCAGTCTGCCCATTAGTTATATCCATTAAAAATACATGATTAAATTAACTTGTCTCTTCTTTGATATTTCTGGGTCATAGACTGTAAAGTCCACCCGGTACTGTCCTAGGCTCCAAATGCTGAAGTTGCCATACAAGCCCACTCTAGCCTATCCAACCATCCTGTTTGCAGTATATCTATCATAAAGTCTGGCCAGTAACATCCTTATAGTCCAAGATAGTGGAGTTCCCATTGATGCCCTCCCCAGCCCAATCTTACACCAAATCATCACATATGGGACACAGACCGTGCAAGTCTGTCCAGTACCAGCCTTAGCTCTTTAATTTACATTCTTCATTTTCTAATTAGAGATCCTCTATGTTTATCCCATGCTCTTTTGAATTTCATCACTGTTTTCCTCTCCACCACTTCTCTCGGGAGGTCATTCCAGGCATGTACCACCCTCTCCGTGAAAAAGCATTTCCTAACATTGCTCCTGAGTCTCCCTCCCCGCAACCTCAAATTATGCCCTCTAGTTTTACCATTTTCTCTTCTCTGGAAAAGATTTGGTTCTATAAAAGTATTTAAATGTCTATATCATATCTCACCTGTCCGTTCTCTCCTCCAGAGTATACATATTATACCTATTATATTACATACTAGTCTTATAGCCCGTTACATTAACGTGTGCTAGAATATATGTGTGTGTGTCTGTCTTTATTTCTTTCTCTCTCTCTCCTTAGCCGCTTTCTTTCTTTCTGTCTTTTTTTTTCCTTGGCTGCCCATCACCACCCCTTGCCTGCTCCCCCTGTCCATTCTCCCTTCCTTTTACATCCCCTGTGTCCACCACTACCCCTTCACTGCTCTCCTTATGCAGCAGCAGCCCTTCTCCCTTTGTTTTACCACCCCCCTGTCCAGCAGCACCTCTTTCCTTCTCCCCCTGTCCAACATTAGGCCTCTGTTCCTTTTTCGTCACCACCCCTGTCCATCAGCACCTCTTTCCTTCTCCCCCTGTCCAGCAGTAGGCATCCCTTCCTTTTTCTCCCCCCTCCTCCTTCTTATCCCTATGATACACTTACCTTGCTCTGCCCCTGATCAGAGGTTCCCGACAGCCGCCCAGTTGCACCCATTGGAAAAGTTCTCTCTGCCACATCCTGCACCCCCCCTGACGTGACTCCCACTGTCTTTCTTTCTGTCTCTGTCCCTGGCCCCCTTTGTCTGTCTGTCTTTCTGTGTATCTCCCTGCCCCTGTGTCTTTCTTCTTTTCTTTCTGTCTCCCTTCCTCCCTCTGTCTATCTGTCTGTCCAAAGCAGCATTCCCTCCCCCTCCATTTCCCTCCCCCCCACACCAGTTCCCTGTGCAGCAGCATTAGCGTTTCCTGTACCCCATTTTCCCTTCCCGCGGGCCCAACTACAAACCTGGTGATTCCAGCAGCGTGTGCAGCAGTCTCCACACGCTGCTTCGGGTCCTTCTACTGCCCTTATTTGCTCTGCCACGTCTCTGATGACATCATCAGAGACACGGCAGAGCAAATCAGGGCAGTAGAAGGGCCCGAAGCAGCGTGTGAAGACTGTTGCACACGCTGCTGGAATCGCCACCGGACAGCGGGGTCAGTTAAAGAGCCCGGGCAGAAAGTTGCTGGGCTCCTCGGTGGGGGCACTGAGCGGCCGCGATACGCTGGAGATCGGCGGCTGGCTGCCTGATTGGTGGAGGCGATCGGCGCCACAGCTCTGTCCCAGCGGCCTCCGAGCGGCGGCGCTGAGCACGTGAGAGGAGCCTGCTGCCCGAAGAGGAGGAGCGGCGGTGTCTGAAGAGGCTGAGCTGCGTCATAGACCTCAGCTGGCTGCAGCGGTGGTAAGCCCGATGCGTGATAAGCACGCATGCGCACTCTCATGTCCACGACGGATCAGGGAACATGGCTTTAGAGTGCGCATGTGCGACTAACATTTTATTATTATAGATTATACCAGAGTATACTTATAACTAATATCTAGATCAGTCGTGAGAGGATACAGAGAATATTGTATTGTAGATGGCATCTAAGAAAGCAAATAGAATGTTAGGGGTTATCAGAAAAGAAATGGAAAACAAAGATAAGAACATAAGAATAGCCTTACTGTGTCAGACCAATGGTCCATCAAGCCCAGTAGCCCGTTCTCACGGTGGCCAATCCAGGTCACTAGTGCCTGGCCAAAACCCAAGGTGTAGCAACATTCCATGCTACCAATACATGGCAAGCAGTAGCTTCCCCCTTGTCTTTCTCAATGACAGACTATGAACTTTTCCTCCAGGAACTTGTCCAAACCTTTCTTAAAACCAGCTATGCTATCCACTCTTACCACATCCTCTGGCAACACATTCCAGAGCTTAACTATTCTCCGAGTGAAAAAAAATTTCCTCCTATTGGTTTTAAAAGTATTTCCGTGTAACTTCATCAAGTGTCCCCTAGTCTTGGTAATTTTTGAGGAAGCGAAAAATCGACCCAGTTGTACCCGTTCTACTCCACTCAGGATTTTGTAGACTTCAGTCATATCTCCCCTCAACCGTCTCTTTTCCAAGCTGAAGACCCCTAATCATTTTAGTCTTTCCTCATACGAGAAGAGTTCCATCCCCTTTACCATCTTGGTTGCTCTTCTTTGAACCTTTTCTAGTGCCACTATATCTTTCTTGAGATATGGAGACCAGAATTGAATGCAATACTCCAAATGAGGTCACACCATGGAGCGATACAGGGGCATTATGACATTATTAGTCTTGTTAACCATCCCTTTTTTTAATAATTCCCAGCATCCTGTTTGGCTCTTGTAGCATTCTATGGTATGGCCGCAACTTGAATATTGTATGCAGTTCTGGTCGCCATATTTTTAAAAAGATATTGTGGAATACAAGGTTTGGGATGACTTCCCTATGAGGAGAGGCTAAAGTGGACATTGTGGACATCCTGGAAACCTGATTAGTTGGATAGGTCCTAGGACAGGTTTGGGACCCACCAGCATAGGGAATGCTGAGCCATCATATTTTTATGAGGGTGGAAGGTTCTACAGTATGTTGGTGCCATCGAAACCCTCTTGTTGTTTGGCACATGTACTGAACCCCCTGTTGTAAATGTCACCATACGCCAAACTGACTCAGAATGATTAATTAGTGCAAATAGGAGTACTTTTGGACCAGTAATCAAAGTACATCTTCCTTATCTATGTATTTTAAAAAGTATATATGAACAATATCTGGCCTGACTGTAGCTCACCTTGCGTTACTAAAGGAAAAAGGCATAAACTACAAGTACAAGTTTCAAGTTTATTAAAAAAAATTTATACCGCTCAAACTTCTAAGCGGTGTACATATAAGAACTAATGAGGAACCAAAAATACAGACTTACATAAATAGATCTCATGATGAGTCACAAGACAAGTAATACACAACATATAAACGAATGGGAACAAGAGGAAAAAGAGATGAACTACAATAATCAAAGTAAAGTTAACATAAAAGGGGATTTAAAAAGTAATAAAAAGATAAAATTTAGCCCTAATAAGGGCAGTTAGGTGTCAAAAGCATCTTGGAATCAGAATGTTTGTAACTTATTTTTAAAATGAGGAAGATATACTTCTGAACGGAGATAGTTAGGAATGGCATTCCAAAGAAAAGGGATGGTTACTGCAAAATTATTAGATCTAATAGCATTGATGTACTTTAAAGAAGGAATCGTTAAGAGATTTTGAGACGTAGTGTGAAGGGCTTTAGAGGGACAGTAAGGTATGATTAGATTATTAATAAATTCAGGTTGGTTACTGGAACGGGTTTTAAATGCCATTCTCCTCCTTTTTCCTTTTAGCTACTACAAAAAGAGGCAGTTTTGAATAGGGCAACCTACTAAGGTAAACATCTAATTACAATATAAACTCACCTAGAAGTTGATCTCATGTATAAGTCGAGGGCAGTATTGGGATGCCAAACTGCATCTGGTGGAGGAAAGGAAATGGGGATGGAGAGATTATTCGTGCCACCAAAAGGAGTGCAGGGAGAGGGCTTAATTTTCTTAGTGCTATGTGTGTTACCTGTACATAAGTTAAAAACCAGATGTTTTTCACAAATTTCTCACTTTAATAGTCAAGTAAATATGGTATCTAGATACATCCTGAAAATTGTTCCAAGTTTTTGCTTATAATTGATTTAAAAATCAAGATGATTTTCTGGTCACCTTCAGCAGAGATCAGATTATTCCTCTTTCACTTAGGAAAATTGCAAGAGGACCTTGTGAGACTGGAAGACTGGGCATCAAAATGGCAGATGGCGTTTAATATAAGCAAGTGCAAAGTGATGCATGTGGGAAAGAGGATCCTGAACTAAAGCTATGTTCTATGTTAGGAGTCAGTGCCCAGGAAAAGGACATAGGTGTCATTGTTGAGGATACATGGAAACCCTCAGCTCAATATGCGGTGGTGGCGGCAGCTAAGAAAGCAAACAGAATGTTAAAAATTATCAGGAAAGGAATGGAAAACAAAGATGAAATGTTATACTGCTCTTGTAGCGTTATATGGTAGGGCCGCAACTTGATTACTGTGTGCAGTTCTGGTCGCTGTATTTCAAAAAAGATATAGCAGAATTAGAAAAGGTACAGAGAAGGGCGACAAAAATGATAAAAGGTTTGGGATGACTTCCCAAGGAGGAGAGGCTAAAGTGGCTATGGATCTTCAACTTAGAGAAGGAGAAGCTCAGGGGGAATATGATGGAGGTTCCTTTCTACCCTAACTCCTGTTAACCGTGTCGAGCTTTGCGAATGTAGAGATGATGCGGTATACAAACCTAAGGTTTAGTTTAGTTTAGTCTATAAAATACTGAGTGGAGTGGAAAGGATAGATGTGAATCGCTTGTTTACTCTTTCCAAAACGACTGGGACTAGAGGGCATGCGATGAAGCTACTAAGTAGTAGATTAAAAACAAACTGGAGAAAATATTTCTTCACATACCGTGTAATTAAACTCTGGAATTCGCTACCGGAGAATGTGGTGAAATCAGTTAGCTTAGAGGGGTTTAAAAAAAGGTTTGGATAATTTCCTAAAAGCGAAGTCCATAGGCCATTATTGAGATGGCTTGGGCAAATCCACTACTTATTTCTAAGATAAACTGCATAAAATCTGTTTTATTACTTGGGATCTAGCTAAGTGCTTGGGACCTGGGTTGGTCACTGTTGGAAACAAGATATTGGGCTTGATGGACCTTCAGTCTATCCCAGTATGGCAATTCTTATGTTCTTATGTTTTCTGTTCATGCTAGCAAACCAAGGGTTAAAACTGATTGAAGTATATATAAATGTGGCTGTAAAGTGTCTTGCTAATGTTGAAGTTAATGTACTGCAACATCAGTGACAGGTAATTAGCTCAACAACACAGTAGATTCTCCAGTAATATAGAAAGAATATATATTACCATTATCTATACCAGGCATTCAAGCCATGCGGAAGTTAACATCAATCCAGAAAGAAAATCCCTAGCCTATAAGCTATAATTTTCATCACCTGGTTTACAATTAGCTTTGACTTACCCTGCAATTTTTTCCTCATTTCACAAAACTTTTAAGCATGTCGGCCTAGCGTAGATTCATTCACATTCTGTATTAAAAAGTGCAGATCCTATATAATGGTTGGAATTGGAAAGACTCGTAGAACCTGCTTCACTAAGGATTCTCTCCCATTCTGTGCCTACATGGAAAAAAGCTTAAGAGGTACTCATATATGTATGCAACTATACCTGGGAAATGTTGCTTATAAAGTTACCCCAGATATACAAGTACACACAATGACAAGAATGTTTGTACACAATTCTGCAATGGGCATGGTAAGGCATGGGTTTGGAGAAGAATGCCAGTGGACTCATAATTTAAAGCAGTGTTTTTCAACCTTTTTTGGGCAAAGGCACACTTGTTTCATGAAAAAAATCACGAGGCACACCACCATTAGAAAATGTTAAAAAATTTAACTCTGTGCCTATATTGACTATATATAAAGTAATTCTCTTGAATAGGAATCAAATAAACACAAAGAAAGTATTTTATAATTACTTTATTATGAAATATTAAGTAAACAGAATAGTGAAAAATTATAAAATACTTTATTCAGTGCGAAACCTGGGCCTGTTTGGCTGAACACAAAGCTGATATTCTGGCTGGAATCGAAGAAAGACACACACGTAGCTCTTCGTCAACAGCTCTCAGTCTCTCTCTGTATTTGGTTTTTATAGCATACAAAAATAGACAAATATACCCTCCATCCTTTTTATTAAACCACAATAGCAGTTTTTAGCGCAGGGAGCTGCGCTGAATGCCCAGCGCTGCTCTTGACGCTCATAGGCTCCCTGCGCTAAAAACCACTATTGCGGTTTATTAAAAGGTGACCGTATTGTAAAATATAGACAGCAGATATAAATTCAGAACTGTGCATAGTAAGTGAAGGGAAGTTTTCATCTCTGGGAATTTACCCAGTTAACTATTAAGTTATTTGGGCAAATTCCTTTGAAAACTGTGGTAATACTGCCTCCACTTTGCTAAATTTAAAATAAAATCATTTTTCCTACCTTGTCTGGTGATTTCTGGTTGCACTTTCTTCTTCTGACTGTGCATCCAATCTTTCTTCCCTTCTATCAGCCTGTATGCTTTCTCTCCTCCACACCTCATTCCCTCCCCCAACTTTTTCTTCCTCTCTCCCTGACCTTTCTTTCTTTTTTTCTGTTTCTCTTCTTTCCTTCTGTTTCCCTGCCTGCCCCCTTTCTTTCTTTCTCCCTGCCGTTCCCCAAGCCACTGCCACTGCCATCGGGGAACAGGACCCACCAATGGATAACAGGCCCCAAAGCCGATGCCGACGCATGCTCTCCCTGACGTCAATTCTGCAATCGGAGAGGAAGTTCCGCCCAGCCAGGCAGCGATTGGCTGGCCCGAACTTCCTCTCCGACTGCAGAATTGACGTCGGGGAGAAGAAGACTTATCGGCTCGATAGATTAGATCGCCAAGACAAAGTGAGTCCTAGGTGATCGACTCACTTTGCCTTGGCGAGCTACTGGCGCCCCTGCCTCGGGCCCCCTGTCAGCTCTGGGCCCCTGAATGCAGGACTGGTAGTACTGCCCTGATGGCGGCCCTGCGGCACACCAGGCAACATCTCGCGGCACACTAGTGTGCCGCGGAACAGCGGTTGAAAAACACTGATTTAAAGTATGAAAGAGTTAACGTTCATGGGCTGTTTTTGAACTGTTTCTGATGCAACTGAGCCTCAAAAATTCCTGCAAGCAGAGCTTCACTTAAAAAGACGTAAGGTATTTGTCTGTGTTACAGTAGCAAAAAGACTCCTTTGAACACAGAGCTGAGTTTTTCCTCCAGCCTGAAGCCACACAAAATTCCTACCATTACGAAATAAACTGTACAAATTTCTCACAGAACTGAGAATACGAAGGACTTGCGTTTGGGCAATCATTAACAACTACACAGTCGAGTCACATTGTTATGACTATCGCCTACCTCTGACGTCAATGATGCACAGCCAATGAATGAATGAATACATGTGTCACTCACAGACTGCACGGATATATAAGGTGGGATAAGAACATAAGAATAGCCTTACTGGGTCAGACCAATAGTCCATCTAGCCCAGTATCCCGTCTTCGTCTGAGTGAAAAAATATTTCCTCCTATTGAGTGTCCCCTAGGCTTTGAAAATCTTGATGTGATAAAAAATTGATCTACTTGTACTCGTTCTACACCACTCAGGATTTTGTAGAATTCAATCATTTCTCTCCTCAGCCATCTCTTTTCCAAGCTGAAGAGCTCTAACCTATCTAGTCTTTCCTCATACAAGAGGAGTTCCATCCCATTTATCATCTTGGTCACTCTTCTTTGAACTTGTTCCAGTGCCACTATATTTTTGTGAGATAAGGAGACCAGAACTGAACACAATAATCAAGGTGAGGTTGCACCATTGAGTGATACAAAGGCATTATAGCAGGGGTGTCCAACCTTTTGGCTTCACTGGGCCACATTGGCCGATAAAAATGTTTCTGGGGCCAGCTGCAGTAAGACACAGGAGGGAGCCGGCAAGACGGTAAACCCCCAGGGGCAGCAAAGGAAAACACTGCATCGCCCTTGACCGGGGCCACACAAAATACTTTACTGGGCCACAGGTTGGACACCCCTGCATTATAGCATTCTTAACCATCCCTTTTCTGTTTGCCCTCTTGGATGCCGCTGCACTTTGGGCAGAAGGCTTCAGCGTATTGTCTACAATTACACCCAGATCCCCTAAGGTGATACCTAGCATCCAATAACTATGGGTGGCATGTTATTGACTGCCGGTTCTTGGTGATTGGACAGCTAATGGAGGAGGCGGAGCTTGTCTCCACTATCAGCAATTCTCTGTCAGCATTCAGGAAGTCCTGGTGCTATTTATATAATGTGTTTGTACACTGAATGATGTGTTTTGCGGTCTTGAACTTGTGGTGATCTTGCAGTAGAACAAAACTCCTGATGCAGCTCCTAGTGAAACAGGGTTTGCCCTGTCGGGTATTTAGCTTGGAGTGCCCTGAATTGGAGTTCGTTTTGGAGGATGATCTGTATGCTTCAGGAAAGCATGACATTCAAGCTAAGTTAATTGTTCTCTCACTCTTACAGGATATTGGACTTGCACTGTTGATGTGTATTCTGTTTGGAAGGGCCCCCCTCCCTCCCCCCGGCAACAGATTCCCTTTGCCAATAGAAATTGCATTTTTCATGTTACTGAAGTGTATGAACAATGGATTTGCTTATTTTCACCAAGTGGGGTTTCTTTATACCTATGAAGCAGAACTGAGGTTTTTTTCCCCCACTTTTCATCTGTTGTGTGTGCATGTATGGTTGGATGTTGGAGATATGGTTCTGTGAATAGGGGGACTCTTCTGTTTTTTGCTTAATGGCGTATGCTGAGTTTAGGTGGTGGTTGAAATCGCCCATTATAGTGTTGCCCAATTTGTCAGCTTTCCTGATCTGTGAAAACATTTCTTCATCTGTCTGCTCATTCTGTCCAGGGAGACGGTAGTATAACCTTACCCATATATTCCTTCCCTTTCCACTTGGAATTTCTATCCAAATGGATTCCACACTGCTATCTGTGTTGCTCAGAATGTTTATTTTGTTTGATTCAATTCCCTCTTTAGCATATAGCATATCCCCGCTCCAATTTGATCTACTCTGTCATTGCAATATAATTTGTACCCAGGTAACAGTGTCCCATTGATTGTCCTCCTTCCACCAAGTCTCTGAGATGCCAGTTATATCTACCTCATCATTCAGTGCTATATACTCCCCTACTTTATTTTTTAGACTTCTAGCATTTGTATAGAGACACTTCAAACTGTGTTTTTTTTTCTTGTATCTACAGGCTGATGAGAAGATGACAGGGATAGCTTGACAACTTTACTCTGCTTCCCTCTTGGCTTTATTTCACCATTTTTGAAACCTCTCTATTGTGACTCCCTAAATGTTCTGATTCAACAGTATCCTTCAAGGATACTCCTCCCCGTGGAGGAGGAGGATTGGAGGAATGGAGAGAGAAGTACTAAAAGGGGTACAGCTAAAATACCCTACTAGCAAACCACTATGCAACCTGCCTCCTTTCCACACCAATCAACTGGGAGATTTTATCAAACATTTTAGTCATCAGAGTGATAGTATCATGAAGGTCCATTTCAAAGAACACAATAAGGATATATCATCGATATATGAGAAGTACTCAATCTTAAAAGGAATTGGGGCTCCTTTTACTAAGGTGCGCTAGCGTTTTTAGCACTCACACAAGATTAGCGTGTACTATAGCACGCGCTAGCCGAAAAATTACTGCCTGCTTAAAAGGAGGCGGTAGTGGCTGGCGTACGTGGCATTTTAGTGCTCGCTAAGCACACGCTAAAACCGCTAGCTAATCTTTGTAAAAGGAGCCCTTAGTACTTGTTGCAGCCTGCTTAAATGTACAAAAAAAAGAGCAGAGAACCCTGTGGTAGTCCATGTGCCATATGTTAAGTTTGAAAAAAAAAAAAAAAAAAACAACAACTTATTCCAAACAAGTTGTAAAGTTTGATGTTGTACAAATCCAGAAAACCAACTCAATGCTGTGTCTGTAGTTCTGATTTGGGATAGCCTTCTTAAAATAATTTTGTGATTGACCAGATCAAAGACTGCCAACAGGTCCATCTGCATGACCATAGTATGCCTTTGTCCAAGTTGTTTTTCAAATTTGTCATCAATGCTAGTAATAAGTGATGTATAAGGCCAGTATCTGTAACAGCTTGTTGGCCTTCAATTCAACATGCTGAGTTTTAATCATTACTAGACAGTGTTCCCTATCAATTAAAATTTTCCTGGGAGGTTTACTTCTATATCTATTATTGCCCATGCTTATAACAATCTCAGTGTTACAATTGGATGACAGTCAATCGTGTAATTCCTAGTACAATTATAACATGACTGAGCATGGTAATTCTAATTACCCCATATGGTTTCAGATAGAGAAAAACTTAATTTAAGTTTGTCTGTGTATGATAAAAAGCAGACTTTGTCTGATATTTCCCAATACCCCATGTGAACTCAATGTAATAAAACTTATCTAACCCAGGGCATTCTAAACCTACATTCCCAAGAATATAGCCTAATAAAAAGAACAAACAAATGATTTTGAATTACTAATTTCACATATACTTGAATATAAGTCGATCCGAATATAAGTTGAGACCCCCATTTTCCCCCCAAAAAGGAGGAAAATGGTTGACTCGAATATAAGTCACAAGGGAGGGAAGGAGGGAGGGTGGTAATTATTAGTGTTGGCCGGGGCAGGAGACGGGAGGGATCCCTCCTGTCCCAGCCTAAGGCAGGCCTGTAGGAAGTCTGGGAGGGTTTCGGGTGGTCACTGGGGAATGACCCAAATATAAACCGGGACTCCCATTTTTGGGCCAATTTTTTGGCCCAAAAATCCCAGTTTATATTCGAGTATATACGGTATTTAAAAAAAAATCAGTTATGATATATATTTTTTTTAAAAGCTGGAGAAATGGGAATACTCCTACTTGCATTTTTGAAGCTGACATCACCAAATGAAGAAAAAATATTCTGGTGCCTTGATCCACATGAAGGACCACACACTGTGCCTTTAGCATTGCCTTTTGGCAGGGAGAAATCCATCTGCTGGTCAGCCCTCTTGTAGGGATTGTGCATCTGGGATCTGATGTAAAACTGATGAGGGACGGGGCTTAGTGCTAATGATGATCTTAATACAGGAGCTTCTCCAGAGGGATAAGGAGAAAGGAAGATGGAAGCAGTGATAATCTCATTACCCAGATGAACCCAGCAGTTTGCCTTTCTGGAGGTCTGAGGTCTGCATTGGCCTACTCCTTTTAACATTAGAACTAAAGGCCAGATTCACTAAGCCCAACGATCATGTCCCGACCACTTTGTGACCCTGACCCAATTCACTAACCTTCTGGCCGATCCTGTCTGCACCCAATCCGCACATGCAAATGAGGGGGAATGCTTTCGGCAGTGATTCACTAAACAAACTGATTGGGCTGGCCGATCCAAATGTGAATGACTGCTGAGGACCAGTCGCTCACGTCCTTGCCGACTGTCTTGCTCTCTGCTGTCCTGCTCTCTGCTACCCTGAAAAAAACAATCAAAAGTGCCCTGCTCTCTGCCTCTCTGCTGCCTCTGCTTCCCCAGTTCTCTGCTCCATTAGCCCAGTGCAAAGCCAAGATTCCCTCCGGCGACCGAACTCCCCGCTGCCTGCTCAGAAGCCCCTTCTGTGAGCCATGCTTTTAACCAACGGGTTAAAAGCGGGGTTGCAATATGGTGAAGGGGAACAGGGAGAGCGAGCGCTGCCGGCAACAGTCTTCTTTTAAAGACAACAACATTAACCACAACAACAAAAAAACACGGACTTCCTTGCACGGAGAGCACGCACAGACCATCTACAGGCAAAGAAGAGGTCTGCACATGCATTAGGATCGCTCTCCAGCGATCTGTGCAGTCGCGATTCCCATCGCCCCCATTTGCATGAGGATGAATCATGAATTGGGCACCCGGCCACCTCACGGATCGGATCAGATCAGATCGGATTGCACCCGTGAGGTTAGTGAATCTAGCCCCAAGTCAGATATCGGGAGTGGTAGATGATGTAATAGCAAGTGGCAGGACTAAGTATTGTTTCAGCAATCCATATATAAAGTCACTTTTAAGGAAATTTCCTGTCTTCGGTTGTAGGAGATAGATAAGTTGAGCTGATAGATGAGCTCATTGAGTATCCGAGGGAAGAATATGATAGCAGTGGAGATATTTGCTATCCTGGCCTCCAGTGCTGGACTGCTGAGCTATTTTTAATTCCTAAGCACTGTACATTATTCCGATCAGACCTGAAAGGAACAGCAGGAAGTACCTTTGAAACAATTAAGGTGTCGACAGATGTTATTCTCAAAAATAAGTAAGGTATACCAAATTCCAGCCTTGGCTGACATCCAGAATCAGCTACTTATGTCCCTGTGCCCATTTTTCTGAGCATTTTTGCCTACTATCCCATGCCCATGTCGATTTCCTACATTTCAAATTCTTGCTGACATGCTTCAAGTCTGCTCTTGCACATGGCAAACAAGACTACTACATCCATTTGACAAACATTCTTGTCTCTGACCCTCACCATCTCTATGCCATACTGAACTCCCTCCTCAAAGTGCCTCAATCTCCAAATTCCCCTTCGCTTTCTGCCCACACTCCAGTAAGCAGGAAAAATAAAATCAGCAAAAATCCACAAAAACACTCCTTAAATTTAAATGGTTACAAAATCAAAACTTATTGGAATATGTTTATAAATAAGATGACAGCAAATATAAGTCCCAAAAAGCACGGTTAGCAAGATCTTACACAATCGCTTGCACTTTCACCCTTATAAGCTATAATTAGTGCAGAAGTTACATCCTTCAGACAATGCAATGCAACAAAATGACCAGGTGTTCCTCAAGTGGCCCCCGAGATCACTGGACATTACTGTTTGTGACTTTTTCCTTTGGGGGTACATGAAAGAAGAGTGTACGTACCTCCACTACCTGCAACTATGGATGATCTGCAGGAACACATTATTGAAGCTATAAACGCAATCATGTCGGATATGCTTCGGAGGGTCTGGTCCGAGCTCAATTATTGCATCGATGTTTGCTGAGTAACAGGTGGGGCGCACATCGAGTGTATATAATCACAGATACCATATGAAACTTTATGAGTTGATGAAACTGTAGCCTCAAAGGTGAAAGAATATTCCGAGAAAGATCACTTATTTATTCCACCCAGCAAGCATTTATGATACTTGATGAACTTTTGTGGGCCGATACACTAATAGCCCCATCATGGTATAATTGAAGACTGAAACTTGACCGCAAGATGGCCTTTTGGTCAACATGGCAAAAGAAAAATATCCACACACAAGATGGAATGCTCAGATCCCTTTGAGAGAGAGAAAATCAAGAGAAAAGAGAGAAAATCAAGTTTCCAAAACTTGTAATGTTTTAGATGGCTACAGCTGAATCACTGTATTGAATATAGTGCCTTGTCTATTACGACTTGTCTTCTTGAGCCTAACAAAGAAAATCTGTACAATTGTTTAGTCAAAGGTCATATAGAGGGCAATTCTATAACTGGATGCTAGAAATTAAGTGCCAGATTTATGCACGATGAGCACTATTGTACAAAATCATGCGTGTAAGTGGTTTTATAGAATACTTTTAGCACACAACTTACGGAGCTGACCGAGCGGTTAATCAGCTATTTAGAGTGGTGGATCAAATGGATTGCACCAAGGCTCAATTTTCAAGTTCAAAGCATCTTTATTTCTCAGGATAATATGCCCAAAACAAAATATATCACTGGTGCAAAACAATACTCTGCTTCTCAAATAATCAGGAAACAAACTCCAAAAAAAAGGAATTCTGTAAGCTGTCCCCTGGAGTCTATATATGGTACTCAAAATCATGCATGTGCCAAATCTTCATGTACAATTTAAATGAACAATGAGTCTATTAAAACCAATAATTGGACACTAACAATCAGCATTTGGATTTTGTGCTATTCTAGAAAGTGTGCAACTGAAAAGGGGCATGGCCATGGGTGGAGCATAGCTCGGTCAAGGCTGATCACTAAAGATGCATGCAGCATTATAGAATTGGGGGGATCCATGCATAATTTATACATGAAGATGTATACCAAGTTTCAGTTGATATAAATCCTCATGCCCAGATCTGAGCATGGATCTTGGCACTATCCCCCTGTTTTACTAAGGTGCACTATTGCGTTTTAGCGCATGCTAAAAATATGCGTGCACTAACCGCTAGTGCGTCCACATATTAACATGCACACTTCAACCTGAATGTGGCTCCTGTGACATCCCTATTCCCTTGGCTATCTCTGCTTTTTGCCTTCTCTGTTTTCTGCAGAATGATTTTGTTCTTTTCCTGCTTGTCTTCTGAGTTTTAAAAGAATGCCATGTGGGAGATTTTTCTTTAATAAAGCCATAGAATCCATAATACATTTCTTCTTTTTATAGTATAGTATCTCCAGGGCAATCCCCACTCTGCCATCAAAGGCCTGGCGAAACACAAGATGGAAACACCCATTTTTACTGATTGACACATTGGCCCAGCCTCTATTGCATCACTCCAGGCCACAGCACAAAATAGGAGCAGGGACTCCAGAAATTTCCTCACTCTGAAAACACAGAGGAACGTTTTGCTGTCCTGCTTTACAAGAAATTCATTTTCTAATAAATTAAACACCACCTCTGGTAGTATACAAAAAGCATTTTGGGATGATTCCATTGTTTTAGGCAGTAAACATACTGCTATAGAAATCCCAGATAAGGAATGTATGGGTTTATTCTTGGATATTGATATTTTAATGCTCAAATGGCATCCTTATTAGCTATATTCCTGTAAACAGCTCAGAAAATGAAATAAAAGTAATAAAGGATTTCCATTAAAATGAAGCACAAATTTTCTAGTATGAGTAGCCTTGGGAATTTTTCTTCCTTCTCAGTCTTGACATGGTGTTAACTAGGGTTACATAAGAACATAAGAATAGTCATACTGGGTCAGACCAATGGTCTATCAAGTCCAGTAGCCCATTCTCATGGAAGCAATCCAGGTCCCCAGAACCTGGCCAGAACCCAAGGAGTAGCAACATTTCATGCTACCGATCCAAGGCATGTCTCTGTCAATAACAGATTATGGACTTTTCCTCCAGGAAACTGACCAAACCTTTTGTAAAACCAGCTACGCTATCTGCTCTTACCATAACCTCTGATAATGCATTCCAGAGCTTAACAATTCTCCGAGTTAAAAAAAAAATTCCTCCTAATGGTTTTAAAAGTATTTCCCTGTAATTTCATTGAGTGTTCCCTAGTCTTTGTAAATTTTTGACAGAGTGAAAAATTGATCCACTTGTACCCACTCTACTCTACT
Organism: Geotrypetes seraphini; assembly: GCF_902459505.1. Lineage (NCBI taxonomy): Eukaryota > Metazoa > Chordata > Amphibia > Gymnophiona > Dermophiidae > Geotrypetes > Geotrypetes seraphini. The sequence continues at coordinate 109,764,072 of NC_047085.1, forward strand.
CCACTCAGGATTTTGTAGACTTCAATCATATCTCCCCTCAGCCATCTCTTTTTCAAGCTGAAGAGTCCTAACCTTTTTAGTCTTTCCTCATACGAGAGGAGTTCCATCCCCTTTATCATCGTGGTCAATCTTCTTTGAACCTTTTCTAGTGTCACTATATCTTTCTTGAGATCAAGAGACCAGAATTGAACTCAATACTTCAGATAAGGTTACACCATGGAGCAATACAGGGACATTATAACATTCTTAATCTATCTTAAACTATCCCTTTTTGTTTTAAGATTATTTCCTTGTAACTTTATCGAGTGTCCTCTAGTCTTTGTAATTTTTGATGGAGTGAAAAATCGATCCACTTGTACCCGTTGTACTCCACTCAGGATTTTGTAGACTTCAGCCGTTCTACTCCACTCAGGATTTTGTAGACTTCAGCTGTCTTTTTTCCAAGCTGAAGAGCCCTAACCATTTTAGCCTTTCCTCATACGAGAGGAGTTCCATCCCCTTTACCATCTTGGTTGCTCTTCTTTGAACCTTTTCTAGCACCACTATATCTTTCTTGAGATAAGGAAACCAGAATTGATTGCAATACTCCAAATGAGGTCACACCATGGAGCGATACAGGGGCATTATGACATTCTGAGTTTTGTTAATCATCCGTTTTTTAATAAAACTAAGAATGTCATAATGCCAGAGACCAAAACCTACAGCAGTCACAATATGAAAGTCATCTTAGAGGGTTTATATGACTTTTACATATATAAATAGTGGCATTTGCACACGACAATGATCAGTGTGCATAAATGGCTAATTTACTCCCTCTCTCCCCACCTTTTACTAAGCCACAGTAGAAGTTTCTACCCCAGCCCAGAGTGCTAAATGTTCTGACACTCATAGAATCCCTATGAGTGTTGAGGGCGGGGTGGGGGGGGGTTTAGAAAGCTGCTTTTTACATGGGTAGATCCACAGTTTGCACAGGTTTTGCTAGTTTAGTGGTAGAAACTTCTACTGGGACCTCCAAGGACAGACATAATTGTGGCAAAGGATAGAACTGAGAAGTACAAGCAATAGCTTCTGCAAAATTAAAGGCAAATCAACTATAAAAATTAGTGTGACAAATAACATTATGCTGCCAACAGCAAACATCCAAAATCATGCTTTATGCATTTAATGAGAACAGCTTTATTGAATGCTGTTAACAGAGAAAATCCATCCATTAGAAAGATTTCCATCAAATATGCAAATGGTTTTGGTCTACTGAGAATATTGCTTGTATACCTGATGATGAATATCCAGGATCCAATTTCACTGCCAACAAACAAAATGACAGTGTAAGGTTCCCTGCCTCTCCCTATCCCTCTTGGCCACTCCCTCTCTGTTTAATTTATTTTGTATACCACATTGATGCCATTGCCTATCATTGGATTTGAGGAATTAAGACAGTTTAGAGCTATTTGAGATTTTTTGGATGAGAAATCGTTACATACCTTAATCCATACTTTTGTACTATCTAACTTGGATTATGGCAATTTAGGATATGCAGGAATAACAGCATAAGAACATAAGAATAGCCTCACTGGGTCAGTCCAATGGTCCATCAAGCCCAATAGCCCATTCACACGGTTGCCAATCCAGGTCACTAGTACCTGGCCAAAACCCAAAGAGTAGCAATATTCCATGCTACCAATACAGGGTAAGCAGTGGCTTCCCCCTGTCTTTCTCAATAACAGACTATGGACTTTTCCTACAGGAACTTGTCCAAACCTTTCTGAAAACTAGCTACGCTATCCACTCTTGCCACATCCTCTGGCAACGTGTTCCAGAGCTTAACTATTCTCTGAGCGAAAAAAAATTTCCTCCTATTGGTTTTAAAAGTATTTCCCTGTAACTTCATCGATTGTCCCCTAGTCTTTGTCATTTTTGACAGAGCGAAAAACCGAATCCACTTACAAACAGTACAAAATGCTGCGATTTGGTTGTTAGGCCATGCACATATTTGTGATCATGTGACTCCTTTATATTTGAATTTCCACTGGTTACCAATGAAATTTAGGACCAAATTTAAGATTTTGATGTTAGCACATAGAGCATTGTTTGAGTTACAACCGTTAACTTACGGTTTTTGACTGTAAGTTGATAACAGTGGCTGAGCCATCCAAGGGTTAAAAGGCTGTAGGGAGGGAGGGGGGAATGCAAGGAGGGGGGTGGGAAGTTTAAGGAAAAATCGGGAGTTGATTGGGTGGTGGGATGTTAAGAATGAATTGTAAGTGTGGGATAGTTGTTGGGGAAAACGATTGGCTAGTATTAAGGAAGTGGGGTAGCGACTGGTTGGGAAAGAGGGAGTAGGATTGGTGAAGTTCGTGAAGTAAATTTGGCGGTTCTTTGTTATTTTTGAAGGGAGGGAGTGCGGGAGGGTGTGTGTGGTGTTGGGGAGTAAAATTGTTCCCTCCCTGCCCTCCCTTTGGATTTTGTGGGGGTGGTGAACTTTGTTTATGGGGCAAGGTTGGGGGGAACAGTTGGTCGCAGCTTTAGGGTGGAAAATGAAGAGTGTGGAGAATTTGGGGCGGAAAATGAGGAGTGTGGGGAATTTGGGGTGAAAAATGAGGTGTGTGGGGAATTTGGCTATATAAATTTATGTTTAATGTATTGATCTGCTCATGTGCGAAACTGCTATGGGTGGCGGCAGTACTGTGCCTCTCTCTAAGGCAGTTGTTTTCAACCCTGTCCTAGGAGACCCCCAGCCAGTCTGGTTTTCATGAGATCCCTAATGAATATGCATAAGACATATTTGCATGCCTGTCTCCTCCATTATATGTAAATCTCTCTCATGCATATTCATTAGGGATATCTTGAAAACCTGACTGGCTGGGGGGGTCCCCTAGGACAGGGTTGAGAAACACTGCTCTAAGGGTTGCTGCATTCTTGTGCACAGAAATCTGAACACCCTCATATATCATGGAAACCCTGTGAACAATATCTTAACATGCATTTAAGTGTAAATACACATACCTGTCTGTATCATCTGTTTTTAGACATCAAGATGATTTGACCTTTTTTTAGTCCCATATATAATATGATGATAAATAGCAAAGTCTTGCCTAATGATCAGCAGTCATTAGATGTCTGATCTCAAAAGCAAATTGAAGGTACTGAAGAAAACACATATTTACAGATTGCATTCTCAAACGTGCTCGGATCTTAAGCAATTTTTTTTTTATTGATCGTGTTTTTTTTGAAACATGTATTTTGTCAACTTTTCTGATTGTCAACTTGTCATTTTTGATAGTTCATCTCATGGGTCAGCTATCAGATGAAACACATCAGCAATATATGCAGTAAAAAAAAAAGTCTTATCAAGAAAGGGTGACATCCTGGGCTTAACCACACAGGGTGACTTTTAACTAATCAGATGATGGTGTATTTTTTTGCAGAGCCTTTCTTCACAGGAATATCCAGAGAAAGCTTTTAGAATCCTTTTATTGCATTTGCATCAAACAACCAGACTCTAAAGACAGACTAGGGATTGGTAATCGGACAAATGACTGTTCTGCAAGTTGCTGATGACAGTGTCAATGTTTTCATCATGTTGTGGTTACCTTTGAGATTTGCCTTTAGACAGAGCCCAAACAGAGAAGACAGCAAATCTATGTAAACGTAAAAACATGTATAAGTAAACTGAGGCTACTGTAAATTGGGATTAACTGGGCAACTCATAATGTCTAACATAAAAGGGCACTAATTCCAGTGTATGACAGAATGTTATTTTTGTTTCTTCAAATTGGAAGGGTGTATATTCTTTTACCCCTCCTAACTCTCTTCACAGTAAATAATACATTTATAGAGCCTCAGAAGTACCTCTTAGCACTCATACAAATTCATTGTGTCAGGCTTTATGTACTACTTCCTCACCGGATCTTCCATACTTTACTATTAAATTTATAAATACCTTTTTTCCACCTTAGAGGGAGATAATCGAAAGGAATGTCTAAGTCCGTTTTCGTCCAAGTCGCAAGTCGTCCAAAGTAAAAAATAGCTTAGGACACATTTTCAAAAAATACATCCAAATTTTTTTTGTTTCGAAAATCGTCTAACTAGACGTCCTGCTGATCTGAAAGTCCAAGCCGCTAAATCGTCCATCTTTATACCACATTTTCGTCCAAGTCAAAAACGCCTAGAACAAACCCTGTTGGATGTGGGATGGGTCTGCAAAGTGATGGACTGAACACCCAGACATGGCACCTAAATAGCGGGGTACCATACAGAGCACTGCTGTGAACTTCACAAAAAGGGTGCCATGTCATCATCTCACTACAGCTCCCTTATAGCCCATGGTGAGCACCCCAAACCACCTCCAGAAGACCCACTTATCTACCACCTCAATAGCCTTTTTGGCTGCAGGAGCCACTTATATGCCAGTATAAAAGGGTTTTGGGGGTGTATAGGGGAGTGCTCATGTTTCAATATCAATGCAGTGATTACAGGGGCTTATGGGCATGGGTCCTCCTCTCCATGGGTCCCTAACCCACCCCCAAGATGGCTTAAGCTGCCTCTGTGCAGTACGACTAGGCTTTCCTATGCCAGGCTGCCAGGTGATGATGTTCTGGAGGCACAATTTCCAAGTTGTGATTAATATTTTTATGGGGAGGGGGGTCGGTGATCACTGGAGTAGTGTGTGTGAGTCTGTATTATGTGTTTGCAGTGCTTATCTGGTCACTTTAGATGGGTTTTTGTAACTTAGACCATGTTTTAAATGGTCTATATCACAATGTCCAAGTTCCGTCGATCCTGTGCTGTATAACTTTCAGTTATACATGCAGTATGACTAAGTCTAAGCCGGCCCACGTCCCGCCCAACTCCCGCCCTCGACACTCCTCCTAAAACGCCCCGTTTAGTTATGGTCGTTCAGCGGCACTATGAAGGCCTAGGTCTTTTAGAAATATGTCCAAAACCTGTTTTTATTATCGGCACTTGGACGTATTTTGACAATGTTCATCCAAGTGCCTACTTAGGCCGCTTTTTGGATGTTTTTCTCTTTCGATTATGAGCTCCTTAGTGTATAAATAGTTTAAATACTTAGCTTAAAACTTGTGGTCATGCTTTCAGGGATTTATACCGCCAACATTTTTCACCCAACCGCGATTTCACCCGACAGTGGTTGGTTACAGCGGTGTTAAACTTTAGAAAGGGATATGGTGCCTTGATAAAACCCCTTTGGGTGAAACATGTTGGCGGTATAGATCCCTGAAAGCATGACCACAAGTTTTAAGTTAAATATTTAAACTATTTATACACTAAGGTGGAAAAAAGTATTTATAAATGTAATAGCAAAGTATGAAAGATCCAGTGAGGAAGTAGTACATATAGCCTGACACAATGAATTTGTATGAGTTCTAGGTGGTACTTCTGAGGATCTATAAACGTTGTATTATTTACTGTGAAGAGAGGAGGGGTAAGAGAATATACACCCTTCCAATCTGAAGTTTGGGCTATACTCTCACAGAAAATTTAACTTGAACTATTGTGCTGTTTGGTCACAGGATGTTATTTTTTAACATGTCTACATCTGACCAATGTAATGTATCATATGCCTTTGATGTAAATTAGCTTCAACGACCAATTGTGTTTAAATTTATTCTTTACTTAACAGATGTATCAATTGCAGGAGAACAATTAATCATGATCAATAGGCGAATAGATATTTTAAATGATATGAAATAATAGTGGAACTCAAGCATGAAATTATATATTTACTTGACACTTTCAAATGTTTTTAGAAAAAAGAAGCTAGAAATAAATGGCCTCAAAAAGCAATTTTGGGTTACCACAAATCTTGACATGAAAACATATTACAGTGTTCCTCCGCGAATTCGCAGTTCGTGAATTGCAGATTCGCTCATTCACAGTCTGCTCTGACCACCCCTTCCTGTAGTAAAGTTGGGCTACACCAATCAGGAGCTGCGTGTCAAAGCAACTCCTGATTGGTGTAGCTCGACTTTACTACAGGAAAAGGTGGTAGGAGCAGATCGCGAGTGATTTTCTTCACCCGCCGGCGCAAATTTGCAGGGGTTCCTGGAACGGAACCCCCGTGAATTTCAGGGGAGTACTGTATAACCTTCTTTACCCAGCTAAATCAAAACTTTGCTTGTAGCTAAGCCTGAGGCCCAGATTCTCTATAGGGCGCCTATAAAGTGGCTGCCGATCGTGTATCAATCAGGTGATGGCACCTTATAGAGAATCGTGCCTCTGAGAAAGATAGGCTCCAAAAATGTAGGCCAGGGTCTTCTAGGCCTACATTTCTGACGCCTATCTTGCTGTGAATCACACCTACATAGGCGCTTTATGGCGCCTAACACTACTTCTGGCATTAGACATGCCCATTGTGGTGTTAGGTACTATAAAGCACCTACATATGTACGATTCCAGTATCTTTTATTTAGGTGCCATTTTAAATGGTGTTTGTTAAATAACAGACAGTTTAGGCGCCGATTCTAGAACTTACCTAGGAGTTTCTTGCTATAGTGTGACATTTACACTATTTTGTCAGAACTGAATGACCTTGACAACTGGAATATTATCAAGTGGTGGCTTTGGGTAAGAAAAAAAGCCAAATAAAGAGGAATATTCTAAGCTGTGGTAAGCCCTAAAGTGTGCTTACCAAGGGTTAAAAGGCAGTACCGTGGTGCATTCACAGGCATTCCATGATAGTTTTGTGTTTGGTGCATGCACGCTACCCATGCATTTAAAAATGGAAAATATTTTTTTTACCACTGGGGACATGTTTGGGGGCAGAGAGTGGACATGTGCACCACTAATTGGTTAGTTTACTGTTTGTTTAATGAAAGCTTCTATACCATTACTAATGACTGGAGAGTCAATTCAGAGCAGTTTACATGAGCTTCTGTAATGGTGTATGCTAACCAATTTAACATGGTTAGCATGGGAGTTTATACATCTAGTCAGTGGCATGCGGTGATGGCTTTCAGGGGATTCAATGAATCTCAGGAACTACAGCCCTGCTTTTTTATTTTTTTGCATCAAACCGGGCTCAATAATGGCATAAAGTGGCATTTGAACATTTTATTTGCTAAAACGTCCAATCTGACATTTCAAAACCCTTTTTTTTAGACAATTTTCTATGCTGTTTGTCTGATGTGCATATAAATCTCAAGGGAGCAGGATTAGGGTGGACTTATAATTTGGACATTTTTCTGCAGTAATGGAATATTGCAGTAAACATCCAGGGCAAAACTTGGACGTTTGAGGCTAGACCTGTTTCAGTAACAAATAAGTGCCATAAAGGTGGCCAAACTGATCAGATTACCACTGACCCCCCCCCCCTACCCCCCCCCCCCACACACACACACACACAAAGATGTGAATGAAACAGTATGTACCAGCCTAAATGACAGCTTCAAATATTATGGCCAGTCTTAGAGCAGAAAGCAGGCCTCTGGAGTAGCCTGATGGTCAGTGCACTTAGGCATGTGACCCCCCCCCCCCATATCCCACTTATGGTGAAAAGTATGAACCCTCAAAAAACCAACAAACACCTACTGTACTGACATACAGGAGGAACCTTCAGGCGCTGTGGTGTACAGTTGGGCACAGTAGGTTGTGGGTGAGTTTTGGAGGGCTTACCATAAAAAGTTAAGGGGGTTAAGGTGAGATGTTTACTTGGGAGAATGTATGTGAAATTCACTACGTTGCTTTACTGAGATATCTTTGAGGCCAGTTTACTAAGAATGCTGGCCCCTCCTACGTCCCAATTGCTGGTTTTTGTGTGTTTTTCATTGGGATTTTTTTTTTTTTTAATGGTTCAAATAGTTAAATGCACTGAGGACAGACACATCTAGGAAATGGCCATTTTCAGAACTAAAAGACAGACATTTTCCTGTTTTGAAAATGATCATTTTTCCTACTCGAGTTTTGGATGTTTTCTGCAAAACATTTAAACTTGGATTTAGATGTCGTACCAAAAATGCCCCTCCACATCTTACCCCATGAGGAAAGAAACCCAGTCAATGGCTGCACCTAAATATTAAATAAAACAGATAATGCTGAGTCCTGAAGGCCCACTGATGAGAGAGTATGCCACTAGGAACACTGACCCACTCATCTGATGTTGGGTTCTAACAAATAAAAAGAGTCAAACTATCTACAAATAACTGGGATGCATCCTAACTTCTTCAATACATATCGGTCTTAATATATTTTGTTGTTATTGTTATGAATGAGGTGCATTAAGAGTTTGATATTCAAAGCAATTTGAGCAGAAATGATTCCTAATTGGTGAAATCACTTGTTTAGGGTTATCTGTTGATATTCAATAACACTTAACCAGTTCATTGAAAACTGACCATAGACCACTAAACTGGGGGCAGTGTGTGGGTAGAGTTGGCACTTAAGTGTGTGACTCCTCCCTGAAAATTCCCGCCTTGGGTAGTGGGAAGACAGATTTTCAGGAAGGTCCAGCATGGTGGGTGGTTTTAAGGAGGGCCAGCTCATGTAGGCAGAGCCAAGAAATAATAAAAGGGATTTTATTTGTGAAAAAAAGAGGTCTTTGTTTACCCACACCCCTTGATACTCTAGCACTGAGGGGGAAGTCCAGGGAGCCAAGACAGGAGAGGTATGCTGTGCATGGTATCTGAAGCCCCTGTCCCAAGGCAGAGGGTGCCTTAGTGTTCCCAGCATAGAAGTGAAAAGGAGTGCCTGAGAAAAATAACACCTCAGGTGGGAGAAGTGGGAGTGCCTCACTTCTGGTGGGACAGTCATTATGGCAGTGGATGATACCCTGTTCTAGGATGGGACAGAAACCTTCAGGACTGTGAGGACAAGACCCTGGAATGTAAGGGAATAGGATAGAAATGACCACATTCTACCGGACATTCTACTGAACTATACCAGAATTGGATTGAAGTGTGGGTTTTTTTGTTAGTTTGTTTTTCTAACTGTGATTCTTAGGGGAAGAGTTTGGAGATAAACTATTCTCCTGGATATTTTGAACTGTACATTTTGTTAACCATTATGAACCATGTTTACTGAGTTCCTGTTAGTAAAGGAAGTTGAAGTTAACACTGAGACTGCAGACTGCTTATTTGATAAGAGAAAAATAAAGGTGCCTAGAAAAGAATACGCCTTGGCCTACTAGGGTTTAGCTTTGCCCTGGCCTGCTCCCAGCTCAAACCCCCCCCCCCCTCAAACTTTGTTTTATAGATCCTGGTTAGGGTACCCTACCCAAAGAGCTACCTAGTACCCAAAACACCTGGTGAGAAATCAGGGTTACATAAAAACATAAGATTTTCCACTGCTGTGTCAGACTAGTGGTCCATCGTGCCCAGCAGTTCGCTCCCACGGCGGCCCTTAGGTCAAAGACCAGTGCCCTACTAGAGTCTAGCCTTTTCCTCATGTTCTGGTCCAGCAGGAACTTATCTAGCCTTTTCTTGAATCCCTGAAGGATGCTTTCCCCTATAACAGCCTCTGGAAGAGCATTTCAGATTTCTACCACTCTCTGGGTGAAGAATAACTTCCTTATGTTTGCACGGAATCTATCCCCTTTTAACTTTAGTCAGTGCCCTCTCATTCTCTTCACCTTGGAGAGGGTGAACAATCTCTCTTTCTCTACTAAGTTAATTCCCTTCAATATGTTGAATGTTTCAATCAAGTCCCCTCTTGGTCTCCTCTTCTCAAAGGAGAAGAGGCCCAGTTTCTCTAGCCTCTCATTGTAAAGCAACTCCTCCAGTCCCTTAACTATTTTTGTCGCTCTTCTCTGGACCCTTTCAAGTAGTACTATGTCCTTTTTCATGTATGGCGACCAGTGTTGGACGCAGTACTCCAGGTTGGGGCGCACCATGGCCCGGTACAGCAGCATGATAACCTTCTCCGATCTGTTTGTGATCCCCTTCTTAATCATTCCTAGCATTCTGTTTGCCCTTTTCGCCGCCATCACACATTGCGCGGATGGTTTCATTGACTTGTCTACAAGTACTCAACTATACAAAGTAGGGTAAATATAGTCAATTACTGATATTCAATTCATTAAAATACTATACCAAGAATACTATAACATAAAACTAATTAAATATTTAATTTATTGATTTCTTTAATGCAATTCATATCCTAAAATTGACAAAATTTATTTCATCTACATTTAAAATCTACAATAACATGTAATACAAAGTGCAAAATGCTACTAACAAAATCATAAGCTGGGAAAAGCTACAGCCTATGATTTTGTTATTAGTAGCATTTTGCACTTTGTATTACATGTTATTGTAGATTTTAAATGTAGATGAAATAAATTTTGTTAGTCTTTAGGATATGAATTGAATTAAAGAAATCAATAAATTAAATATTTAATTAATTTTATGTTATGGTATTCTTGGTATAGTTGTCTACAAGTACTACCAAGTCTCTTTCCTTGGGGCTCTCTCCAAGTACAGCACCGGACATCCTGTATTCGTGCATATGATTTTTGTTACCGACATGCTTCACCTTGAACCTCATTTGCCATTTCGAGGCCCATTCCTCGATTGTGTTTATGTCTCGTTGTAGGTCTTCACAATCCTTCTGTGTCCTCACTACTCTGAATAGCTTTGTATCATCCGTAAATTTAATCACCTCGTTCGTCGTACCAATTTCTAGGTCGTTTATAAATCATTTCTATAGCGCTACTAGACATATGCAGCGCTGTACATCAAAACATAGAAGACATAGAACCTGCTCAAAAGAGCTTGCAATCTAGTCAAGATAGACAAACTGTACAAGAAGGTGGTAGAATTATGGAGGGAATGATAAGACAGATATTGGTGCTTAGAAGGTGGGTTGGGGTTAGGAATTGAAAGCATCTTCAAAGAAGTGAGCTTTGAGTCTGGATTTGAATACTACCAGCGACGGAGCTTGACACACTGAGTCAGGTAGTTTGTTCCAGGCATACGGTATAGCAAAGTAGCAGGGACAGAGTTTGGAGGTGGATATAGAGGAGAAGTGTACAGATAAGACAGACTTATCTGATGAGCAGAGTTCCCAGGTGGGGGGGGGGAGTGTGGGGAGAGAGGAGAGATACTGAGGATACATGTGGTTAAGTGCCAAAATTTTGCACTTAACCTCCTAAGTTTACAGTCAAATCAGATTGAATTAAGTCAGTCCTACCTTTACACGGTGTTGCTTAGGTTGTTCAGAGCTGAATATGCATTGAATATCAACCCTAGGCTTTTTTATTTTTACTATTAGCTGTCTTGTGCCCTTTTGTGGGAGAAATGATTGATAGATATAGATATAGGCTTTATAATTCATTTTAATTTAACAGTTCAATGTAGCCAAAGAAATGCTAATGAAGTGCTCTTCAGAATATCAGTGAACATCATCCCTGCAATACTGAAAGGAGAAGGGAAATGAAGAAATCGGTTCACCCACATACACGAATCAGAAATATTTCCCATCATTAGGGTTACTGGAAATTGGAAGGCAGGATCATTCTAATTTTACACTTCTGAAACTTTTCTGAGATTGGATGATGATCCTTTAATTTTTTTATTCAAGGACATTGGGAGGGGAATTATGGAAACAAAGAGCAGGTGATTATGGAGAAAAAAGAACACTGGCCTAGAAAAGATAGAGGAAACTCTATGTAAAATCAATGTACGGTCAACTGTAAACATTTATTGAGAGGGAAAACACTCAGTGAGAACATTCTAGAATGGCATCTGGGCACCAAGATTCCATTATAGAATACTAGAAATAACCTGGTATTGTCCTATCTAACATAAAGACCTGCAGTTACACCAGCCATAGACCTGGACAAACTGTGGACACATTAAAGCAGCAGGGACAGAAATATAGTAACTTATAGGGCTCCTTTTATGAAGATGTGTTAGGGCCTTAACTGGCGGAATAGCGTGCGCTAAAATGCCACGTGCACTAGCCGCAACCGCCTCCTCTTGAGCAGGCGGTAGTTTTTTGGCTAGCGTGCGCTAATCCAGTGCATGCGCTAAAAACACTTGCGTACCTTCATAAAAGGAGCCCATAGTATTCTGTAACTAATTGCATGAGTCGGAGCCCTGCCCATGTATATGCCTCTTGCAAGTCCATGCTATGCTTTTTAAGTGCAATAACAAAATAATGCTTAGACACCCACTTAGCCCTTCACAGGTCACTTACACGCGTCTGTGCTGGTATTCTGTACATAAATACAGGTACCTATATTATAGTATTGCCCTTTAAGAGACCAATTCTATAAAGGGACATCTATGTATATTTAGTAGCCAAAGGCCTGATTCTATATATAAGCCCGGATTCTCTAACCTGCGCCGATTTTTTTAGGTGTAGGTAGGCACCCAAGCTCAGTAAAAAAAAACAAACAAATTAAACCCAGTTTAAATGATATTTTAAACTGAGTTTCAAGATGCCTACCAGCACCTAAAATATTGGTGCAAGAATCTCGCCTCCGAAGGCAGTTTAGGCCACCTAATGCCACCGCGGGCATAGTTAACACCGTCGAGTGATTGACACGCATTTGTCAGCTGCTGACAATGGCGCCGGTTACAGAATCTGGGCCACAGTGATTTAAAAAAAAAAAATCTGTGCTGATCACAACACTAACCCCCTCTTTTACTAAGGTGCGCGAACCGATTAGCGCATGCTAGCCGAATTAGCACACGCTAAATGCTAACGCATCCATAGACTAACATGCATGCGTTAGCATGTGCCAATCGGTTAGCGCACCTTAGTGAAAGAGGGCCTAAAGTGTGATTCTATAAAAGGCACAAGCCAAATATAGAATCATGCTTAGCAACAATCTACAAGATGTTTCCTCTAAGTTTACCAGTCATTCATACCATATCTTCAGAGCCTTAGCACCACCACTCCACCGCTCAATAGACTTTCATAACAGCGAGCTTTATGATCGACACTGCCTGTATATCATTTTATTATATTTTATCTTTTGTTTTTGTGCTCTCAATTAGAAAGATTTTTATATATATCTCAATATTTATTAAATATGTATATATACTTTATCATTTCAAATTCTTAAATAAATTACTCATCTCAGAAAATTTACTCCTAAACTCGACCCGGGAGGGCTGGACCCGACATGTTTCAAACAAGCTTTAGCAAGGGAATGCAGCATAACATTTAGGTGCACTCATTTAGGCCAAAGAAAACCAGGCCTAAATCCCTGCTTCTAAGTTGTGCATGGATCTGGGGTATTCTATAACACTGCATGTAACTTTTAGGAACACCAACAATCAGTCAATGTTCCTCTCATGGCCACACCCCCTTTTGAGATTTGCACAGTAGAACTGGCATGCACCACTTTATAGAAAGTGCCTACCAAGTTGTGTGCATAGCACACAAGGTATTAATTGCTAATTATTGGTGCCAAATGGTCTTGCTACACAATTAAGTTGTGCACCCAAATTGGCCTTGCATACCAATTTGCATGTGTAATGTATGGCGCTATGAACTGAATATGGAGACTAGAGGGTGCCTATCAGAAACCCACTCTATAAAAAGAAGTAGACATAAACTTCCCCTTATAGGTATAGTATAGCATAGCATACATTCTTATATACTGCATATACCTTCACAAGTTTTAATGTGGATCACAAATAAAGAGACAGGACAGACTTCCAGGAGCTACAATAATCAAAAGCAAACTCAAATCCAGTCCAACAGCATCAATAATAAACATGCAGGCCTAGTTATTCAATACATATATTTGAAACAGAAAGATTTTTAAGGCTTTTAGAAACATAGAAACATGACGGCAGATAAAGGCCAAAAGGCCCATCCTGTCTGCCTATCCGCAGCATCCACTATCTCCTCCTCTCCCTAAGAGATCCCACGTGCCCGTCCCACGCTGTATTGAATTCAGACAGTCTTTTCTCCACCACCTCTACTGGGAGACTATTCTACGCACCTGCCTTTTGATTAATCTTGAACCTAACATTGACCTCATTCTATGTCCTTTCACTCTAGAGTTTTCTTTCAATCGAAAGAGACTTGCCTCACGTGTATTTATGTCACATAGGTATTTAAATATCTCTCAAGATAAAAAAGTAGTGACAGTAAAACCAAAAAATTCAAAAAATGTCACTCACCAGCAGTGGGCTATCTCTCTAAGATCCAACATTGAAATTCAAAAAACAGGTGGAGAAAAAGCCTCAAAAACGTTTTAGCATGCAGCAATCATTGATGATTCACAGCTGGCATTCTTTTCTTATCATAAGCAAAAAACTCACACCCGCAGCACAATGCAAAAAGATCTAAAAGGGGAAACCCCCACTATTGTGCACAGTAATATTAATTCTTTTTTATAAATATTTTTCTGTAAAAACTTTAAACTTTTTTACCTTTTTATGAATAAATATCTAATATAATAAAATGGTAAGCCGCGCATGCGCACTTTCTAAGCGTGGGTCCGTTTTCTGTGAGCTGTAGCTAGGAAGTGCGCATGCGCGGCTCACCCCCTGCCCTCTCCGTCGTCTCCCGGCTCCAGCGGCATCACCGTTTCAAAGAGGAACCACCAGCCGTTAAAGTTCCTGGCGCTGACTCCCGACGGTGGAGGAGAGGCAAGATAGAAGAAGAGAAGATTTCCGCCGCCCCCCCTCTTCCCTTACCGCGGCCCCGACCGGCGATTTAAGCAGCGTGTCACACGCTGCTTCGGGCCCTTCTACCACCCTGATTTGCTCCGGACGTGCCAGAATAAATCAGGACAGTAGAAGGACCCGAAGCAGCGTGTAAAGACTGGTGGACACGTTGCTTGAATCACCATGTGTACTCGGACCCGCGGGAAGGGAAGGGAAGGGAAGGGGGGGCCGCCGGCAAAGGACTCGGGCCCGCGTTTTTAGTCGCGACTATGGGAAGGGAAAGGGGATAGAGGAAACAATAATGCTGCTGCACAGGAAACTGGTGTGGGGGGAGGGAGATTGAGGGGGAGGGAATGCTGCTTTGGACACACAGACAAAGGGAGGAAGGGAGACAGAAAGACAAGAAAAAAGACACAGGGGCAGGTGCACAGGGAACTGGTGTGGGGGGAGGGAAATGGAGGGGAAGGGAATGCTGCTTTGGACACACAGACAGAGGGAGGAAGGGAGACAGAAAGACAAGAAGAAAGACACAGCGGCAGATGCACAGGGAACTGGTATGGGGGGAGGGAAATGGAGGGGGAGGGAATGCTGCTTTGGACAGACAGAGGAAGGAAGGGAGACAGAAAGAGAAGAAGAAAGACACAGGTGCAGGGAGATATAACAAAGGGGGCCAGGGACAGAGACAGACAGAAAGAAAGACAGCGGGAGTCGCGTCAGGAGGGGTGCGGGATGCCGCAGAGGGAACTTTTCCAATGGGTGCAACTGGGTGGCTGTCGGGAACCTCTGATCAGGGGCAGAGCAAGGTAACTGTATCATAAGGATAAGAAGGAGGAGGGGGGGATAAAAAGGAAGGGACGCCTACTGATGGACAGGAGGAGAAGGAAAGAGGTGCTGATGGACAGGGGGTGGGTGAAGAAAAAGGAACGGAGGCCTAATGTTGGACAGGGGGGAGAAGGAAGGTGCTGCTGGACAGGGGGCAGCTAAAACAAAGGGAGAAGGGCTGCTGCTGCATAAGGAGAGCTGTGAAGGGGTGGTGGTGGACACAGGGGAGGTAAAAGGAAGGGAGAATGGACAGGGGGAGCAGGCAAGGGGTGGTGATGGACAGCCAAGGAAAAAGAAAGACAGAAAGCGGCTAAGGAGAGAGAGAGAGAACAAGAAATAAAGAGAGACACACACACATATATTCTAGCACCCGTTAATGTAACGGGCTATAAGACTAGTATGGAATAAACAGCTCTAGATGCAAAAACGCTGAACAAGGACATCCTGCTCAACAAGGACAGCGCCCCAACTTTAGATAAACTCTCCCAAGTATTAAATTCATTAGGAGGATGAAGTATCATATAGAGGCAAAAAGCTCAGTACATAGAACCTCTTATAACATTTATGTTATTTCAGGTCCTTATCCTGAATAGATACAATGCCATATAATCATTAATGTCGAACCTCCATCTCACCCTTAAAATATAAACTTTATTGACGTCTAACTAAAGTTGTAAATTTATTTTCATATCAAAAGACAAGAGACTACCTCTGTTTTCAAAACACAAAAAGAAAAAATATATAAGAAGAAACTTGTATATTTAAAGAAGAAACAGCAACACTTATCTAAATGGCTGCTCACCAATTCCAACACCTATTAATTAAATTAAACCGCCTAGAACTGAAAGGTATTGGCGGGATAGAAGACACTAATGTAATGTAATAGGGACCTCAAATATTATATGAGGTTCTATGTACTGAGCTTTTTGCCTCTATATGATACTTCATCCTCCTAATGAATTTAATACTTGGGAGAGTTTATCTAAAGTCGGGGTGCTGTGTGAACAGCTTGGGCAGGATGTCATTTACATCATTTTAATACATACATAAGATGTTACATTTGTTTGCATCTAAAATTCTTTCAAGTGATTTTTTTATGATCCAAAGAAATCCCCTTTTTTCATGATGCTGTCTTATTGTAGGTTGGATATTGTTTGAAGTGATCCGTTTTCCTTTCTGATTACCAGTGGAAATACCGGTAAGTACCGACATGGCTCACTTGAAGGTAAGTGATACTGTTAAATTTGTTTTCTGCTTATGAGTGATGCCAGAAAGGCTCCAGTCCAGTTAAATAGCACTTAGTCGAGTAAACATTAATATTCAACACAAAATAGCTGCTGAATATTAGCACTTAGCGGGTAGCCAGGTCTCCGGCAATGTTGCATGACATAGTCGATTAGTGCCAATATTCTATGGCCAACTGGCTAAGTTGAGTGGCCAGATAGACCTGCATAAATAACAGGTCTGTCTTTGGCCGCTATGACTTAGCTGGCCAGCTGATGAATATTGGCTTAACCGGCTATTGCTGGCTTTTACAAAGTCACGGTAGAGGTTTCTACCACAGGCCAGTGAGGTAAATGCTTCAACGCTCAAAGGAACTGAATGAGCATTGGAGAATTTACCTTGCCGGGCCGCAGTAAAAAACACTACCACAGTTTAGTAAAAGGAGCCCTATATTTTTAATGACTAAAAAACAGACTAGAAATTCAATGCCTGTTGTCAGATTGAATTTCTGCATTCGCCGCCAACTGCAGGAGACAGCCTAGCTAACTCCTGCAGTCTGAATATCAGCTCCCATTCTGAATAACTGTAGTAGCCGATGCCTGTGATAGTTGTGCCTTCACTAGATTAGAATACAACACACAAAGAAAGGGATTTCTAAATACACAACAAACCAAATATCACCCAATCAAAATAGTATTTTCTATATTTAAGGTTCAATCAAAAATTGGGACAGGAAAAAGAAAAATTGTATGATTACTCCAAAGGTACATCAATTACTCATATATTCTGATTATTTTCTCACTGTATTGGACTAGATATTGATTATTTGTTATTATATTTTTATCAGTATTGTTCATGATTTTCATATGTATTTGATTATTAATTATTTTTATGTGTATTAATTTGGATGATTTTATTATTTAATTAAAATATATAATTTTTATGTTCATTTATGATTTTTATTGAATGTTTTGTATGTTACCTGTCAAATTTTTATGACATAATTTTGTATGTTGTAGACCCCTGAGGCAGGCTAAGAGCCGAAACACTGACAGTGTCAGGTCTTTTTCATCTGGAATAAAGAAATATATGTCCCAGCTCTTCAAGCGTTTACACTCTTTATTGGGTGATATTCACTAGATCAGAAGACATTTTTGTGTATTTTTATATCTTTTCCCTGTTGGAATTTTGAAAGCTGACACAATTTTTTGATAGATTTTGAGATGACTTTTTCTCCACTTGAAGAAGTTAGTGGAGTTTTTTTGGTCATCCTTTTCAGATATGCAGTAATATTGATAATAGATGATTTCTATAGCCTCTTATTTGAACCTTTGGGTCTTGGTGGAAGTGTTTAGCTGAGGTACACCAGTTATCCTTATATTACAGAGAAATTGGTTTACAGGAGTAGGCTCTTTTGCCTATTTTGTACTTGATGGTGATATTCTCATGTCGTTTCGTTGTTTGCTTGTTTTTTTCATATTGTATAAATTCAGTTTAAAAAAAAGACCATTTATGCAGATAAAACAGTATTTAAAATGCAAAACTGTCTTTTCAAAACACTCCCTATACATAGTTTGGTATTTCAGCTAGATGAAATCTAGTTTTCTACATTTGCTGCAATTGTTACATGAGCTGTGAGACATTTCTATGTATCATTTTGAGTGAAATGATGTGATAGCTATGTTATTCCACTTTTACATGTAAAATATACAAATCATGCAAAACATAAAGGAATTAAGGCGATATCTTTTTTTATTGAACTAACTTAATGCATTTTTGATTAGCTTTCAAAGGTAATCCTTCTTTAGATTAGAAATAAGCAAATGTTAACAAATATCACTATGTGGCTCATAATAATAAAAAAAAAAGTCTAAAAAGTGGCCTAAATGGGTACTTGGACGATCAAAAAGCCTGATCGTGCAAGTACCCATAATCAAACCTGGTTTTAGATGTATCTAAAACCATCTTAGGCCTATCCCCTGCCTCTAAACGCATAGAGCAAAAAGAGGCGTTTTTAGAGTAGGGGACAGGGCGGGCGGTGGGCCGACCTAGACCTAGGTGTACAGAAGGTATAACCAAACATTTTGACAGGTTTCCTAGTCGGCACTTATACGTTTTGACTTAGACCAAGTCAAAACAGGTATAAGTGCCGAAAAAGGGGCCGCTGAGCTGATCGCTGCAGCTCAGCGGCCCCAGCAACCTGCCTATCGCTGCAGGAGAGATGGCTCATCTCTCTTGCTGCGATGGTGATCACCCACCCCCTTCGAACCACAGCACTTCAGGGTAAGCATCGCAGCAAGGCATATCCCCTGCCGGCGATCCTCACCCCGAAGTGCCGCGGTTCGGAGGGGGGGTGCGATCACCATCGCCGGAAGAAGAGATGCACCATCTCTTCTGCAGTGATCAGCCCTCCCCTCCTATTATGATTGGGCAGGAGAGAACCCAAGCCCTCCTGCCCCATGGTACCCCGAACCCCTGACATTGGGCAAGAGGGAGACCAAGCCCTCTTGCCCTGGCAATTCCCCAACCCCCTCCCCTCCAATTACAATGGGGCCAGGAGGGCGCTGAAGCCCTCCTGGCTCGGCGACACCCCCTACCCCCCAGCCCCACTAAAATATGGGCAGGAGGGATCCTAGGCCCTCCTGCCCTCGACACCCCCCCCCCCACTGACCCCTCGATCCCCCTCACCCCCAATCTCCCCTCCTACCTTTACATTGTTGGGCGGACAGATGAGTGCCAAGCCCGTCCGTCTGGCAGGCCAGCCATCCGTTGAATGGCTGGCCTTAGGGCTTGATTGACCCAGGCGGCTGAAATCCCACCCACAGGTGGGGCTGGAGGCACCTGGACCAACCGGAATTGGCCCAGTAGCCTTAGGTCCCTCTTGTGGGCAGGGCCTTAGGCACATGGGCCCAAACTGATTTAAAGGTAGGAGGAGGGATTGGGGGGATCGAGGGTTCGGTGGGGGGTGCATCGAGGGCAGGAGGGCCTGGGATCCCAACTGCCTGTATTTTAGTGGGGGTGGGGGGTAGGGGGTGTCGCCGGGCCAAGAGGGCTTGGGCTCCCTCCTGACTGGATCGGCTGGTTGGCAGTCGCTGGGCCAGGAGGGCTTGGGCTCCCTCCTGATCGTTGTAGGGGAGGGTGGATTCTGTAACCGGTGTTCTTTTTGACAGACACCGGTTACAGAATCCAGCTTTTAGGCAAAGGACTGGCTCCTCCTTCACCTAAAAGCCCTTGTTTTGGACGTTTGAGACTTAGGCTTTTTTTAGGTTGATAATATGGTATAAATTTATACGTAGTGGTGGTCTGGGCGTTTAAACAGCTGAACGTAGAGGCAGGCCATTATTTTTTAAAAACCTCCTTTTGGACGTTTGTTTTTGATAATGGACATTTTCCCTGTTTCTACTTTCAACGTTAAAGGCCTTAGACCAAAAGGGGACTTAGACGTTTTTTTTAATTATGCCCCTCTATGTACCGTATTTTCACGCATATAACGCGCGCGTTATACGTGTTTTTACAAACCGTGCATAACCTTGCGTGGTATACGCGTGAGCGCGTTGTACAAAAATTTTTTTACATAGTTCCCCCCCCCCCCGACGTCCGAATCACCTTCCCCCCCGCCGCAGGACCGCTCGCACCCCCACCCCGAAGGACCGCTCGCATGCACCCGCACCCCCACCCCGAAGGACCGCTCGCACACGCTCCCATCCACACCCGCATCCCCACCCTGAAGGACCGCTCACACGCACTCCCGCCCTCTTGCCCCAGCCAACCGCGGCACCCCTGACACGATCGGGGCAAGAGGGAGCTCAAGCCCTCTTGCCCCAGCCAACCGCGGCACCCCCGACACGATCGGGGCAAGAGGGAGCTCAAGCCCTCTTGCCCCCCCCCCGACACGATCGGGGCAAAAGGGAGCCCAAGCCCTCTTGCCCCGCCAACTCCCCAACTCCCCGACAATATCGGGCCAGGAGGGAGCCCAAACCCTCCTGGCCACGGCGACCCCCTACCCCCACCCCGCACTACATTACGGGCAGGAGGGATCCCAGGCCCTCCTGCCCTCGACGCAAACCCCCTCCCCCCAACGACCGCCCCCCCCAAGAACCTCCAACCGCCCCCCCAGCCGACCCGCAACCCCCCTGGCCGACCCCCACGACACCCCCCCCCCCCTTCCCCGTACCTTTGTGTAGTTGGCCGGACAGACGGGAGCCAAACCCGCCTGTCCGGCAGGCAGCCAACGACGGAATGAGGCCGGATTGGCCCATCCGTCCCAAAGCTCCGCCTACTGGTTGGGCCTAAGGCGCCTGGGCCAATCAGAATAGGCCCGGGAGCCTTAGGTCCCTCCTGGGGGCGGGGCCTTGGGCACATGGTCGGGTTGGGCCCACTGATGCAGTGTTCTGGCTTTCTGAAATGTTGTCCTACTGAGGTAATATCCTGGTTGGTACATGAAGAAGGATACGGTACTACTCAAAAGGGTCCAGAGAAGAGCGACTAAGATGGTTAAGGGGCTGGAGGAGTTGCCGTACAGCGAAAGATTAGAGAAACTGGGCCTCTTCTCCCTCGAACAGAGGAGATTGAGAGGGGATATGATTGAAACATTCAAGGTACTGAAGGGAATAGATTTGGTGGAAAAGGACAGGTTGTTCACTCTCTCCAAGGTAGGGAGAACGAGAGGGCACTCTCTAAAATTGAAAGGGGATAGATTCCGTACAAACATAAGGAAGTTCTTCACCCAGAGAGTGGTGGAAAACCGGAACGCTCTTCTGGAGTCTGTCATAGGGGATAACACCCTCCAGGGATTCAAGACAAAGTTAGACAAGTTCCTGCTGAACCGGAATGTACGCAGGTAGGGCTTGTCTCAGGGCGCTGGTCTTTGACCAGAGGGCCGCCGCGTGAGCGGACTGCTGGGCACGATGGACCACTGGTCTGATCTAGCAGTGGCAATTCTTATGTTCTTATATATCTGTGTAGGTTGATCCTAGTCTTTGGCATCTGGTTTGTTTCTCCAGTGTATCAACCTTCTATACACTTTTTGAATTGAATGATATTTACCACATTAGAAAATGAGCATGTGTAGAATCCCCTTATGCTAAATGTTTTTTTTCCATATGAGTGACTGTGGGATCATGTGAAATGTGTTGGCACAGTTTGCAGCTTGGTATATTGTAGGGATCAGCACCATTCTCTTCTTTGAGTTTCCGTTGGGAGTTTGCTTTTCACTAGTTTTTGTTTCAGATTAGGTCGGAGCTAGGAATATTTCTTTTAATAATTCATCCTCCTGGAGCAGCAGCTGTAAATCTTTTCTAATTTTTCTCTATTTTTCCACTGCTGGATCATATGTCACTACCAGGGAGATTCTCTCTGTGGTTTCCTGGTCTTTGCACTTCAATAGGGTTTCCCTGGGTATTTCAAGGGAGGAGGCAATATTCTCGGAACTTATTTTGGAGTTGTAGCTTTTTGGTTTGAAGGATTCAATCAGGGCTTTGAGGTGTTTATCTCTGTCTCTTAAGTCAGAGCAGGTACGATGGTACCATGCGGCTTGGCTGTGTATAATGGATCTTTAAGTATGTGAGGGGTGGAAGCTGGAATTAAGGAGATGGCTGCATGTGAAATACTGCCCTGAAGATCAAATGCACTCGGAGAGCATTTCTTATGTTAGAAGCAGTCTCATCACTACAACTACAAATTTACAGTGAGAAGTGTGTTCTATAATTAATTTCTTTGTTACTGTGCAATATTTTATTTTTAGTGTTTCAAACATAGTGTAACAGTGACAAATTCTGAGACACAGAGGCACTGATATGCTAATCAAAGATTTTCCAGTTTTGAATTATCAGAGCCCTTTAGGCTACATATACCATAGGCTGCTTCATTTGTCAATGTCCACATGAGCCCTAGCAGAAAATGCATTGCTTGGGAACACTACTAGCAAGATACATTAAGGGCTCCTTTTACGAAGGTGCGCTAGCGTTTTTTAGCGCACGCACCGGATTAGCGCGCGCTAGCTGAAAAACTACCGCCTGCTCAAGAGGAGGCAGTAGCAGCTGGCGCGTGCAGCATTTTAGCGCGCACTATTCTGCGCGTTAAGGCCCTGACATGCCTTCGTAAACGGAGCCCTAAGAGCCTAATTCACTAAGGACCTGTTTTACAAAGCCGCGCAGCAACAGCTCCAAAGCCCTTTAAATCTATGGGCTTCGGGGCCGTTACCGGGCTACAGCCGCTAGTGTGGCTTTGTAAAACAGGGCTAAGTTTTCTTCCCTGTAGGTGAAGCCCTAAATTAGTAAAGTTTGCTGCAGCCTGGGAACCACCTGATCTTTTTACATGGTCAACTAAAGGAAAACGGGATATCTGAGTCTTACTGAACAAATAGTAAAACCATGTTTACAGAAGAAATCCATTATGGGGAGGATCAGACAGCCACAGCCCAGAGATGGAAAGTAATGTCTCAGAGTATCAAATAAATATCAAAAAGGAGGACTGGAGGGAAAATATAAATTAAAAAAAGCAAACAAAAATCACTCCAGTGTGAGAAATATACTGTCTATGCCCCAGTAAGTATGATACTAAAGCAAAAGAAAAGCCTCAGATCAACGGAGAGGTGTACCCACAGGCAAAAACTTTCACAAAAGTTAGATACTGGCAGGTGGGAGACTCAAAATAGCCAAAAAAAAAAAAAAAAAAAAAAAGGATGTGGAAAAGCCACTGAACATAACCCCAGGCCAACGATCGTTTCGTGGCATGAAACCACTGCTTCAGGGCCAAAGCTCCAGGCTATCGATTCGCAGTTCCACTCTGCTGCTTTCAACCACAGTATCAAAGTACATTAAAAAGAAAAAAAAAAAATTGTTCTTGGTTTAGGGAGCCAAGATCCAATATTACTGTGGTGAAGCGTGAGCTACTGAGCAATATATCTGAGCTCAAGCAAAGTACTGAAGATACAGAGAAATCACTCCACTGTGCAAAATCCCACCACACTATGGTGCCTGGCCACACCATGTTTTTGTCATACAATGCTTTGCCACATTTTGTCATACTGTCATACCTTTTCTCACTTACTCTACAATGTATAGAATAATATCTTTCATACTATATTTGCTACACTGTCTACTGTGCTACAAATTCTCATGCTATGCCCACTACACACTATTTGCCATCCCATGTCTACTGCATTAGGTTCTACCATGTTATATATCATACTGTCACGTCATACTTGAGGTCTTTCAGCCTATAAGAAAACATCACTCTCCACATCATAAAAAATATCTATATATTCATCAATTTTCAAGGGATATTGGTCGTAGACTTTATATAGAGAGAATTAGTGACATCATACTAGATTAGCCACACGTATATATTTATCATACTATGGGGTCCTTTTACTAAGGCGTGCTAGCTGTTTCAGTGCACGCTAAACACTAATGTGTCCATTATAGTCTATGGACGCGTTAGCGTTTAGCATGTGCTAATATTTAGCATGCCCTAGTAATAGGACCCCCAATGCTTATCATGCTGTGTTCGTACATATATAATACTATGTTTGCCATGCTATGCTTATTTAACAGTTTGC
The DNA here is from genome assembly GCF_902459505.1 of Geotrypetes seraphini. Taxonomy (NCBI): domain Eukaryota; kingdom Metazoa; phylum Chordata; class Amphibia; order Gymnophiona; family Dermophiidae; genus Geotrypetes; species Geotrypetes seraphini. The sequence goes on from NC_047085.1 coordinate 109,788,261, forward strand.
CATGTTATATTTGCCATATTATGCTATATGTTATATTTGTCTTACTATATATACCATGTTTGTCATGCTATGTTTTGTCATAAAATGTGCATCACACTATGTCTCACCATACCATGTTTGTCATGTTATAATTTTCCATGCTTTAATTATGTTTTGCCATCTCTGTAAAAAAAAAAAAAAAAAATGTCATGCCATGCCATGTTTGCCATCACCTTGTATAAATACACTTTAATATACGTATGTAAACTTGTAACCCATTCTGGGCTTTCTTGGGAAGATGGGATATAAAACCAAGTAAATAAATAAATAAAACAACTGATTGAATATCAGATGAAGCTGAAAACCACAGCAGAAGGCAGTAAAATGGCCTTTGTCTGGAACATCTCTTTTAAAATTGCCTTCGTGTATATTTTTTCAATATATGTGCTCTTTTAACCTTTTCAGGTGTTTAAACATGGCATACACTGTCTTGAACGATTTTTTTCAGGAAGATGATATATAAATATTTAATAAATAAATAGCTAAGAAGGAACTACTGGACTAGTTAGAAGAGCCAAAAATATAGCTCCAGTAAAGGCAGTTTTAATAATACATAAACATTTATTTTATTATTTATTTTAATAATTTATACTCCGTCTAAGGCCTAGGTGGTTCATAAAAAAATAAAATGGAAGTAAAACCCAGATGTCTCAATCCATCTTCTGTTTTTCTGGAGCCATATGGTAACCCTAGTATGGAAGCATTAGCATGCGCTAACTGGACAATGCAGACTTAACATGGGAGCACTTAGCACCTCCTAAATAAGTGTCGAGTGCTCCCACATGACTTTTCTTGCAAGGCCTCCATACTAATGGAAAGATTAGCACGAAACCTACAAAAAATAAATTGGAAAAATCTGTAATATACTGCTGTGCTAAGCCTGGGCTTAGCATGCAGGAAAGTCCCGCATTAGCATGTACTAAGCCCAGATTTTGCCAGGGCTCAATTAAACGGCTCCAAAGTGTGGAGTTTCAAGCTAAATGACCAGCACTGAAGTTTATAGACATTGCATCAAACTATGATTTGGGTTGAGTCATGGTAGTTTGGACAAGGTGCCAGGTAGGAGTGTTCTACATTAAAACAACTTGCAGAAGGGAGAGAGGGAAAACAGGGTCAGCATTTAATCCATTCTTATTTCAGACCAGCAAACTTCATTGCTCTTAAGCGCCAAAATCCCATCACGTAAAAGTAATCAATGAAAAATATAACTTGTATAATGTAATTTGATATACTACAGATGCTAAATTTGATGTTTCAATAGCATCTGTTATAAGAATACAAATTACCGTAAGCAGCATGCTGTTTCTAAGTATCACAGCCATGCTATCTTAAACTGCTTCATCGTAAGCCTTCTGCAAAAGCACATATTTCCCTGGAAGAACAGCAAGTGCTGAAGCAGTAACACCAGTCCCTTTACAATGAATCTTCAGAGCACAAAAAGTAGCATGAAGCAAATCTAGAGTGCCCTGGCACAATTTGTAGAGTCAGCCTTTCTGGTTACTGAAGAAAACCAATCCTGTTTGCCTTGAAAGGGTCAAAGAGTTGGGTCTCCACAAACCAAATAATTGACTGCCTAAAATTAACTGTTTGCAAATATGACTTTTCAAAGGGTCATGTCATTTTTAAGACCGATCTTGCCATTGATTAGAATTTCTCCCCATAATCATTTTCTGGGTTCTTCTGTTGCTCGGCACAAGAGATAAAGCTGACAAATCAATAGAAGAGATGATTATATTTTCTGGATTCCAGAAGAATCTGGCCGTGAAAATGCTTTATGAAGTAAAATGCCTGAAGGTTAATACAGACCTGAATATACTACAATAGAATACATTTTTTAAACAAAATCCATAAACTTGCAGTTTTCTACATGAAACATTGTATTTCTCGTTAGGGAAGGAAAAGATCACAAGTAAATCTAGTAAAATTTATTTATTCTATAACGCACTTATCACAGAGGTCATCCCAACTGAGGAGAATTCTCTTTCAGGTGATCAGTGCAGTGTTTCTCATGCCAGTCCTGGAGTGCTCTCCAGCCAGTCTGATTTTAAGGATATCCACTATGAATCTGCATGAGAGAGATTTACATCTACTGTCTCCATTACATGCAAATTTATTTCATTCATATTCATTGTAGATAGCCTGAAAACTAGACTGGCTAAGCAGTGCTCCAGGCTTGAGAAACACTGCATTAATTAATCCCTCTGATCAATTGTTTTTTGTAAGCAATATTGCTGAAAGGCTGTAAGGTAAGATTTGCCTCTTTGCGGATGATACCAAAATCTGCAATAGAGTAGATACCCCTGATGGTGTGAATAACATGAAGAAAGACCTGGCAAAGCTTGAAGAATGGTCTGAAATTTGGCAGCTATGATTTAATGCTAAGAAATGTAAGGTCATGCGTTTGGGCTGCAAAATCCCAAGGGAATGGTGCAGTTTAGGGGCTGAAGAACTTTTGTGCACAAAAGAGGAGTGGGACTTGAGTGTTATAGTATATGATGATCTTAAGGGGGCCAAACAGGTCGAAAAGGTGATGGTGAAAGATAGAAGGATGCTAGGTTGCATAGGGAGAGGCATGGCCAGTAGAAAAAAGAAGGTATTGATGCCCCTGTATAAGACTCTGGTGAGATCTCATTTAGAATATTGTGTACAGTTCTGGAGACCACACCTGAAGCTATGGAATGAGAGAATATTAGATGAAGTTAAAAGGTGATAGGCTCAGGAGTAATCTAAGATAATACTTTTTTACAGAAAGGGCGGTAGATGCATGGAATAGGCTCCCGGTAGAGGCAGTGGAGATAAAGACTGTGTCTGAATTCAAGAAAGCATGGGACAGGCACGTGGGATCTCTTAGGGAGAGGAGGAGATAATGGATGCTGCGGATGGGCAGACTAGATGGGCCATTTGGCCTTTATCTGCCATCATATTTCAATGGTTTGAAAGAGAACTATCACCTCTTTCAGGATAACCCCTTTGATTACATTACATTAGTATTTATGGATTGCTACTATGCCCCAATGCAATTTATAATTTAGAAGAGCCTGGCCATATCCAGGGATTGCATTATTTCATTGGGGTTCATGACACAGATAACTTGGTGGTGTTATATTCAAAATATGCTAAAAAATATTGTTGTTTAGATATTTGTCCAAGAAACGTATTGAGAAATACACCGGTTAATTTCAAAACTAATCTTTTTAAATGGATTACTCTTCAACTGCAAAAGGGACAATTTGAGCAAAATTTAGGAAGAATTATAATTACACCTATTGTGAAAAATCCCAAGCAATCACTTAAGTGTGAGAATAATTATAGACCAGTAGTTAGCATCCCACTATTTGAAAAGGTAATAGAGGGGTTAGTCAATACTGAATTGGTAAGATACTTGGATAAATTCAATATTTTGCATGATCACCAATCAGGGTTTCGATCAGGATACAGTACAGAAACAGTAATAGCATCATTTCTGAATCAGATTACAATTCTGTTTAGCACTGGTACTAGTGCCCTGATCTTACAGCTGGACCTGAGTAGTGCTTTCGATTTGGTGGATCATGACCTATTGTTAAGCTGCATGGATTCTGTTGGGATCAGGGGCAATGTAAAAAAAATTGGTTTAGTGGGTTTTTGAAATATAGATCTTATGAAGTGTTTTCTAAAGATAAACTCTCTCTTGCATGGAAGAACTCATGTGGAGTTCCACAGGGTTCTCCCTTATCCCCAATGCTGTTTAAAATATATTTAGGGCTTCTTTTACGAAGCTGCGTTAGCGGTTTTAGCGCATGCAGCTTTTTCACGCACACTAAACCCACGCTACGCAGCTAGAACTAACACCAGCTCAATGCTGGCGTTAGCATCTAGTGCGGCCAGCAATTTAGCACGCACTATTACACGTGTTAAACCGCTAACGGGGCTTCTTAAAAGGAGCCCTTAGTGTCTCTTGCCTATTTGCTTCAAAGCTTGAATGTAATATTTTACATATATGCAGATGATATTACTATAACAGCGGAAGCTGGAGCGGCCCGCTTTCTTAATGCAAACATCTTCCTTCCCATCAAAACCCTTAAACAAACCCCCCAAGAAGACACGCAAGCCTGAGTGGAGAAACCAGGCCACAGCCCTGTTTATTGACAATTAACATAATTAAATAACATTTACATATTATAAATAACATTACCAACAACATTAACAATTTATCCCTTAAACCAGCGCAATGGTATCACCATTGCGACCCAGATCCCGAGCTACTGGCTCAGATTTAAATGGCCCCCGACCCTACCATCTAAGCAAGGGTCCGAGGGGTGGCATGTCCCCACATGCCCCATTGTCCAGGGTCATCCGACTCACTAGGCACGGCTCCCACCGGCCCACCGCTCATCCCCATGATGAGACCAGCCGCCAGTAGCTCGGGATACCGCCATCTGAATCAAACACGAACCCCAAGGCACCAATGGGCGGGAGGGCGGGAAAGTTGTCTCGGAGGACCGGAAACCGTTAAGGTCCTCCAAGTGCCCTCCTTATATGCCCTACCCACCCCCCACTATGGCCACGACTTTAGCCCTATCAGAAGCCAGTCCCACGGTGGGACGGCCTCTATCCCCCCCAGTTTCAATTTCCCCTTCCTTAACTCCCCCCTCCTTTACTAATCCCTTCCCGACGGACGGCTCCGCGGGCCTCCCAGCTCCGCGTTAGAGCCGTCCGTCGAGACAGGCTCTCTGACTTTTTATTCTGTTACCTTGTAAGACCATCTCAAATGAACTAATTACTCAGATTTCCAATGTTTTGGAAAAGGTAGAATCATGGATGATGCAGTTTAGGTTAAAACTTAATGCTGGAAAAACAAAGATCTTTTTAGCTAGCTCAAATGATAAAATTCAGGAATCAACAATCAAAATCAATGGTCAAAATTTTGAGATAGTGTCAAACTTGAAGATCTTGGGTATAACATTGGATCGTAGTCTGACTTTTAGGAAACATACAGATCTTTTAATCAAAAAAAGTTATGCACTATTGTGGAAATTAAGGACTATTAAGAAGTATTTTGACATGGAATCCTTTCGATTACTAGTTCAGAGCACAGTATTGTCCACTTTAGACTATTGCAATATTGTTTATCTAGGACTACCAAAAAAGCTTGTATTAAGACTTTGACTGGTTCAAAATACTGCCGTTCGTTTAATTTTTGGTCTTAAAAAATATGATCATGTAAGTCCTTTTTATGCCAAACTACACTGGCTGCTGTTTGGGGGCCAGAGTATTTTTTAAATTTGGGTGTGTTTGTTATAAAGCCCCTTTTGGACTACTATCCTCTTATTTGGTATCATATCTGAAATTGTTTAATTCAAAAAAGCATACCAGGAATTTGGGCATGTTTATTTTCCCCACCCCTAGGGGTTGTCGCTATAAAACATTATTTGATAGGATTTTAGAATATCAGGTGGGGAAAGTGGATTCCTGGATAAACCCGCTGATTGCTCAGGCGTATTCTTAGCCTATATTTAGGAAATTATTAAAAACTCATCTGTTTGATAACCAAGAATGTTGATCGTCAAGCTTCTTAATGATTTTATCATGCCATTTGTAAATATTTTTTTTTTACAATTAGGTTATATTTTTAATTGAGATATTAATACTAGCATGTTTAAGTTGTTTTTTTAACCATGATGTATAATTCTGCCCATAGAAATGTGTATACGATTGTATTTATCTACTGTTGTGAACCGCCTAGAACTAATGGCAGGGCGGTATACAAGAAACAAATTATTATTTTGGTGTATAATTATGACATATGATTTGGAGAGAAGATTGGCTCTATCTGGTGTTGTAGTCTTGATATTTCTAGTATGAGTGTCACTTTCCCAGTTTGTAGGGAGCTTGGTTATCTATCGAGATTGTTTAGTTTCTGGTGGTCGTAGCCTGTTGATTGGGGGGGGGAGCGGGAGTTAAGGTAATTTCCAAATAGGTAAATTTTTAGGCCTTTATGAAAGTATTGGTAGGAGGGAGTATTCCTTAATTGTGCTGGTAAAGGATTCCACCATTTTGCTGCCTGGTATTGTGAATAGTTTTGTATTTGATTCATCTAGAATTTGGGAATCTTATTCTCATATGGTTGCTGAGCAGGTTGTATTTGTCTTTGAGTGATATTTCATTTCAATTTAACATTTATTTATTTATTTGGTCTTTTATCCCATCCTCCCAGACGAGCCCAGAACGGGTTACAAGTTTACATACATAATAAAGCATATTTATAAAAAGAGATGGTAAACATGGCATGGCAGAACATCATCTGACATAAAAGGCAAAACATAATTAACAAAGCAAGGTAAAAAATATAATATGACAAAATATAGTATGATGAGACATAGCATGGTGAGCATAGTATGGCAAAACATTGCACGGCAAACATAGTATTACAAAGCATGACTAACCTAGTATGACACAACAGTATTTCACGTAGCATGATAAAACCTAGCACAGTAGACCTGGAAAAGTAAATATTGTGTATCAGACATAGCATGAGAAATTGTAGCATGGTAGACATAATATGGCAAACATAGTGTGAAAGATAAGACGTATAGTACAGTAAAGTGTGAGAGAAATGGTGATAGTATGACAAAATGTGGCAAAACATATGACAAAACATCGCATGTTTAGAAATTTGGATTGATGCACTCTCATAGAGTATGAAGGTGTTTCACATGGAAGATCAGTAAACATCGTTTTAAAATATACCTTGCTTCAAAGGGGAGCCAGTGTAGTTCGAGGTACAGGGTTGTCACTTTGTCATTTTTAGTTGTTGAGAAAATAAGTAAACTCTTAACTAAAAACTATCCAGCTTATATTCAAAGTGATTTAAACAGATAGGAGAGACTCTGAATATTAGTTCTGTTTGGCCTCCCAAAAGTGGGCATGTCAGGGCAGTAGAAGGGATGGCATTGGGGAGGAGCCAGTAGTTATGCAGGTACCAGCAATAGTGTTGCACGATTTCCAATTCAAATTGATTTACCGATTCGAATTAGATGAATCGATTCAAATCAATTCACTTTTTTAAAAAAAATCAGCCTCCCAATTTGGTGACTGACCCTCCCCCCTCGCCCTATAAGGCAGGAGCGGCAGCGCTGCCTCTTGTGGCCGCTGTCACAGTCGCTCCTGCTTTAGGAGGCGAGGGGGAGGGTTAGTCAGGAATTGCTGCAGCGTCTTCCCCCTGGCCTCCCACTCTTACCTAAATGACTGGCAGTCTGCAGAAAGGATCACCAGTGCTTTAGCAATCCTTGCAGGCTGCCATCGGCCTCCGCAGCTGTCCTTCCCTCTGCCGCGATCCTGTCCCTGACATCAGAGGAGAGGCGGGGCAGAGGCAAGGACAGCTGCAGAGGCCGATGGCTGCTTGCAAGGATCGCTAAAGCACCAGCAATCCTCTCTGCAGGCTGCTCCGCTATAGCAGGAGGCCAGGGAGGAAGCTGGGGGAACATGCAGGCCTTCGGAGGGTGGTGCAGGCCTTTGGGGGGAGTGGGGACAGCCCAGGCCTAGGCCTTCAGGGAGAACAGCCCAAGTCTTCAGGGTGGAACAGCCCTTCAAGGGGGGGGGTGCAGGCCTTATAGGGGGACAGCCTAGGCCTTCAGGGGAGAACTGCCCAGGCCTTCAGGGGGGAACAGCACTTCGGGGGGAGCACAAGCCTTCAGGGGTATGCAGGCCGTCAGGTGGGGACAGGCCTTCAGGGGGGAATAGCCCTTCAAGGGGAGTGCAGACCTTCGGGGGGGGGCCCTGTTGTGGAAGTACACAGAGGGAGGGAAGGAAGGGGGGTTTCAAAGAGACGTGCATATGCCAGACCTAAGGGGGAATAAATAATGCGTTTAAAAACAAAGGAGAGGGAGAGAGATGGTGGACAATGAGATTTAGGGAGGGAAGGAACAGAAAGGGAGAAAAGTTGGATACAAGCGATGGTTTAGAGGGGGGAAGGATAGAGATACTGGATAGGAGAGTAGTTGGGAAGAGAATGGGAGAGATGGTGAACCCTGGGGTGGTTGGGAAGAAGAGAGAGATACAGGATGAAAGGGTAGTTAATAAAAGGAAGAAGGTGGATCTGGGGATGGTGGGGTCCATTGCTGCAGCTGCAGGGATGGAGACAAAAAAAAGGGAAAGATGCCAGACCTCCGGGGGAAGGAAGGGAAATGGAAGGGGAGGACAGAAATAGAAGATAGATGGTTAGCACGGAGAAAGAAGGAGACCCTGTCAAGCGAGTTATCCGAAGACAACCAGAGCATGGGATCAACATGATTTAAATAATGACCAGACGACAAACGGTAGAAAATAATTTTCTGTTTTATGATTACAATATGTCAGATTTGAAATGTGTATCCTGCCAGAGTTGGTGTTAGACCGTTAACGTGAGCTAGGATTTAACAGAGAGAGGAAAAGTCTTTTTTATTTGTTTATTTTGTTTACACCACAGCGCCATTGTGGGTAGGAGAGGGTTCAGGGGGTGAAGAGGCTATAAAAGGGGCAGGAAAATCGAATCAAATCGAAAAGTTGATGCATTAGGCTGAATCAAATCAAACATTTTTTTCCTGAATCGGGCAGCACTAGCTAGCAATATTCAGCTGTCCTAATTTTGACAGATTAGCTATACAGGCCCCAGCTGAATATCAGCCAAGACCCATATAACTGTTTAAAAGGTATTTGGAGCCCTAGGAGTCCACTCCCAGCCCTTGAAAAAGCCCCCTCCTTTCCTTCACCCTCTCCCAGCCTATGCCTTTCAGAACCCCTTCCCCCAGAACAACTCCTAAGCCCCTTCCCCCTGGGGCCCTACCTTAGTCTGTGTAGTACCATGAAGTTGCCACGGGAGGTTGCAGAAGCCATTTTCTTCAAGCAGCTGCAAGGACTAGGAGTGAGTGGGTTTTGCTCCTGCCCCATCACCCCTATTGAACCACCCAAAAGCTAAGGTAGGCTCGGTTGTGCTTACCCAGACTGGGGAGGTGAGGACTGTGGGGACATTCTGGGGAGGAGAGTTCTGAATGGCATAGGCTGTGGGGAGGAGAATGGGCAGGAAGAGGCTTTTTCTGGTGCCAGAGATTCCCATGCCCGGATTCTCTTTAGGGCACCGATATTGGTGGCCACCTAAAAGTGGCCACTGATCGCATGTCAATCACAAGATGCTGCCCTACAGAGAATTACACATCCACGAAAGATAGGCCAGGGGTTTCTGGGCCTACATTTCCAGCACCTGTCTTTGTCAAGAATCACACCTACGAAGGCACTTTAGGTCACCTAATGCCACTTCCAGCGTTAGCCATGCTCACAGTAGCATTCAAAGGCCTAAAGCGCCTACTTAGGCACAATTCTGGCACATTATTATTTAGATGCCGGTAGGCACATTATCGGTGCCAGTTTTTGATATTTTAAACGGCGCCAATATTTAGGTTCACATAAACCACAAAAGATATCCAGAAGGATGCTAGGGAGGTTTCTACTATAGCTCAGGGTGCTAAATGCTCCAACGCTGCTCTGATGTTTGATTTATAATCTGAAGAAGTATGATCATTATACTCCTTACTAGCATCAGTTGCATTAACTACCAATTGAAGCGCGGATTAAGTTCAAGTTTGGATGTTTCAGTTTTAAGGTATTGGCAGGCTTAATTCCAGAATATTTTTTTGGGAATCATTTACATTCAATAACTCCACACATTCCAGGAAATCACATGCACTATTCTCTTTTCCATCTGCCAAGGGTTGTAAATTTTAAAAGATTTCAACAACGTCCGCTGTCCTTTCAAGCGGCACTATGAGATGAATTTGACTTTCTTAATTATGTCGACTGACTCTTATCTACGATTTTGACGTGTCTTAAAAACGTTTTTTTTTACTGAATACTCTGAAAATTAGGCATGCTGTGCCTTTCTTCTCATCTTTTGTACTCATAACCTTTTGTGAACCGCATAGAACTTAGCGGTATTTGCGGTATAAGAGTGAGTCTCATGTTATGTTTTATAGGAATTCTATCAGGGTTGGAGCAGTGTTGAGTTATTTAGCGCTGCAGGCCACAGTATAAACCTCTACTGCAGTTTAGTTAAAAAGAAGGGGGGAGGGATTAAATTTGGGTGGGCCACGAAAGTGGCAGGTTATGGGTGGATCAGCTATGTTCCTAAAAGTTATGTATGTAATTATACAATTTCAGCAAATATGCCTAAAGTTAAGCACAGTTCCTAGGCATAAGCGGGGCGGGGCTGGAGGCAGAACAGGTGGGCAATGTGTCTGGATTTTTGCAGCCCGAAAAATGGTAACCCTAGTTATAGACAAAGGTATATACTGTTTCATTTAGATATATGGGTTGGGTGGGAGGGGCCAGTGACCACTGGGGGAGTGTAGGGGGTCATGATGTAACCCCTCCAGTGGTCATCTAGCCAGTTTGGATATCTTAGTGGCACTTAGATGCTTCATAAAAAGGTCTAGCTGTGGACATCTAAGTTGCATTCTGGATGTCTTGGAAAAGGTTAAATTATCAATGCAAATAAGTTCCATGCATGCCAAAATCCCACCCATAACACACCTCCAACATGTCCCTTTGAACTTTGGACACTCAGCTGGGAAAAAAAGTATAGCAATACGTCTAGAAAGCTGGTTTCGAAAATTGACACATGGTCATTTTGGCGAGAAATACATCCAAGTGCAAAATTGGGTCATTTTTGGGACATCTTTGTGTTTTGAAAATAAGCCCCATAGTGCATGGAAAACATTTAGCACTGTAAAACGTTTACATAGAAACATAGGGTCCATCCAGGCTGCCCAACAATCATACTCATTATTAGTTTATGACTAAATTTTCTTTCTTTGGCATTTCTGGGACATAGACCCACCACCCATGCATAATGTTTAACAATGCTATAAAGTGCAAATCATTTAGTACTACAAAACATTTTCCACTGCTCTGAGTTGCAAAACATTTTGTACCCCAGGGCAGTGAAAAACATTTTTGGCTGCTGCAGGTGCAACACATTTACATTACATTACATTACATTACTGATTTCTATTCCGCCTCAACCTTGCAGTTCTGGGCGGATTACAAAAGAGACAACTGGACATTTCCAGGATAATTACAGAGAGAATTCTGGTCATTTCCAGGAGAAGTTACAAGAATAATGGAGCTGAGAGGTGGATCTGGGAATCATCAGCATACAGGTGATACTGGAAACCATGGGAGGAGACCAGCGCTCCAAGTTAGCAGGTGTAGATTGAGAAAAGAAGTGGGCCCTGGACAGAGCCTTGAGGTATACCAATTGATAGCAGGATGCTTGTGGAGGAAAAACCACTGTTGTATACACTAAAGGTGTGATAAGAGAGATAGGAAGAAAACCAAGAGAGATCAGAACCCTGGAATCCCAGCGAGGACAGCATATCAAGGAGCAGGCAGTGATCATCAGTATCAAAGGTGGCAGATAGATCTAGAAGGATGAGGATAGAATAGAGGCCTTTGGATCTGGCTAGGAACATGTCATTGGACACTTTGGTAAGAGTGGTTTCTGTGGAATATGGCCGGCAAAAGCCTGACTGAAGCAGATCAAGAATAGCTTGGGATGAGAGGAAGTCCAGGCAACACAGCTCTCACTGACTGTGCAAAGGCTCCAAGGCGATGGCAAACAGCAGGGGGGAAAGCGGTCAACCCTGCCTGCTCCCTCTACCAAGCCGAAACGATTCAGATAGGCTACCACTGACCCAAATTTTCACAGAGTGCTCCGAATAAAGAGCCTGAATAAATTGGAAAACCCGAGCCACAATTCAGGTGCTCTAACATCTTCCTCAAAAAGCGCCATTCTACTCTGTCAAACGCTTTTTCTGCTCTAATGCTAAGAAAGCTGTTGGCAGCATCCGTTTAGTGCTCAAAAAGTTTAGGACACTATACTCTATGGATACTATCAGAAGTTGTTCTACCACACATAAAACTTGTTTGATCTGTATAGATAATGACAGACAAATTAGGGTTAAGTCTAACGGCAAATATTTTAGTCAGAATCTTAGCATCGGTGTTGATTATGGAGATAGGACCATACAAACTACAAAGGGTAACATCTTTACCAGGCTGTTATTACTGCCTGAGAAATGTGGAATTTTTGATGCATTGCCACAACTAGAAACTTCATTTTTTCAGGCTGTCGAAATATCTGAAAAATTCCCCATAAAGTGCTCTTCATATAGTGTCACCATTAAATATAAGAGCCCAGTGACTTGAATTAGAAGCTCCCTGAACTCCTGAGAAACCCTTAACTTCCTGATAGACCAGTGGGCTCATTGTTCCCCCAGCCCCAATGCAGGAGTAAAATAGTAGAAGCTCCCCCCCATCCCCACCAAGAAACCCCAATGCTTCCATAAAAGAGGTTCAGCCTTGTCCTTTCTCATCCTTCCCAAGACCCTCAATCACCCCAAGGGGTCTGAAGGGCAATGGGGTAAGAGTGATCCCCACTTATTCCTGTTCCCCAGTGGCTGTCTTTGGCAATATGGCACCTCTCACCCTTAGCAGCTGTTTTGCGGTATCAAGACTAAAGATCAGACTGCCAAATAAAGGTGCCAGAGAAATAAATTTAAAACCATAACCTAGGGTGCCAGACAAAGGGATCACCAGGGACTTAAAGGTGTACAGTACCCTCTTCATTGATGGAGGACTACTCCTGGTGAGTGGAGAAGACTCTGGCTACAATTATTTCTTATGTTTGTTGGGTTTTAAATAGGACTGGATTGGATTTATTATTCTTGACTTACCACTTTGACATGAGTATTAAGCAGTGTACATAAAGATAGAACTTTGAATGTGTGAATCTAAATCCTTCCATAAATACATACATAACTAAATGTGGCTGATTTAAAGCACAATTTACCAGCTGTGATGCATGTTTAATGGTGCTTTATAAAATACACTTGTAATATTCACATTTTAGATTTTAATTCTAATTTGCCTTGAATGTTGCAGGGAAATGCACAATACAGATGAAAGTTAAATACAAAGATTAGTATTTGAAAGGTACAAACCCCCTAATTCTATAAACTTGCATATCCAAATTTATGCTGAACACACAAATGTGCACATGAAATTTATAGAACAAGGTTATCTGTGTGTTCAACTTAATTTAATAATTGGCTGTTAATTGGAGTTAAGAGACTATTGGATTAAATTAGTGTTAATTTATTTTATTTAAATATTTATATACCACTTATAGCCTAAGGGCTAGATTCACTAACCCTCCGATTTGTATCCGATCCGTGGGCGATTGGAGGCAGGCTGACCGATTCGCTAACCATCTGTATGCAAATGGGGGCGATTGGAGGCACACCCCCAATCAACTGGACGGATCGGATTGAGCTCTGACAGTAGTGACAGGAGAAGCAGCTTCCAGTCACTGCTGTCAGGGCTCTGCTGGCTTTTTTCTTTTCTTTTCTTTTTTTTTTTAATAGGCCGCAAAATATCAGGCCTATTTAAAAAAAAAAAGAAAAAAAAACCTCCCCTGTGCCACACAACCCCCCCATGCTCACCCGAACCGGTAAACACCCCTCCCCAACCGACACGGCACACCCGCTGGGCCCACCCACTCCCCGTACCAGTATCTTCGGGAGCAGGAGAGGTGCCCTGTCCCTCCTGCTCTAGGCTGACTGACTGCCAGGCAAGGCCCACCCCCTCCCCGTACCTTGTAATATCTTCAGGAGCGGGAGGAGTGCTCAGTCCCTCCTGCTTCATGCCTCCTCTGCCACAAGTGAGGCCTTAGGCCACACCCCAATGCATCATCAGATGCACGGGGAGGGACCTAAGGCCCTGATTGGCTGAGGCGCCTCAGGCTCCTCTCTTTGGAGGGGCCAGGAGCACCTCAGCCAATTAGGCACTTCCTTAGGGAAGTTCCCCTCATTTGCATTCACGGATTCAGGAAAGGTTAGTGAATCGGACCGGATGGAAATCAGGTCACTAAGGGGTCGCAAACTGATCGGTACACGATCGGTTTGCTTAGTAAAACTAGCCGTAAGTGGTTTACATTCAGATACTTAAGCATTTTTCCCTATCTGTCCTAGTGGGCTCACACTCTACCTAATGTACCTGGGGCAATAGGGGGATTGAGGCCTAGATTCACTAAACTCACCAGTCTGATCGTTGTTGGGCGATTCGTGGCCGAGTTCAGCTGGGCAACTGATTCACTACAGAGTCCTCATGCAAATTATCTGATCGGACACATGCCTCCCACGGACACATGCGATCCCACGGTTCGCTACAGAGTGACTGCGACGCATGCGCAGACCATCCTGGTTGGCTGTAGATGCGATCAGTGCTAACCGCACAAGCGAGGTCAAAACAAAGGAGGAGGGGTGGCAAGGGCAGCAAGGGAATCTCCCCGCCACAGTTTAGCGGCCGCAGCAGGGAACCCATCCCCCCAGTGAAGTCTGCCGGCAGAAGGGACACCCACCAAACACAACCCGACACACCCAAGATCCCCCTGATACTCCGACTCTACTTAATACGCATCAACCTGGCACTTAAAATTTAATGCTCTTTCTTGAATATACCCCGAAAGGATCTCAAGAAAAAAGGTAACAGACAAAAATATCTGGAAAAGCTGAAGAATACAAGGAAGGAATTTAGAACCGTGAAGATACAAACAGAGACAAAATAGTTAATGCAGTTAGATGTCTTTCTGAAATGTCAATGAAAAAGCTGATATTGTATGATAGAGGAATGAAAAGTGACACAGAGAAAGCAGACATATAAAGAGGCTGAATTAGCATAAGTTTGAATCTGACAAGCACTAGGATCAAAGCAGAAATAAAGAACAACTATGTTTATTGATTTGCATTAAAGAAGGAAGCTAACAGAGGCAGGCATGACAGAAGGTAGATATCACTCTTCTTATATGGTAAAAGGTTTGCAAGGAAGTAGAGAAGAAAGGGGTTTGGGATTTAGCTCATGCCTGTTTTCAGTTAAAGATCTAGGCAAGTTACATTCAGGTACAGTAGAAAACTGCCTAAGTGGTTTACAATTAGGTACTCAAACATTTTCCCTATCTGTCCCAGTGGGCTCACAATCTATCTAACATACCTGGGTCAAATGGAGGATTGAATGACTTGCCCAGGATCACAAGGAGCAGCAAAGGATTTGAACCCACAACCTCAGGATACTGTGGCTGTAGCTCTAACCACTAGGCCCTATGTACTAAATAAATTAAGGACCCTATGTACTAAATAAATAAATTAAAAAGCAGCCAATTTAGGCATCTTTTGCTACAGTAATTTTTTTTTCCAATTAATTTTATTGATGTTCATAAACATACAAAGAAAAACTATAAAAACAATTATATAAGTTCAATAAAAACTATACAAATTATAATGACAAGAAATGAGTTCAGTTACAGATCACATCACGGGACTAAACCTTCCTCCATATAGACCAGAGCTCCATATAGACCAGAGAAATAACTAAAGCAAAATAAAAATTTAATTCAACTTGGAAAAAAAAAAAAAATAACATCTTAGTATGCTGTATATCATCCTACCATCCTCAAACAGAAAATGCTATTTAGAAACTTCAAAAAGAATAAGTTTATCTAAAAGAAATGATCCTAAATGGGTAGGATTTGAGAAAACTATTACAGTATTTCCACATGTGACTAGGCATTCTGCTACAGTATTTTTGCACAAAGTGCATTCTAGTCACGTCACTTTGCAGTAGTAAACTTTAATGTGACGTGGACTTTGCTTGAAAGTTTATGTAAATTTTGCAATAATGAGTTATTATAATGCAAAACCATGCAAACTAACTCATTGCTGATAACACAAGCAAAAATGAACATGCGTAAAAAATTTCACATGCTTGTTTTCACAGGAAAAGTAATTACAATTCAAGAGCACACAGCATTTGGTGCACTATAGGATTACCCTCTTTCCTCCTAATTCTATAAAACTGGGTCCCAATTTTCGGGGAAGAGATTTGATACACTGCCTTCTGTGGTTACAATCAAAGCGGTTTGCATATTATGTACTGGTGCTTATTTTGTACCTGGGACAATGGAGGGTTAAGTGACTTGCTCAGAGTCACAAGGAACTGCAGTGGGAATTGAACCCTAAACCTCTAGCTCCCCATGATCTCAGCCCACTGCACTAACCATTGGGCTAG
This sequence comes from Geotrypetes seraphini, assembly GCF_902459505.1. Taxonomy (NCBI): domain Eukaryota; kingdom Metazoa; phylum Chordata; class Amphibia; order Gymnophiona; family Dermophiidae; genus Geotrypetes; species Geotrypetes seraphini. Next base: position 109,804,434 of record NC_047085.1, read on the forward strand.
TCCCCCATACTTAGCATGCAAAGATGAGCATACCCCACCCCCCTTTTACAAAACCATAGTACATTTTTTAGCACCGGCCGCAAAGGTAACAGCTCCAATGCTCATAGAATTCCATAGCGACCGTCACTAAAAACCACGCTACAGTTTTGTAAAAAGGGGAGGAGTCAGGGTTGGGTTTTGAGGGGGTGGGGTGTTTAGGTCTGAAAAGAAGGGTGTTAGGACTTTCATCAGGGGGAGGGTCAAAGAGTGTCGGCATGTTGATTGGTGGATACACCAGCACAGCATATCACATTTCTTAGGCATGAACAGTCAGGAGTGCAGCTGCACTTACCGCCTCCTCTTGAGTTGGTGATAAGTTCAGCTATGTTAGATACCTATACCTACTGTATCATTTCCTCTACCATAATCTCCCAACCCCAAAATGTCCTGTCTAAATTAGACTGTAAGCTCTTCTGAGCAGGGACCGTCTATTGCATGTTAAAATATATAGTGCTGCATACGCCTTTCAGCGCTTTAGAAATAATAAATAGTAGTAGTAGTATGTTAGCAGTTAATTGCTAGCATGTAGTACCAAAACATGCACTAGCTGTTTCAGTCAGCCTCACCTCTGTCCACTCAAGCCACACCCAGATTCCACCCCCTCCTGCTTTAGGCAGCTAATATGGGATTTTTATCACAGGAGACGGTAGCACAGGCTCATGCTACTCTCTTTCGCACTGAAAAAAGCCATGTTAGCTGCTTAACTCAGCTTAGTAAAAGGGCCCTATATTTTATAACATACATGTACAAACACATGCATTTACACCTTCTTTGGAACAGATGTTAAATTGTGTGTTACCGGGGGTCATTTAGGAGCCTGTATTATAAAGGAAATTAGGGTTCTAGGTTGCCTTTGATTTAAATTTACTATTTGCCTTTTCCAAATACAAGTTCAAGGTGAGTTGCACGTTACATTACATTAGTATTTATGGATCGCTAATATGCTCCAGAAGGAGTTCAATGCAATTTACAATTTAGAAGAGTCTGGCCATATCCAGGATTTACATTATTTCATTAAGGTTCATGACACCGATAACTTGGTTTGTCATCATGTTGGCATATGATTATGGCATATGGTTTGGAGAGAAGATTGACTATGTCTGGTGTAGACTTGATATTACAGGTTCTGGTATGGATGTCACTTTCCCAGTTTGTTTTGTTTCTGGTTTGGTTTTTGTTTGTTGTAGTCTGTTTGTGTTTGGGGTGTGAGAGGGGGGTGTTAAGGTGTTTTCCAAATAGAAAGGTTGTTAGGCCTTTACGAACATAAGAACAGCCTTACTGGGTCAGACCAATGGTCCATCAAGCCCAGTAGCCTGTTCTCAACATTCAATGCTACCGATCCAGGGCAAGCAGTGACATCCCCCATGTCTTTCTCAATAACAGACTATGAACTTTTCCTCCAGCAACTTGTCCAAACCTTTCTTAAAACCAGCTACACTATCCACTCTTACCACAACCTCCGGCAATGCGTTCCAGAGCTTAACTATTCTCTGAGTGAAAAAAAATTTCCTCCTATTGGTTTTAAAAGTATTTCCCTAGTATGCTTGTTAAAATTTCAAAAATTTATAATTAAATAATTTAAAAAAATATATATTTCCCTGTAACTTCATGGAGTGTCCCCTAGTCTTTGTAATTTCTGATGGAATGAAAAATTGATCCACTTGTACCCATTCTACTTCACTCAGGATTTTGTAGACTTCAATCAGATCTCCCCTCAGCCATTAGGGGGGGGGGTTTCCTTAATTGTGCTGGTAAAGGATTCCACCATTTTCTGCCACGTAGGAGAAGACTGTAGAGTGAATTGACAGGACGAGCTGTACAGACTCTTATGTGTATTAACAGAAAGATTATCCTGGTAAGAACCTAATCTTCCATTCTGTTACATAAACATAGGATTCTGTACTCTATGTGATGTACCAACGCAATGGCAGACATCTAGAGTTGGACAGATGAGCCTGCCTCCAAGACTGAGGACCCAAAAGTGGCATCCTTCCAAGCCGCCACGTCCCCTCTATAGAATCTAGACTGGAGGCCTTTTGATTTTTTACACCTCACTGTTGTCTTTTTCTCATATACTGCCCTGAGGTCTCTTCTCCTGTATCACATTATCCCAGCATCAGTTCATGTCTTTGGCACAAACGTTTCTATTCACATAGAATTAATATTATCAATATTAAACAAAATTTTATCCATTTGAAATTGGGCTTTTGTCTGCTTTTTCTATTTTATGAGTATTTTCACAATCTTTTGAGATAATGAAATAACAGCAAGTTTCCTTTATCTCACCAGGTCCCATTACTATATCTTCCCTTCCAAAAACGCTGATGTTGGTGGAAGATAATGAAGGCAATTGTGCTGTCACTGCAGGTGGCATCACCTGCTTGCTTCTACTGCATGATAATTAAGAGAGAATTGCTCTGAATTGAAACAATTAATGTAAATCCACTCTAACTCTTATTTGGAACTTCTTGTGTAGACAATTTTTAATGATCAGCCTTCCAAGAACATATTACATATATCCCACCTATATTATTTATTTACCTCATACTATTTATTAATATTTTGCCATGTTTGTAACTAGAAATCTGCGCTCAGAAATAAAATTCATGGAACCCTTTTACTAAAGCCACAACAAAAGTGGCCTTAGTGAGCCCTTACCACAGGTCTTTTCTATGCACCAAGGCCACTTTTACTGTAGCCGGAAATAGGCCGATTTTCCCATTTTCCCTAATTAATGGCCATGTGTTCATTTTTGCTGGCTTTTACAAAGCCACCATAGAATTCTTATGAGTGTCGGAGCATTTACCTCACCTGCCCACAGTAGAAATCTCTATGGCAGCTTTGTAAAAGGATCCCTTTGCCATTAGTGCATGGCTATTAGAAAAAAATTACTGCATGGGCCTCTACCGCCACCTATTTTGTAAGTTATAAGGGTCCTGCAGCAGTGCCTCACACACTAACTGATTAGTGCTGTTAAACTTACTATCCACCCTCTAGCATGCTCCCTTCCCAGAAATTAAAAAATATATTTTTTTAGCACACACAAATTAGCCATTTTACTGGAAGACACAAAATACAGCTGTAAAACTTATATCAGGCTTTAAGAAATATGACCATGTCACTCTTCTCCTAAAAACAGAATACTAGCTCCCAGTTACCCATCAGTTCTCTTAAAATTTTAACCTTAATTCACAAAGTTCTACACTCAGGTACACCTCTGTACTTATCTTGATATCTAATTCCATACTCTCCATTCCTTCGCTTTCCTTTTTTTTTTTTTTTTAATTATCTTTATTAACAACTGCAAAGGAACATACAACCAGGAGCAGAATAATCAGAAACATAAAACAGAGCACGGGAGACTATGACAACAAATGTTGCTCAATACAAAAAACCCCATGGGTGGATGCCCATCACAATTGACATTTTGAAATAGCAAACCCTGCCAGACAAACACACGCAAATCCCAAGCCCTCACCTCAGATCACAACAAGCACACCATGCTTTGACTCAATCCATTTTAAAATCTTCAGTGCCACAGGCCCTATGCTGTGGAAGTCATTAACCCTTGATATCCATTCACAATCGCATCACATTACTTTTTGTACTGCCATCAAAACTTAACCAGTGAACTCAGACCACGCCGCTCAAGATCAAGATGGCCCCTTTAGACATAGCTGTGTGTTTGCACTTGCATACTGTATCATCCTTCTGGTTCTACCACGGGTACTGGCTGCCAGTAAAGACATCAGCAGTTGTACACAGAGCTTCCATCGGCCAATCTCCACCAGAATAGTCACACTCCCTGTCAGCTCCTCCAAAAACTCACACCTTCAGGTATCCCTCAAACTGCATTATTATTTAACTCATTCCACACAGCAAATATATGTGAAAGGAACCTCACTAAAAAGATGTTCTCATCCCTTTGGGCTTACAGTGTATTAAACTTGCTGAATTTCTGGATTCTTCCTTTCCTGTCTGGAGTAAAACCCAAAACAGTGACAGTGCTGTGTACCTGAAAACTTAAGTACTGCCAATAGGCAGATGAGGGCAAAGAACAAACTCTGGAGATTCCTTTGATTCATGTCAGTAAAATCCATAGGAAGTTGCAGGGCTGATTTTGCCTGTCTCCCAGCAGTGACAGATTTCACATCTATTGACTGTTTGAATTTTGGGAATTTCTGACCAATAGAGAAAAGTTTAGTTGAGGGAAAGTTAGAGAGGGTACAAAGAGGAGCTCAGTTCCAGTGACATTTAAGGGAAAGACTGTTAGCCCCTAGGATCAAGATTTCAAGATTTTATTAATCCTTGATGAATCGCTTATTTAATATACTAAGCGATGTACAACTTCAAAAAAACGGGGATGTGTGGACAAACAAATAACTTAAGACTTCAAACTCCAGGACAGACATGGCTGGTGACGGATAAAGGGAAAAAGTTACAATTCTTAGTAAGAGAGAAGAAACAAAAATGGGGGAAAAACAAAAGGGAAGGTAAAAAACTAAACCAGAAAGTATTGGTTTAGAATTAAATGTTGAATGCATCTTTAAAAAGCTGAGTCTTAAGTAATTTTTTAAAAAAATTGAGATCTTTTTCTCCAGGCTTTCCAGTAATCAGAGTTCAGCTACACAGAGATCCAACCAAAGAAACAGATATTTGCCTGCAGCAAAACGGTTCCTCTGAAATCAGGATGGAACTCATGCCCCCATCCTGAAGCCAGAGGAATCAGAGAGGGACTTCCACAGGAACATTTCACTTTTAATGCTAACAGGTGGGAAATGGTAGAAACATGATCTACACAGTATGGAGGCATTCAGCCCAGGAAGGCAATACTGTCCAATGCAGAGACTGGAAAATCTGGTAACCCTACCTTTGCATAACGGAAAATCCGGACCCTTGGCCCCATCCTGTTTTGGCCGGCCCCACCCTGTTCCATCCCCAGGTCCACCCCACACCCCGCCCCCTCAACCTGCATGAGCAACGAGCGACGTTGGATGGCATTCACGCATACGCTGGTGTGACACGATGACATCACGTGGTCACCGCATTGCATGCGCAAATGCCATCCCGACATCGCTCATTGCAAGAAGCTTTTCAACACCTGGACATCTGGTAACCTTATGCAAAGGTTTTTTTCAACATATTTACACAGTGACTTTTCAATGTCCAAGAAGCTGTCATCTCAAGTAAAGTTCTCAAGAAACTTCTCCATCATATTTTCTGGGCCCCATCTGAACTGTTTGCAAATAAATGTATTAAGTATATTCTAGTAAAGTTGCTTTTTGTTGAATACAGTCTATTCTCTGGTAAATTGGGTTACAAAAGGGGTATTCATAGAGCTGATGACAGCTACACACATGTTAATGGCACAAGTCCCAGGAGCTGGATTCTAGGTCCAAGAAAGCTCATTCCATCAAACCCAAACTCCTCATCCATCGCAGTTAAAATAGATCCTGTTAACATGATCTCTCACAAGAGTAGGATCATTTAATATTTTAATCCTTTAGAACAGTGATTCCCAAACCTGGTCCTGGAGGCACTCCAGCAAGTCAGGTTTTCAGAATATCCACAATACATATTCAAATATGCAAATCTCTCTCATTAATATTCATCATGGATATCCTGAAAACCTGACTGGCTAGGGTGCCTCCAGGACTAGGCTCCAGAAAAAGGAGAGTGGATTGAGACATCCGGGTTTAACTTCCATTGAAAGCAATGGTAGTTAAACCCCCCAGATGTCTCAATCTGTCCTCTGTACTTCTATTGCTTTCAATGGATGTCTCAATCCGTCCTTCTTTTTCCGGCACCATATGGTAACTCTATCCAGGACCAGGTTTGGGAACCACTGCTTTACAATTAAACAGGTTAGTGTGCGTTACATTGATTTCGAGTGCACACAATAATTTAAGGTACGCTAATGAAATGAATGTATACTAATTAATGTGTGTGTGAAGAGTTATGGAGCAATGAGCATCCAAACGAGGCATACAGATAAGAAAGAATCTGAATGAATTCTAAACATTTTTAAAGCCATGCAGAAGCTCCATGCATATGCTGTTTAGTTCCTTTCCTGTTATTTTGAGTGTTGTACATGGCCTAGGCTTGGCTTCCAAACCAGGCAGTATAGTAAATTTTCTATAAACGATAAACAAAATGACCAACGTTAGTGGACTATGGTAATGGGCAGTTTTATATTTGATGGTCTCAAAAGTTGTTTCAGTGTAGCACTGAAACAGTAAAGCCAATGCAGACTCATCTAATGTCTTTATGAGTCTGTTTAACGTGATCCAGCTACATCTACAGTACAACAAATTTGCTATTGCTCTAAAAACAGTCATGCAGATGGGCTGAAAGATCATTATATCAAAATGGCATTATAGTCAGTGCTATTCTCGGGAGAGCCAATCAGTACTTTTTTTTTCCTGAAGATAAACAGCCCCGAGAACAAACCATGACAGAATTTTATGTGGTGGCTCAGTTTTTGGAGCAATTGAAGCACACACACACACACACATTGCAAATCAGTTCGCCATCTGGGCATGAGGGGAGCTACCACAAAATGACATGATATCATAATAATGTTTCAACTGCTTCATTCTCTAGATGTCAGTTGACATAAGTCTGTCGGCCTAATCACCTTGAACTCATTACTGCTGATATTTCAGAACAAGAGTCAGGACCTTATCAGTACTTGGAACAGAGATCTCCAGTGAATGCTGAAGAAAAGTAGGTGATATAGGGGCCAAAGTACTGTCCCACCAAAACATTTGCAGGTTAGAAGCCATATTTTTGCAAAATCCAGCTACAGGACAAAAATGAATTCCTAATTTATTGCAATCCATAAATACATTTTGCAAGAATGTTTTTTCACATATTACAGCTATTGGAACATTAAAGGAGCTGTGGTCCCAGTGCAGAAGCCCCCTAGGAGAGTTTCTCAAAATCTCTGATTTGCCATTGGGCTCAATACTCCCTACTACCCCTGTTCTGAAGCTCATAATATAAAAAAAATTGGAGCCCCGTACTTCAAAAATCAAAACTCTTAACTCTGGGGATCTCTCAAAGCCCCTACTCCTTCCGGAGAGCAATCCCCACTTACACCTGTCCCACCTAAGCATCTTAGAAACTGACAACACTTGCACGTCAGTGATACATCAAAATGTACCACCTGAGGTCAGTCTGCTCAATAAAGGAGCATGCCCCTTAGCAGTACATTCTGATGTACTACTCTGAGGCTTATGGGAAAGTGGAGGACCTGGGGGAAGGAAGTCCTTCATTTTTTTAATGCTCTTAACATCTGACTTGAGCTGATTCTGGTATTGGGTCTACTGTTCCACCAGAGATGTGTTGTATTCCCTGGGGAGTGGGGATCCTGAATCAAAGACAAAGACCCCACTGCAGCCACAATATTAAAAAAATAAATGCAGCAACTATGCAGCAACTACAGGGTTTTGATTTAAAAAAAAAAAAATCTTACTTAAAGAAACATTGAAATTATTTTCTGAATGACATTTTCACAGATTTACACATGTATGAGCTCTTTTGCATGAATTTGCATCACAATTCAACCTAAGACTTAAATAAAGTGTACTTGGTGTGACACTTTACTACTACAAAGACACTGTATGCTACCAAGCAAACAAAAAACAAAAACAAACAAAAAACGCACAAAAATATATATATTTTTTTATTTTACACAAAGCACACTTTTGTGAAGTAGCTCCACACTTAAGTACTTCTAGTGCATGAATTTGTGCAACAGCCTAAATATTAAAAATGATTCATTTGCAACTAAAGGTTAAAAATAACGCACTGTGAAAACCATAGCAAAGTAAACGCTAAGGTCTGGATTCTGTAATGGGTGCCTAGAAAGGTAGGCGTCTAAAATTAGGCACCTATTACATGTCAATCACACTTAGGCGCCCATTACAGAACTGTGATTAGAGGCATCTAACTTAATACAGGCCACGATTATAAAGACCTACATTATAAGTGCCTAAGTTAGAGAATCATTAGTCAATTAATTTGTGCACACATCTAGCATCATGCCCAAATTTAGGTATCATATATAGAATCTAGAAGTTTGTCTGTTTCTTCTATGTCATATTAGATTGTAAGCTTCATAATCAGGCTGTGTTTATTACAGGTATCTGTAGACAGTGGTGTAGCAAGGGTAGGAGGCATCCAGGACAGTGGTGCCTCCCCCCCCCCCGGCTCCTTCCCTGCCCCTTTCTTGCCCCCTCCCCCAAGCCACACTCGCACCTCCCCCCCTTTTTTCCCCATACTTCTTTATATCTTCGCCAGTAAGAGCAGATTCTCTGGCCTGCTGCCCACATCAGCACTAGCATTCCCTCTGATGTCACTTCCTGGCCCCACGACCTGGAAGTGATTTGAGTGGAACTACGCCAGCGCAACCAGCATGCTGGAGAAGTAGCTCTGGAGAAGATTTAAAGAGGTACGGGGGGGGGGGAAAGGAGGGTGCATGCATGGTGTTGGGGGGCAGAGAAGTACCGGTGCCCCTACAAAGATGGTGCCTGGGGCCAGGGCAGTTTGCCCACTGCATCCCCTTACTATGCCACTGTCTGTAGAGCACTATGAAATGATAATAGCAATTGCAGCTCTGAAAACAGCTTTTCTAAAGACAAGGACTGCAATGAAAGTGGCACTGACTCTTGAAAAGTAGCAGAAGCTGGATTATTCTCAGATTAGAGTACAAGGGGAAGAAAAAAAATCAGTGGCACGTTGATCAAGTTTCAAGTTTAATCATTATTTGATTGATCGCCTATCATAATTACTAAGCGATTTACATATACAGAAAAATACAGGATAAAACAATAACAATAATATAAATAAAAATATAAAAATCATTAAAATACTAGACAAATTACTACAGGAAACACTAGGATAGAGGGGAAAGAAATACAATTTATAATAGGAAAGGAGAGAACATTGAGGGTAAATTACAAAAGGAAGGGGAAAAACAAAATAAATTTGTAAATAAAATCTTCAAATGACTGGTATGAATGGTAGTAATAAAGAGCAATTAGCATTTCAATTAAGTATTGAAAGCGTCTTTAAAAAGAAAGCTTTTAAGTTGGCTTTTGAATTTTTCAAGATTTTTCTCTACCCTTAAATATAGTGGGAGAGAATTCCATGTTTGTGGTGCAGTAACGGTGAAGATATATTGTCTTCGAGTATTTATGAATTTAAGAGTAGGAATAACCAATAACAGCTGTTCATTAGATCGTAAAGTTTTTTGAGAAGAGTATGGAATTAAGTATAAATAAATGATGGAGTTTTATATAGCAACGATTTAAAGGTGAGTAAAGCTAATTTATACAATATTCGGTGTGCAACTGGGAGCCAATGAGCCTTTTGCAGTAGAGGGGTGACATGATCAAACTTTTTGGCCCCCATAATTAATTTAATAGATGTATTTTGGATAATCTGTAGTCTTCTGATTTCTTTTTGGGCCATTCCTTTAAATAAAGCATTACAGTAGTCGATTTTTGAGATGATCAATGAATGGATTAGTATGTTTAAAGATTTGGGACAGAGGAATTTTGATATAGAGCGGATTTGACGTAACCTGTAAAAAGTAGTTTTGACCACATAGCTAATGTGGTCGTGATAAGTTAAATTTTCATCTAGGATGACTCCTAAAATCCTGATTTTGTTTATTTGTTTGAGCGCAATTCCCTGAATATTGATAGGGACCAGTATTTTGTGGTTTTCTTTCCAGGGAAAAAGTAAAGTGTTGGTTTTATTAATGTTTAAGGACAGTCTATTCTTGTCCAACCAGTGATGAACCTGTTTGAGTTTGTCATTAATAGCGGAGATTTCAGATGGATTATTGGGATCGAGGGGATATAAAAGTTGAACATCGTCAGCGTAAGCGAATACTGTGAAACCGATAGATTGACAAAGAGTCATAAGGGGTGAAAGGAAAATATTGAAGAGAAGAGGAGATAAAATAGAACCTTGAGGAATGCCATAGGAGGTAGAGAAACTTAAAGATGTGGATTCTTTGAAAGAAACTATAGAACTTCGGTTTTCCAAATAGGACCTAAACCAAAGAAGGACCTGTTCGGAGATGCCAATAGATTCTAATCTTTTTAATAAAAGGTTATGATCTACTGTATCAAATGCTGCCGAGAGGTCTAATGAAATCAGAAGGACGGAAGAATGATGATCTAGATGGTATAGTATTGAGGACGTCATACCTATAAGGGAATGTTCAGTGGAATGGTTTTGCCTGAAGCCAGTTTGATTGGGATGCAAAATGTTTGTTTGCTCTATATAGTTAGATATTTGATTAAAAACAATTTTCTCTATAATCTTTGCAAGAAATGGGATATTGGCAATAGGTCTGTAATTTGATTTCTCTTCAATACTTATTTTATGGTCTTTGATAATGGGATGGATAATGGAGGATTTCCAGGCCGATGGCATAGTGCTCTGCTGTAAACTTTCTTTGATTAAAAAAAGTATAGATGGTCCGAAAAAATCAAAATGTTGTTTAAAAATAAATGGTGGAATAGATTCGTTTTGCGTACCTTTGCTGTTAATTGTTTTGATTATTGATTTTAATTCCTCGAGAGACGGAAGATGAAATTGTGTGCATTTTGCAGATAACCCAGAGAAAGTAATAGTTTCCATTTGTTCAATTAGAGATTCATCATTAATAACAAATTTTTCTCTTATATTTTTAATTTTTTCGACAAAGTGGGTTGCAAGTTCTTGTGCTGTTGGTAACTGATTTGAGCATTGATCCAATTTTCTAGAAGATGGAGAAATAGTTTTTAATATTTTATATAGAGTAGAAACATTTTTAGTTTTTAAAATTTGATTTGTGTAATAATTCTTTTTCGCTTGATTTATTTTTTCTTTGTACAAATTGGAATGAATTTTAAATTTTTCTAAATTAATTTGAGTTTTGTTTTTCCTCCAGCAACGTTCAAGGGATCTCATTTGTTTTTTTATTAATGTGAGTTCCGCAGTAAACCATGGATTAGAACATTTCCTAGCTGAAATAAATTTAGTTTGAGTTGGAACTATTTCATCAAGTAAAAGTTGGATATTCTCGTTCCATGAGGATAGATGATCATCTACCGTAGTAGATTTAGAGTTAGAAGGTGTAAAATGGAAATTATCAGCGAGTTGGTTGGCAGTCAATTTATTAATATCTCTAAATTTGATGATTTTACCAACAGTTTCGTTTTTAACAGTAGGAGAGAAGTATTTTATTGGAATTAAAAAATGATCTGACCATGGGACAGATATAAAAGAACTAAGTGAAAAATGTTTTGTCCTTGTCTCTGGTGCAATGGCCATGTCAATTGTGTGACCAGCTTGATGTGTAGAGTGAGAGAGGAGTGTGCAAAAATCAATTTGATTTAGGAGAGAAAGAATATCTTTAGTGTAAATGTTATTTGGATCATCAAAATGTATGTTAAAGTCCCCCAGAATTAATGGGTTTATAGAGGATGAACCAAAATCAAAGATCAATGATTCTAATGATTGAAGAGTGTTATTGTTAATAGGTGGGGGGGCATAGATTAGTAGTATGTCTAAATTAGGATTTGATTTTAATGAAAATTGCAATGATTCAATAATAGAATCGGTAGACTCATGAGTTTTATGCAGAATTAATGAGTCACGTAAGAATACTGCCAATCCCCCGCCACGTTTGTAGGAGCGATGATTTTAAAAAAATGAGAAGCCCGAAGGACAGGCAAATGAAAGATAAGCCTCTTCTCCATCCGTGAGCCAAGTTTCTACTATACATAATACGTCAAATGAATGATGAATAATAAGATCTTTAATTAAATGATATTTAGTCTTAAAAGATCGAACGTTAATTAAACCAATATTAAGAGCGGTATTAGTAGAAGTTGAACAAGTAGAGAACTTTGAAGAAGAAGAATAATGATCGATTACAGAAATATTGGCACAGTCGCTGATGGGCAAATTATTAAATTTATGAAGTGGTTTATGAGGTCGATGGCCACAAATAGTTGGAATATTTGATGTATAAGTCTCCATATGATAAAATAAGTTAATGTCATGGACTATGACTAATGAAGTCTCAGAATAGACGTTTTGAGATAATGCTAAAGAAGTTTTTTTACAAGGAGTGGCCGAAAAAGATCTGGGAATAATATGGAAACAAACGACCATTAAAAGTAACGACCATTAAAAGCCTCTCCCCAGCACATGAAATGTAACTGCATACCTTTTCCATTGTTTTGCTTTCTTAAGAAGGAAAAAAAGAAAAAATGGATTACAGTACTTTCTTGCATGGTAAAACAAGAAGATCAGTCAAAAAGCTAAATACTTCAGTTTGGTAAATCCCACAACAGGCTAAACTAAACTAAACTAAACTAAACTAAACCTTAAGTTTATATACCGCATCATCTCCACGGAAGTAGAGCTCGGCACGGTTTACAAGAACTTAAAAATGAGAAAGGGTAGGAAAAGGTTTACATAAGTTTATAAATCGAGTGGAAAAGTAAGGGAAAGGAAATTACATGTTAGAGAAGAGCCAGGTTTTTAGTTGCTTGCGGAATAAATGGAGGGAGCTCAGGTTCTGCAGCGGGATAGTAAGGTCACTCCAGAGACCTGTGATTTTGAAAAGAAGTGATTTTCCCAGTTTACCTACGTGGAGAATACCATGTAGGGAGGGGAAGGATAGTTTTAATTTATGGGCGGTCCTGGTGGAGTCAGGGCACGAGGAGTTGAAAGAAAGTGGGATTAGGGAAGGAAGGATGCCGTGAATAATCTTAAAAGCCAGGCAAGAGCATTTGAATTGGACTCTGGAAATCACTGGGAGCCAATGAAGATTGGCCAGGAGTGGGGAGACGTGGTCAGCTATCTGGTTGAGGGTCAGGGTACTCCCCAGCTTGCAGCCTTTCATTTGATAAAGGAAAATACAAGTGAGATCCAAGTAGCAGCAACAGTCATGCCTGTCAATAGTAAGAAATCGGACACCTTTATGATGCATAGCGATATAATTCCCTGTAGATCTATTTCAATGATTTAATACAAAGTGTGAAGACATAATAGTGAGATGAGGCAGCAGACACATGCTGTTTATAACAAATGAAAACTATTTACAGGCGAAATATCATTGCAAAAGTCTTTCATTCACCATTTTATTACTAGAGATTCTTTTCTTTGTGCCAAGTTTATTTAATTTTATATCCCCTCTCACCCACCCCATTTTATGAAGCCCCATTAAGCTTTTTTTTTTTATTGCAGGCTGCAGCGGTAATAGCTCCGATACTCACAGAAATTCTATGAGCATCAGAGCTAATACCACTGCAGCTGGCGATAAAAAGTCTAATGCACCTTTGTAAAAGGGGAGTTATGTTAACTAAATAGATAAGGAAGTTTCACCCTGTATACTTTAAGGACTACCTTAGTTACAAATAAACATAAGAATAAGAACATAAGAATTGCCATTGCTGGGTCAAACCAGTGGTCCATCATGCCCAGAGTTTGCTCCTGCCGTGGCCCTTAGGTCAAAGACCAGTGCCCCGAGTCTAGCCTTACCTGCGTACGTTCTGGTTCAGCAGGAACTTGTCTAACTTTGTATTGAATCCCTGGACGGTGTTTTCCCCTATAACAGCCTCCAGAAGAGCGTTCCAGTTTTCCACCACTCTCTGGGTGAAGAAGAACTTCCTTACGTTTGTACGGAATCTATCCCCTTATAACTTTAGAGAGTGCCCTCTCGTTCTCTCTACCTTGGAGAGGGTGAACAACCTATCTTTATCTACTAAGTCTATTCCCTTCATTATCTTGAATGTTTCGATCATGTCCCCCCTCAGTCTTCTCTTTTCAAGGGAGAAGAGGCCCAGTTTCTCTACTCTCTCACAATACGGCAGCTTCTCCAGCCCTTTAACCATTTTAGTCGTTCTTCTCTGGACCCTTTCGAGTAGTACCGTGTCCTTCTTCATGTACGGCGACCAGTGCTTTTATTTCTCTTACCACATTCTCTGACAATGAATTCCAGAGTTTTTATATGTGCTGAAGAAATATTTTCTCTGATTTGTTCTGCATTTATAGCCAGATTCTGTATACAGCGCTGCTATCAGAAGGCACCTGGAAAAGTGACCGCTGATCATGTGTCAATCAAGCAATGGCACCATATACAGAATTGCGCCTTCGGGCATGATAGATGCCAGAAACGTAGGCCAGGGTTTTCCAGGCCTACATTTCCGGGGCCTATCAATGCCGTGAATCACACCTATTAGGGCGCTTTTCGGTACCTAATGCCACTTCCAGCATTAGCCACACCCACAGTGGCATTAGGCACCTAAAAGCACCTATTAGGCACGATACCAGTGCCTTTTATGTAGGCATTTGAACATTTGTCAATTAACTTAGTCACCGGTAGAGCGACTGCCGGCGCCTACGTTTTGACGTTGGTTATAGAATTTCCCTGTTACTGCTTAGTAGCTTCATTGTGTGCCCTCTGGTCTTTGTGTTTTTGGAAAGAATAAACAAGTGATTCACATCTATTATTTTCACTCCACTCAGTATTTTGTAGATCTCAATCATGTCTCCCCTCATTTGTCTCTTTCTGCAAGCTGAAGAGCCCTCCAAAAAGTGCACAAATACCAATGCACAAATGTACAAGATGTAGCTGCATGTACAAATCATATTTTATAAAATTAATGCATACATCACAATTTCACCTTGATTTCACTCAAACTACACCCCTGGAAATTGCTATGAGAAGATTATAGTACAGTAAGCTCACACTTCCATTCATCTATAGTAGTGGTCTCAAACTCGCGGCCCGGGGAGCCACATGTGGCCCGCCAGGTACTATTTTGTGGCCCTCGGTATGTTTATCATAATCACAAAAGTAAAATAAAACAGTTTCTTGATCATATGTCTCTTTAGCTTTAAATGACAATATTATTATTAAGACTCGGCCAAAAAGAAAGATTTATAAACTATAAAGAGTTTTACCTCATGCAAAATTGTCTTTTCTTTAATAAGACATTAACTATATTTTTTCTCCAAGTACCTACAAATCCAAAATGTGGCCCTACAAAGGGTTTGAGTTTGAGACCACTGATCTAGAGTCTACATCAGGGGTGCCCAACACGTCGATCGCGATCGACCAGTAGCTCAGGAAGGCAACGCGAGTCGATCGCGGAGCCCATCCCAGGCTCCGTGATAGACTCGTGTTGCCGTCCTGATCTACCAGGCCGATCAGCCTTCCTCTCCAGTGTTCTCTCTAGGGCTTTTTAGCTGGGCGATCCACCCAGCTATCATCTGCTGCTGCCGCCGCTGCTGAACATTAAAAAAAAACAATAAAAACCGGCTTGGAGATTTCAGCCCGTAGCGAACTTATGCTCCGTGGCTCTAATGTGTGCGTGCCGGCTTCCCTTCTCTTCCCTCCGAAACCGGAAGTTATGTCCGGGGGGGGGGGGGGGGTGGAGAAGGGAAACCGGCACGCACATGTTGAGAGCCCTGAAGCAAGCGTTCGCTATGGGCTAAGGCGGGAGTCAGGTTAGTGAAGCATTTGCTCTTCTTGCTGCCGGGTCCTGCCTACTTTCTGTTTCCGCGAAGGCAGGACCCGGCAGCATTTCCCCCAATAGGTCGATCGCGATCTTGGGCCAATCAGCCTTCCTCTCCCCGAAGGCAGAATTGACGTCGGGGAGAGGAATGCTGGTCGGCCGAAGTAGGGAGAGCTTGGGGCGGCGTCGGCTTTCGGGCCTGTTATTGGTGGCGATTTGGGTCCTGGTCCCCGATGGCAGTGGCTTGGGGGAGGGCAGGGAGAAAGAAAGAAAAAGGGCAGGCAGGGAGACAGAAGGAAAGAAGAGAAACAGAAAAAAAAGAAAGGGAGGCAGAGAGAAAGAAAGGGCAGGGAGAAAGGAAGGAAAAGTTGGGGGAGGGAATGAGGTCTGGAGGAGAGGAAGCATACAGGCTAAAAGAAGGGAAGAAAGATTGGATGCACAGTCAGAAGAAGAAAGTGCAACCAGAGACTCATGAAATCACCAGACAAGGTAGGAAAAATGATTTTATTTTAAATTTAGTGATCAAAATGTGTCTGAATTTATATCTGCTGTCTATATTTTACACTAAGGTCCAATAGAGTGTTTTAGCGCAGGGAGCCTATGAGCGTCGAGAGCAGCGCTGGGCATTCAGCGCAGCTCCCTACGCTCTAAAAACTGCTATCGTGGTTTAGTAAAAAGGGAGGGTGGTATATTTGTCTATTTTTGTATGGTTGTTACTGAGGTGATAGTGCATAGAGTCATCTGCTTTGACCTCTTTGAAAAACCCTGGAATAGGAATGATAATTAACATTTTCTATGTGTACAGTGTGCGTTGTGTTTTTTAAAAATTTTATTGTTGGTAGATCATTTTGACTTGGTCATTTTAAAAGTAGCTCGCAAGCCCAAAAAGTGTGGGCACCCCTGGTCTATATGCATATGAGGATGTGCAATGTCATAATAGCTCTTTTCTCTATGTATTACAGACTTTCTATGCAGAAAAAAATCTTTATTAAAATGACCCCCTTAATACATGACTTTGAGAGAAAAAAATAAAAAACTGTCAGGCAAGCTTTTAGGATGGAGTAATTAATCTTATAACCAAATGCCTCACCAAATCAATGAACAGTTTCAATTATCTTGGGTATTGATGTCTGAATTAAGTACAAACCGCATACGACTGCCACTATTCAAAGAAAACAAAAGTGCATGTGTGTGTGGTGTCTATTAATGTCAGCATTTACGCTTTTTCGGACACAGATTCCATCACTTTCGCCAGCAGCTCAATAGCCAGCAAACATAAAGAAAGCACAACAGGAGTCTTTGTTGAGTAACTCTATAGACAGCAGTGATTTAACAGCTTACTGTACTCAATAGCTGTCGACTCAGCTCTGTGAAATTTAGAATTTTTTTTTTTCCAAACAAAAACAATGTAACGTTCTAATGAAACTCATTCTACTGACAATGACCTCTACATATTCTAAGTGCTAGCCAATATGATCAAGGTTATTGACTGGGCTCCAGAGCAAGTATCACCAGTTAATAAAACCAGCTCTGTTAGGAAAATTGCTGATGGAAACAGCTCTCCCTCAGATTATACTTAACTAGGACTATCTGGTTTTAGTCCACACATTGTTATGCATTAATTTTATTGACCTATTACAGTATTAACTTGACCTATTTGCAAGTTACATTTTTTTTCAACAGTACAGTCCAACAGGGAATTTTTAAATGTAATCTTGTCCTCCCTATTTATTTATTCAATTTTATATACCAGGAGTAGGCGATTCCGGTCCTCGAGAGCCACAGGCAGGTCAGGTTTTCAGGATATCCACAATGAATATTTATGGAATGGATTTGCATGCACTGCCTCCTTGAGATGCAAAGCTATCTCATGCATATTTATTGTGAATATCCTGAAAACCTGACCTGCCTGTGGCTCTCGAGGACCAGAATTGCCTACCCTGTGCTATACCATTCTCCCATGGGAACTGAGAACGGTTTACATGAATTTATTCAGTTATTCAAGTATCCTGGCAGGCTCACAATCTATTTCATGCTCCTGGGGCAATGGTGGTGGTAGTGGTGGTTTTGGGGAGGTTAAGTGACTTATCCATGATCACAAGGAGCAGCATGGATTAGATCCCACAACCTGAGGGTACTGAGGCTGTAGCTTTAACCACAGCACCACACTCTTCCCACATCCACCAGGAGAATATCCCAAGACAAAGACAGGACACCCAGTAGCGTACCAAGGGGAGGGGGCAGGGGGGAGGTCCGCCCCAGGTGCACGGCTTGGGGGGGTGCACAGCAAGCCAGGTCTGTGTCTTCCTGCCCTTCCTTTCCCCCGGCCGCGCCACTACGATCGATCCTACCTCCCCCGCCGACAAGAAGTCGAGAGGACATTCTGGGCCAGCCAGGGAGTGATTGGTTGGCCCGGAACGTCCTCTCTGACATCAGAATTGACGCCGGGGAAGCAGGAAAGTAGACGACCATGGCAGCCCGGGGAAGCTGCTCTCCTTGCTCGGCCCTGCCTGCCAATACAGCCGACAAGGGAGGAAGGAAAACCGCTGACTTTCTTGGGGGAAAGATGGGGAGTTCCGGCCAGCAGGGGAGGGAAAGCTGGACAGTACGGGGGGGGAGAGGCAAGAGATCGTTTCGCCCCCGCAGCCAAAATTTTCCTTTTCAGGGCAGATCACGGCAGAGGAAAAGGTTCGGGGCAGCCTGTGAGAACAGCTGACGTGTCGGCGCCCACCCCCCCCCGGGAAAAGGAAAATGTAGGCGTTTAATCAAGAAGTTCATACCGCGGGGCCCCCCCTGGATCTGTTGAGCCCAGGGAAGCTGCCCTGTTTGCTCCCCCCTTGACAATTCTGGGCCCTAGGCACGTGCCTCCTGAGCCCACAACCCCACCCCCACTACGCCCCTGGTCCAAAATTCCACTTTGCAGCAAGATTCCAAGATAAAACTCGGCTTATCTTGGTGGCCTTATCTGCAGCTTATGGAGGACTTCTCTTCCCTCCTCAGGATCTCCCTGTCCCGCTCTCCTGATTCAGCCAGTTACCTAAGCTTTTCCCCTACCTTAAGGTAGCTCAGTTCCAGCCTCAGTGACTGAGTGTCCCTAATCAAACTTTTCCTTGTACCACCCACTCACTCACATAGCATTATACAGTAAATCAGTGGCGTACCAAGGGGGGAGATCTGCCCCAGGTGCACGGTTGGGGGGGTGCACAGCCGGCCAGGTCCAGGTCTTCCTGCCCTTCCTTTCCCCCGGCCGTGCCACTGTGATCAGTCCTACCTCCCCAGCCAACAAGAAGTCTTTCCGACGTCAATTCTGACATTGGAGAGGACATTCCGGGCCAGCAAGGCAGTGATTGGTTGGCCCGGAATGTCCTCTCTGACGTCAGAATTGACGTCGGAAAGACTTCTTGTCGGCGGGTGGAGGTAGGATCGTAGCGTGCGGGCTGGGGGAAAAGAAGGAGAGAGGCGCATTTTTTTTTCCAGCGACAGGGAGGGCAGGATGTAGGCAGGCAAGCTGGCTGGCTTTAGCGAGGGAGGGAGATAGGTAGGCAGGCTGGCCAAAATCTGGAAGGCAGTGGGGGGGGGACATAAGGAGGCACTAGGGACACTATAGACACAGGATATAGGCATTGGGGGCACCATGGACACGGGAAGAAGGCACTGGGGGCATTAAGGACACAGGATGGGGGCACTGGGGGCATCATGGATACGGGAAGAAGGCACTGGGGGCACCTTGGACACGGGAAGAAGGCACTGGGGGCACTAAGGACACAGGATGGGGCATTGGGGGCACTATGGACACAGGACATGGGAAGGAAGGAGGGAGGGAATAGAAAGGGACAATTGTAGGGCCTGAGTGTAGAAAGAAAGAAATGAAAGAAAGGATACACAGTCAATTAATAGATGTCACCTTTTGATGAAAAAAAATAAATGGTCACATTACCTCTGACTTACTTTCGCTGTAGAAGAGTCGGCAGCCGTGCTGAGGTGCAGAAAGGTCCCACACTGACTCGTCTGCCAGCTCTGCTCCGGAAGAAGTAAGTTACGTCGGAGGGGGTGGACCCGTCAGACGCAGTCATTGCGGGACTTTGCCACAACTCCCTGCGTCTGCCGGGTCCACCCCCTCCAACGTAACTTACTTCTTCTGGAGCAAAGTCAGCAGACGAGTCATCGCGGGACCTTCCAGCATGCAGCTGCTGAGTCTGCTCCAGCGCAAGTACGTCGGAGTAGGGTGGTCTGGCAGCCGGCAGCTACGATCATCGTGGGACCTTGCTGCATGAAGGTAGAGAAAGGAGCAGGATTGCTGGAATGGAAGAGTGGTGGAGGGAAAGAAATGGGGCAGGGTGGTATGGAAGGATGGTGCTGATAGAATTGATGTACAGAGAAAGGGGGCAGACATAAGGGGGAAGGATATTGGAGGGAGAGAAAGGGGGCAGATGCTGATTGAAGAGGGGTGGATGGCGAGAGAAAGGGCAGACATTGGATGGTAGTGGGGAGCCTATGCTGGATGGAAGTGCAGATGGGAAAATAAGGGAGCAATTGCAGGAAGGAAATGGGAGGAGAGAAAGAGGGGAACAGACGCTGGATGGAAGTGGACAGAGAGAGGAGAAGGTACATGATGGAAGGAGGGGATAAATAAAAGGAGGGCACATGATGGGGAGAAAAGGATTGAGTTAGGGAAACACTGGAGGGGTGAGGGAAAGAGGTGGCAAGCTTTAGGTAGACAGTAAAAAAGGATATTGATGAGATGGTCGGAAGAACGTAATCTAGACAGATGCAGAAAAGGAAAATGAGGGGAAAAAAGGGAAAGGGATTGCAGAGGAGAGGTGTGGGAGAGGGAAGGAGAGGAGAGAGATGCCAGACCAATGGGAGTGAAAGGAGAGATGGAAGGGGGAGGTATACAGTTTCTGGAAGGGGCATAGAAGGAGAGAAAATGCCATATAGGGGAAGAGAGACGGCAGACAGTGGATGGAAGGAAGAGAGTTACAAGAAGATGAGGAAAGCAGAAACCACAGAAGACAAAGGTAGGAAAAATTTTGTATTTATTTATTGCTTTAGGAGACATGTGTCACTGTTTCTGTGGTGCACTGTATGCAGGTTCAGCTTCTTACTGGTTCAATTTAACCTTTGTCTATGTATTTCTATTTTATCCTCCCTTTTACAAAACTGTGGAGCGTTTTTTAGCGCCAACTGTGGTGGTAGCAGCTCTGATGCTCAGAATTCTATGAGCGTCAGATCTATTACCACCATGGCTAAAATTCACACTACAGTTTTGTAAAAGGGGGAGGGGTTAGTTTGTGATGACATATTCCATACTAGGCGAAGGTGTTTTCTGTATTCTGTGTGTTCAAAAGACATGTTTTTTTGTTAAGCTTGAGTGCAGGATTGATCTGTACTAGTCTGGCTTGTTTAGTTTTACAATGGGTGTATTGATGTTGTACTGCTCACTGCAGTATGTAAGATGTTGCCTTTTCCTAGGTACTCATGTATGATATGTGGCTTGTTACTAAAAATCATGTTTTTTGTATAGATGGGGGGGGGGATCAAAAAATGATGGGCCCCGGGTGTCACATTTGCTAGGTATGCCACTGAGGATACCTATACCTTCAGGGTATTGATGTTCCCTTCTTCATAGAGCCCCAGGTCCTGCATTCTGTGTTCCAAGAATGGGACCAGCCAATCTGGGAAATAGGACCAGAATTAGGATGGTGCAAGTGAGTATTACCCTGGGTACCACAGTTTAAATAGATCTGTTTTGGGAGAAGAGGGAAGAGAAGGGGCATAACACTGCTGCAATTCACTCAGATTCCTGGCTACCCCTATAATTAGATCCAGTATAGTGGAAAGCTTTCAGAGTCAAATTGCTCCAATTTCTCAGGGACATACCCTCTACTGTGCCTCACTTTGTTTCCTGGGACCCTTGTTATAACTTTATTAAACATTTAATATACTGCATAACAAACAATATTGCTCATTCAAAAAGATTTACATAAACCCACATCATCCATAAAATTCAATAAAAAAACTCACACAAAATCAAATCCATAAATCTTCAAAATTATATATTAAAACATTACACATATCATCTGCCCATCAGCCCTAAAGCTTAAGAAAATAGTCACTTTGGGCGGAAGAGATTTTTTTTACTGCAGGCCAGCAAGGTAAATGTTCCACTGCTCATTCTATTCCTATGAACACTGGAGCATTTAGCTCGCTGGTGTGCAGTAAATAGATCTACTGTGGTTTAGTAAAAGCCAGCATTTGCATTTAATCTTCAATAACCAAGTAAAAACATCATTGAGCAGCTGCTATACATCAGAAAACAGAACAACAAGAAACAGGGTGATTTTATTAAATAACTAGCAATGAACTTTCAGATACACCATAATCGTCAGGGTAAAGTTTCTTAAACAATAGAATAAGAAAAAAATATATAGCTACTACAAAATGCCCAAGGGAGCCCCAGAACAAAATAAAACTTTATTCAGTCCATTGGTAGCCAGAGGGTTAACTGACAGTTTCAGTCTATGGATGTAACTGTAGAGAACATGTGGAATCTTGTCTCTAATTAAGAATACACTCAATAAAAACAGTCTTAACTGCCACAGCCTCCACTAGCACTGATGAATCTAAGATCTTTGGGGTCAACATTCAAAATAATTTAATAGTTTTTGTGTGGGTCTACATAGGATACTTTATTTTTTTTATTATTATTTATGTTGCATTTATTTTTTACTGGTTCCAATTTTGTGATTTTCTGTTATTGGTTCTAATTTTATGATTGTCCTTTTTATGTTTTGTATTATTAATACTTTGTTTATTAATATATTTGCTATAAATTATACATTTTGTAATGTTTTTATGTGCATTGTTTTTATTTGAACTATATGCTTATGCATTTCATGTATGTATGTTTGATTTATGTATTTACATTTATTTTATTTATGTTTTTACATTTATTTTGGATCCCTGAGTGGGCTTCAATGACAACTCCACTAATTGGGAAGTGTAGCCAGTGCCAAATGGACTTGTAGGGTTAGTATCCTGTATATGGCAAGACAAATCAGGATGGGCTGGAGTAGGTTTTGATGGCAACTCCAGGAGCTGGGAAGTAGGGCCAGTACAGGGCAGATTTTTATGGACTGAGCTCTGAAAATGGTAAAGATGGATCAGGAGCAAGTATTCATATTTTATACCACATTCATATCGTATGAGTGCAGGTCTTGTATATCTCAGTGAGGGAGAGGAAGCCATCTTATACTGGAACTTAGCAAGTAAAATGTAATACAGTACTCACCCTGAAATTCCAGGAACACCCGCAAATTTTGAAAAACCGCAAATGTGGTTTTGAGACTGTAAAAAGGCAGGAGAGGGCAGCTGGGGTGCCAGCGGGGGAGGGGGGTAGAAGGAGGAGGAGGAATCAGCTGTGCAGAAGGCTGATTGGCTGACCAGGGTGGGGGAGGGGGGAAGAACAGGTGGAATCGGCTGTGCAGAAGGCTGATTCGTGGACTCATTCCCTGTATTTTCTGACCGGAAGAGGCAGTCAGAAAATACTGTGAATAACTGAGTCCGTGAATTCACAGGGGAACACTGTACTACTACCGGGTTGTTGGTTCAATATTGCCTTAAAAATTAATGTGACTGTTTGGTAGACTAGATGAACCATACAGTTCTTTATCTTCTGCCATTTACTATGGGGTCCTTTTACTAAGGCGCGCTAGCCATTTTAGCATGCGCTAAACGCTAATGCGTCTATTATAGTCTATGAGCACATTGGCGCGCGCTAAAATAGCTAGCGCGCCTTAGTAAAAGGACCCCTATGTTACTATGATGCAGGCACATTCGTTGAAAGACAGTCATGTCTCAGGTGACTGTTCATAAATCTGTTTGCAGCTTTATAGTACCTTATGGCTGTCTCAGCTCCTTGCTTGCTGATCCATGTCATAAGGAACAAACTAGTCCAGAACTAGTCCATTCTTATTAGTTATCCTAGTGCTTTTTTTTAAAGAAAGATTGTGAATGCAGTAGGGTAAAATCAGGGCTGGACTAGTCTGTTCCTTATGACATGGGGCAATCCTACTGTGAATGATATGAAGGTAAATGGATGCAAATGTATCCCTCACCTATTCATTGTAGAAAGCCTGAAAACTTGATCTGAGGATTTGGTAAGAACCACAGGTGTCAGCATGCCCAATATTGAGTAAAGCCCCTGGGTATGTCCAGGGACAGGTATCAATCTGTATTGAATTTGGCACGCTCAATTGTTTTGAAAAGTTGACTCCTGTAAGGACCACTGTTCTGGAGTAACACTTCTCTTCCACATCCCCTCTCTTCCTTGAGCTGGAAGCCTTTCCTACTATTCCATGATCAGAATTTTTCCTGGAAAGTCCAGCACACCCTGCACTACATTCCCCAGATTGGTTTTGCGTTATGCTTCAGATTTTCTTCTTTTCCCTATATTACAAGCTAGGACATATGCACAGCTTCAGAACTGGCCTTACTGAACTTTCATTACATCTAAATATTTATTTTATTTAAACAATTTATAACCCACATATCCAACAATTCTATGCGAGTAACAGTAAAACATGCATATTAAATTAATACACAAACACATACAACTTAAAATGTAAAACAATAAAAAATTTAACACAGAAAGGCTAATACACCTTAAAAAAAAATAGACCAAAATGGCTACAGCAAATAGAACTTAGCAGAAATAACAGCTGATAAAAACTAATTATGAGAAAAACACTTGTTCAAATAACATAGGGGTCCTTTTTTTAAGGTGCACTAGCCCAGTGTTTCTCAACTTGGTCCTGAAGTACCCCCTTGCCAGTCAGGTTTTCAGGATATCCACATTGAATTTGCATAAACTTGATTGGCATACACTGCCTCCATTATATGCAAATTTCTTTCATGCAAATTCATTGTGAATATCTTGAAAACCTGACTGGCAAGGGAGTACTCCAGGACCGAGCTGAGAAACACTATGCTAACTGATTTAGTATGTGCTAAATGCTAAGACATCCATTATATTCCTGTGGGCTTCTTATCATTTAGTGCATGATAAGTCCTTAATAAAAGGACCCCACAGTTTTCACCATTTTCTTAAACTGCAGCAGGCCTGACTCTATTGAGGCTCATTTTCAAAGCACTTAGACCAGGGGTGCCCACACTTTTTGGGCTTGCGAGCTACTTTTAAAATGGCCAAGTCAAAATGATCTACCAAAACACAAAGCACACTGAAAGGCAGAGAAAATGTTATCATTCATATTCCAGGGTTTTTTCAAAGAGGTAAAGGCAGATGACTCTATGCAACAACCCTGAGATGTTACTGAGATGACTCTCAGTAACAACCCTACAAAAATAGAGAAATATACCCCCTCCCTTTTTATTAAACTGCGATAGCAGTTTTTTGCACAGGAAGCTGCGCTGAATGCCCCGCACTGGTCTCGACGCCCATAGGCTACCTGCACTAAAAACCGCTATTGCGGTTTAGTAAAAGGGAGCCATAGTGCAAAATATAGACAGCAGATATAAATTCTCAAAACGGACACATTTTGATCACTAAATTGAAAATAAAATCATTTTTCCTACCTTTGTTGTCTGGTGATTTCATGAGTCTCTGGTTGCACTTTCTTCTTCTGACTGTGCATCCAATATTTCTTCCTTTCTTTCAGCTTCCTGTATGCTTTGGCTCCTCCAGACCTCATTCCATTCCCCAACCAACATCTCTGTCCTTCCATAAGTCCACTTTTTCCTTTCTCCCTGCCTGCCACCCGACACAGTCCATTCTCTCCCCCAACTTTTTCTTTCTTTCTCCCTGCCCCCTTCTTTCTTTCTGTCTCCCTGCCTCCCTTTTTCTTTCTCTCTCTCCATGCCCTTTCTTTCTGTCTCCCTTCTTTCTTTGTTTTCCTCCCCCCTTCTTTCTTTCTTCCTGCCTTCCCCCATGCCACTAGGTTTGCCGCTGCCACCATGGGGGAACAGGCCTCCAAGCCACCGCTGCCCCAAGCTCTCCCTGCAGAAGCGTCGCGCTGACCAGCATTCCGCTCCTCTAAGTCAATTCTGACATCAGAGAGGAAGTTCCTGGCCAGCCAGGCAGTGGTTGGCTGGCCCAGAACTTCCTCTCCAACGTCAGAATTGACGTCGGGGAGCGGAATGCTGGTCGGTCCAACGCTTCTGCAGGGAGAGATTGGGGCGACGGTGGGGGACGTCGGGGAGAGGAAGGCTGATCGGCCCGGTAGATCAGGACGGCAACACAAGTCTATCACAGAGCCCGGGATGGGCTTCACGATCGACTCGCGTTGCCTTCCTGATCTACCGGTCGATCATGGTCGACGTATTAGACACCCCTGACTTAGTACAATAGTTTTCTTTGGTACTTTGTGTGTTTAAGTACTTTGGAAATGATTCCCATTGTTGCAAAGTAGTAATGCATTCAGAACAGCTGCAGCTACCTTTGACATTATCTAATCTAATCTAGTCTTCAATTTATATACCGGGTCATCTCCCAGCAGAGATCAACTCGGTTCACATGTAATTAAGACTAAGAGTATATAAGAGAGCATAGAAGAAAAAAAGCTGGATTATCATCAATTATTTGATACTATAGTTAAGTCATTTAAATGTTGTGTAAACAGCAGAGTTTTCAGGGCTTTACGAAATTGTTGTAGCTGGCCTATCAGTCTAATGGAGGCAGGAAGTCCATTCCACATCTCTACCAGCTTGAAGGCAAAAGATTGACTAAGCTTTCCTACAGATTTAATACCCTTAAAAGAAGGGAAAGATAGTTTATATCTCTGTGTATTCCTTTAATGACAAATGCAAATTACAAGCATTCTATCCCCAGAAAAATTCAGCTGTATTGCTGATGTCTTTGGCTCTTCTTGCTCTGTCTGAGGTTCTCCTCATTCCCTCAGATGTAAAAAAAAAAATATGGTACATATATTTAAAAAATCAATAATATACCTCTTTGTATGTGAATAATTTATTCATATCTTTGTCCATCCACCAACGTTGCTGACATTTCAACACACTCTAGTCTCAATCATAGAGCCATTAATAGTAAAGAAATGTAAAATTAAGCTACAGATCTGTTTGGCATTAATAAAACTCCTATGAAGCTGGAATGTGTTTCTCTTGTCAAAATTAGCAATGCAGGAATGCTCATATAGTTCTCTAAGGATTACATTAACACATTCTGATGTTCTAGATTTTTGGTTACTATGACTACTATAAACCCATCAGCACAGAAAAATGACCCAGGACATTCTGAAGCTTTCAATCAAATAGTAGAATTACATTACACAAAACAGATATTGAATAACATAAAATCAAATATACATATATCTGCATGCATTAGAGCTATTCTAGTGCAGTTTTAAAGGTGAAAAATATAACTTACAAAACAAAAAAAGGGAACAGAAACCCCACGTAAAATCAAACAGCAGAAGAACAAGTGGGGAGTGGAATAGACCACATCAACCTTGGGGTAGACAATCTTTATTTATATAAATATATTCACAATAATAATACATATAAATCCACTTCAAAATTCACATTAAAAAGTCCAAATGTTAGTAAGTCCTTATTAGAAATGATGTGACCCGACAAGGACCGTGTTTCGGCCTCCGAATGGAAGCCTGCCTCAGGGGTGTAGTGTACCGTATAGGTTTGCCCACTAGATGTTACTCCGATGCTGGGAATACACTTAAGAGTGGAGGCGTATGCACAAGCTTTGGCACGATCTCTGGTGAAGGAACAGGACTCTTAAAGAAATGACAAAATTGTTCGTGCCAAAGCTTGTGTATACGCCGCCACTCTTAAGTGTATTCCCAGCATCAGAGTGACATCTAGTGGACAGACTTACACGCTACACCCCTGAGGCAAGTCTCCATTCAGAGGCCGAAACCCAGACCTTGGGCAGGATTCAATAAAGTCTCGAAATCTATCCTATTCTTGTCCTATCCGTTTCCGAGTCATTGTAGCCAATCAATTCAGTAAACCTTGTCCATGCAAATGATCCAATCGTAAACACTAAAGTACTGAACAATGGGAACAGGTCACAAATATCAGCAGATAATTCAAAACATCGGACCTGGTCCAATCGTAAACACGCCGCTATTAGCGCTGAAACATCGATCGACGCGCATGCACACTGTATCCTTGTTGGCTTTGAATCTGATAATGCATGCGCTAGCTCTTTCGGACTTCACTGCGTAGAAATGGGGCGTGGTTTAATTGCGGTTTAATCTAGCTGGAGGAGGGATAGCTGGCCCTTAAAAGTTATATTTGCTTTAGGATTTTTTTTTTGTTATTTGGCATTGATATTTGAAATGTACAATGCGCAAGGAGAGCACGGGGTTAATCTGTGATTTTCTCGCCATGCACATTAAAAAGCTGAGATTCACTCCCACGCTCGCTATGCGCATTCCAAAAATATATATATATTTCTAACACTTGTGTACATGAAAGTTTAGATATATTTAAAAGTTTAGATATATTGTGGATTTTTGTAGGGTAAGATATATTTTTAATGGCGTTCTTAACATGCACACATCAGTTGCTAGGCAGAAATAGCTGGCGAGGATGTAAACGACTGGTCCTCAGCAGTTGTAACTTTTTGGACAGTCGGTTTGAATGAAATGGTTTCATGAATCGAAGCGTTAAGAAATTTACATGCCTTTTTACTCATTTGCATGCACAGATCAGATGGGGTCTGGAGGAAGGTTAGTGAATCGAGCCAGAGTTGGAAAATGAGCACAAACCGAGCGGTACACGATCAGTTTGCTTAGTGAATCTAGCCCCTTGTCAGGTCGCATCATTTCCAACAAGGATTTTCTAACATTTGGACTTTTTAATGTGAATTTTGAAGTGGATTTATATGTATTATTATTGTGAATTTATTTATATAAATAAAGATTGTCTACCCCAAGGTTGATGTGGTCTATCCCATTCCCTACTTGTTCTTCTGCTGCAAAATATGACTTTAGCAAAAAAGGAATCCAATAAGAACGAATGACTATAGAGTTTCAAAAACAATTCTTTTAATTGAAACCACACAGGGACAGACACGCTAAACTATAAATCCTCAATATAAAATAAAGTATATTGAGGTAATGTGAATGAAAATGAAATCCTGAATGGTCCTTAGTATTTACAACTCAGCGGCACCTGCCAAGTATTAGAGTTGTCAGCTGATTAGCCCAAAAGGGTCTACTAAGCATGATAATGCATTCAGGAAAAACACAACGCATCATTTAAGCAGGAACTTTGAAGTGATTAGCTCAAGCTGAAGCATATTCCCCTGACAAAGCTTAATATAGCGAAACAGGGGCCCTGTCGGGAGTTTGCTGTAGGGGGTCCGTTGGAAAGTACCGTCTGGACCTGGATATACTCTTGACGCTTTGTTAATACCTCCTTTCTGCACTCTGCTTACATATCTTGTGGAAGAAATTCCTGCTGCAGATAAATTTTTATTTCTTTGCTTTGAGTTTTGTGAGGAATGATGCTATGTAGCTATTATGTGAAGTTTTTAAGAGTCATTATGCTACTTCTTTGAATAATATTTTTACTCAAGTAAAGAATTATTATACAAAGTGGAGTTTTTCTAGACCAAGGATGTGTCTGCATCTTCAAAATCCTTTTTGAAGTTGTCTTGTCCGGAGGATTGAGTTTTCTCATTAAATCCAACATGACACTGAGGTCTTTTTTCCACTTTTTAGACTATACCTGTGGCATTCTTTCTCAGGTTATTTTTTTTCTGAATGCATTATATTGTTGAAGATTTAAAGAGCATTCTACTTTTTTTCAGTTTTTGTCATATCTACTAAGCATGATACATCCTTGGGCCTAATGTGCTAATTAAAGTGCAAAAAATGCAAAAATCAATACAATATTATTACAATAGTGGAATGATCCCTGTGAGGTAAATCGCAAAATCAATATATTCATTTGTCAGAAGGGAAGTCCCCTAATCCGACGCCCAATTCAGGGTAGTTATTACAGTTTATACGAAATAGGTACTTATCTCCGGTGGTGTTTTTAGTCCCCAACAGATGGTAAATTGCAAAGTCCATGCTGAATCAAAGCTCTTATGAACTGTGATAACTACCCTGAATTGGGCGTCGGATTAGGGGACTTCCCTTCTGACAAATGAATATATTGATTTTGAGATTTACCTCACAGGGATCATTCCACTATTGTGATAATGTTGTATTGATTTTTGCATTTTTTTGCACTTTAATTAGCATATTAGATCCAAGGATGTATCATGCTCAGTAGACCCTTTTGGGCTAATCAGCTGACAACTCTAATACCGGTACTCGGCAGGTGCTGCTGAATTGTGAATACCGAGGACCATTCACAATTTCAATTTCATTCACATTACCACAATATACTTTATTTTATATTGAGGATTTATAGTTTAGTGTGTCTGTCCTTGTGTGGTTTCAATTGAAAGAACCGTTTTTGAACCAGCAAAATATGACTTACCACAATATTCTAGCAGAGATTAAATGTATGTACTTTTTCTGATTCCACATGCAGTTCTTCCTTGTTAATCAACTTTATCTTCTACCTAAGGGTCTTTTTTCACAAAGCTGCGGTAATGATTTATACATGACAAATCCAACGCAGCCCATCCAATTTCTAGGGGCTGCATTGCATCTGCTGTGCCAGAACTCACTACCATGACATTGTAAAAGGGGGCCTAAAGTAACAATAAGGAAAAAAAGGAACGGAGGAAAACGGGGGTTTGTGAACAGACCAGACCTGGAGGACTACATGATCAGTGTGAGAATGTCTGCTCAAATAACCAGGTTTTAACCACCAAAACTGAAGTGAAGTCATACACATCATTCTATACAGCTTGGGCAACACAAGTCAATTTGCTATCAATGCCTAATTTGTGTACTCAAATATACCAGCTTTACTAATTATAAACAAGGTATAGAGCAGGCCTGCACAACTTCGGCCCTCGCCAGGCCAGGTTTTCAGGATTTCCCCAATGAATACGCATGAGATCTATTTGCATGCACTGCTTTCAATGCATATTCATTGGGGAAATCCTGAAAACTCGACTGTATTCGGCCCTCGAGGACCAGAGTTGTGCAGGCCTGGTATAGAGTAACATTTTTTACATATAGGGTGTGTTTAGATTGAACAGTATCAGCTAAGCAAATAGGTTTATCCTAAAATCATTCCATTAATCCTATCATTTCTACACATATAGCCACTTAAATAAAAACAGCCTTGGAATAGCAGGCTATTTTATTTTTCCTTTATGACACAATCTATACTTCACATTTGTGTACTTCATCATATGCATCATATGACCTTTCTTTCTCTTTGGTTTACATCTCAAGCTATTCAATGCATCTTTATCTATAACGACAAGAAAGCACATGGCACCAATTCCACAAATCAACGGAGTTACACATGCGCAGACCATTAACTGTGTAACATATGACCTGTAAATGATTGTGGTTCATTTAACCAGCTATGAATGCATATGAATTGATGTTAATTCAAACTTTAGGAGATCAGAAAAAGTCTGGGCAAGTTCAAAAGTCTTCCTTATGTCATTTCTTAATTTTGCCTTTAAAATTCTAGCATAAATCCACCATGGGTCTAGTGATCTGGCTCTAACTCACTTCTGAAAATTCAACATATAGATACAGCATTGACAGGCAACTGGGGCTTCTTACATACTACCAGAGACTGCATTTAGTTAAAAGAAATAACCTCTCAATATTGAAAAGGCTCAGAGTGTTTAATACATATAAAAATGATGTTTCTATCAAACTTTTGGAGTTCTTCCCTTGACCCTCCACTGTCATATCTTTGACACACCACCCACCTCTCCATTTTTTATTTTTTAAGAATGTAAGCCACTTAGAAGTTTATTCGATAAGTGGGATAACAAATCCATATAAACCTTGAATCTTGAAACCTTGATATTTTACATCAATGTGTACCAGAAAGATTTTCAGACAGGTACCAACCAATATTCAGTGGTAATTAGCCAGACGGGAACAGCTCCCAGCCAACTAAATACCGCTAAGCCAGCTAATCACCAATATTCAGCGGAAGATATCTCCTGCTGAATATCCCAGTCAGCAGATTATGTCATGTGATGTCAATATTCATTGGCTGACCGGCTAAGTCTAATGGCCAGATAGACCATCCTAAAAAGCAGGTCTTCCTTTGGCTGCTAAACATCTTTATCATCTCTCTCTTCTCCTGCCTTTCCAACAAAGTATACATATTGAGATCTATGTCTGTCCCCATATGCCTTATAATGTAGACCACAACCATTTTAGTAGCCTTCCTCTGGACCAACTCCTTCCTGTTTATATCTTGTTGAAGATGTGCTCTCCATAATTGTACATAATATTTAAATGAGATCTCACCAGTCTTATACAGGAGAATCAATACCTCCTTTTTCCTACTGGTCATTCTGCTCCCTCTGCACACAAGCATCCTTCTAGCTTTCTCCGTCGCCTTTTCAATCTGTTTGACCACTTTATGGTTATCACATACTATCACACCCAAGTCCCACTCCTCTGTCGTGCACAAAAGTTTGTCACCCCTAAACTGTACTGTTTCCTTGGGTTTTTGCAGCCCAAATGCATGACCTTGCATTTCTTAGCATTAAATCTTAGCTGCCAAATTTCAGACCATTCTTCAAGCTTCACTAGGTCCTTCTTCATGTTATCCACACCATTGGTGTGTCTACTCTATTACAGAGTTTGGTTCATCCATTTTCATTTGAATAGACTTTTGGTTCATCCTGATTCCTGGCTTGGTTGCCCTACTGTCATTGTATCTTCTCGACTATTGTCTTGAGGTGATTTTGGTTCTTTTTGGGGTTCTTTTACTGAATTTATTTGCCAGCCTTCTAAATAAATAAACAAAAACTTTCAGCTGATGATGATGTGTTTAAGTGTATTTCTTATTAATACATCATTAGAACATTGAAATAACATAGATTTGATGTTAATGTTGTTTGTATAATATACTGTAATAAACCATCTTAATACGTAGCCTAGTGGGCAAGTGCAGTTGAGATATATTAGATGGGGGACAAGATTGGCAGTATGAGTCCAACTGGTATAAATAGATAGATGAGGGGAAGAGAGAAGACAAATGCTTGATAGAAAGAGGAAAAAGGGGGGAAGAAGATATGGGAGATGGGGGCAGAAGTTGAATGACATGGAGGGAAGAGCGAAGAACCAGATGCTGGATAGAAGGAAGAGAATGACTTGACTCATGTGCCTTTACATTACATAGTTATTTAAATGTCTCTATCATATCTCTCCCTCCTGCCTTTTTTCCAAAGTATACAGATTGAGATCTTTAAGTCTGTTCCCATACGCCTTATGATGAAGACCACACACCATTTTAATAGCCTTCCTCTGGACCATCCATCCTTTTTATATATTTTTGAAGGTGCGGCCACATGCTTATCTTAATTTCAAAAGGCTGGAATTTAAATGTACTTTTTTGAATTCAGATACATTTTTCATCTCTACCACGTCCAGTGGGAGACTGCTCCCATGCATTCACCACCCTTTTTGAGGTTACTTCTGAAACTTCACCTTCATCCTGTGCCCCCTCATTCCAAAGTTTCTTTTCAATTGAATTAGACTCACCTCATGTACATTTATATTTAATTATCTCTATCATATCTTCCCTCTCCTGTCTTACAGATTTTATCTGGGAAAGGAGTAACATGTAAAAATTATCGAAAATGGCAGGTATTAGTATCTAATCCATAGTTTTCAGGTTCACTGAGATGAATACTGACACTCCCGATGATGTTTAGAGAGGGCCATTCTTGCTGCTAAAACTGAAGATGTTCACAAGTCCTTTTCCTGTCCAATAGAATATTGTGATAAAAAAATATCCGAGCAATACCAGGTGATCAGCTAGTAAGGAATAAATCAGACGTACAGTACATGGCAACATTCAGCCAAATACAATTCAAATACTTGTTATGATTATGATATTTTGGAAAGTTCAAATACTCAGTGCTAGCACTTGCAATAATATGAGGGATTGTCAAAAAGTTTCCACACTTTTATTTAAATATCTCAAAAGCAAATTACATCACTTTTCCACATAATCAGCCTGTTTTGTGATACATTTTTCTCAGCGTCCTACTAACTTCTTAATGAAACCACTTCTCCCGCAAAAATATGAAAATACAGAAACTTTTTGAAGAACCCTCGTATTTAAAGGAAATGGACACAAAAATTATTCTTCTATTACATCCAATACCAAATACAAAAACACATTATTATATAAACCTTCAGAGGTGAGCTCAAGATTTTTTTTTTTTTAATTCAATTTTCTATACCGTTCTCCCAGGAGAGATCAGAACTGTTTACATGAGTTTATTCAGGTACTCAAGCATTTTTCCCTGTCTGTCCCAGTGGGTTCACAATCTATCTAATGGACCTGGGGCAATGGGGAGATTAAGAGCTCCTTTAACAAAGCCACGCTAGCGGGTTTAATGCACATGACTTTTCATCATGCGCTAACCCTCACGCTGGCCGAAAAACTACCGCCTGCTCAAGAGGAGGCGGTAGCAGCTAGAGCAGCCGGCGGTTTAGCGCGGCTTTGTAAAAGGAGCCCCGAGTGACTTGCTGAGCAGCATGAGTTTGAACCCACGACCCCAAGGTGCTTTAACCATTCATCCCACATTCGGAACTCTTCAAAGAGAGCAAACACCTTTGATCGTCATAAGGTCAAATTAATTTTTTTTTTCATTATCTTAATTATTTGCAATCTTTAGTCAATAAAGCGTTAATATTCTCTTTTCTTCAAATCTCATCTGTCAATTTTGTCACCAAGAGCTTTCAATTTCAAAGCTCGCTTATCGTTGGATATTTTCTCAGCAGAATACAAAATTTATCACTATACACAGAAAGGTGATATCTCTACCAATTCCGATTCCCACATCTACATTAGAATGTCCAAAAGAGAGAAGAAATAATGCTATTATTGTAACCTAATTATACCCATCTAAACTAAGACGGCAAAAATTGAACACATTGATGGCCTCAGAAACTGCATCGTCAGCAGCAGAGAGTGAATGACTTAACAGTTATTTGAATTTATGATCTAACAATACTGCTTGTGCAATGATTTCACTCAGATAGAATTCCACTTCATTGAATTTAACATTAACAGACCTTCTATATGCCGTTTGGATACATTTCTAGTATCCAGTACCAAAAAGAAACATGCAAATGGCCAATTATTGATACTAATAATATTTGACAGTACATGAATATTTAAGGAGCACCTCAATGGGAACAAGTTCTTTTCCCAGCTGAATGCTGCTGTAAAAAAAAAAGAATGATGCTATTGATTTTTATCCATAATGTAGAACTGTTAGCAACAGAGCCTTCAAAATGTCAGCATTCTTTTTGTAGAGCTGCCAAGTTACGCAGTTCCAGGAAATAAACTTTTTGGGCAGTCCTGGTTTCAAACTTACATGCCAATGCAGTGTACTATTTGTAGACTCTGATTCTCTCATAATAAACTGACTTATAGCCTGGCCACTTTCAGTTAACAATTACTGTATACAGAGCAGGTAACATATACGGCCTCTTTTACAAAGCCACGCTAGCGGCTGTGCTGCGCTAACAGCCCCGAAGCCCATAGAGATTTAAAGGGCTTTAGGGCTTTTGCCGCGCGGCTTTGTAAAAGAAGCCGATAGTATATAATCCATCCCACCCAACCTTTCCTCTGAAAACAACAATTACCTAAAAAAGAGCATGTAACTCAAAATTTTAAAAAATCTTTAAACAAACATGTTTTAAACTGTTTTTAAAACTTAAAATAATCCCGAGAAATTCTCAAGTCTTCTGGTTTTTTTCCAGTACCCCTGGACCAACACAGAAAAGGCCCTCATTCCTAACTAGCCTAAACTCTGTCCAAAAGCAAAACCAAATTTCTTGTGCCATTAGAGCACAACTGCCTCAGTGGCCCACAGATCTTCAGATTGATCCCCAAAATAAGAGGGCTCAGTTTCCTGAGCGGTTTTAAAAGCCAAGCACTAAACTTTGAACAAGATCTTAATTTCCACAGGCAATCAAGAGCTTAACTCAATCCCAGATTTCTGTATGTCACTATCTGAGCTGCAATATTCTGTATTTTTTAGCTTTCTCACAGTGTATTTAGGCAGCCTTCAGTATACAGTATTACAGTACTCCAAGGTGGCTAAACTCTGTCATCTTGACTACAGTATAAAATCCTGAGGCCTCAAGTAAGTCTCGAGTTTAATTCAACAATTGCATGTCACTTGTTCAGTATGAGAATTAGGTGTCAGGGTGGAAGAAAGCAAAACACCTACATTCTTCCCCTCTGAACCTACTAGGATATCATGAGTCCCACTGATATCAGTGCCAAAAAGTCTCATAATGCATCAGGATGGAATTGTCAGAAATCCAGGACTGTCTTATAATCTTCTTTCCTTGCAAAGTCTGCTAATATTTTCTCTCTTGGCCTTATTCCTTGTTCTCCTTCTCTTAGGCCCTGATTCTATAACAGTGCCTAGCTCCTAGGTGCCATTGAGTGCAATCATCCAATTGCTCCTAGTGTTGCCAAAGCATTCTTAGGCACTGGTAGGCTTTAAGGCCCAGATTCTATAAACAGTGCCAGAAGTTAGGCACCTAGATCAGCATGCATAGCCATTCTAGGCACATAACTTAATTTTTTTAATTGACTTATTCAGCACTGACAATTGAAAGTGACATTTAAGAAAACATAAAACAATGATTTAAAAAAATTAATTTGTTAGTAGGCGCCTAACTCGCTAGGCAACTACTTCGTCGAGGCATGATTAGGGCAGATTTGGGGCACAGTTTGGATGTGGAATGATTTAGGCACCAGTAGGCGCCTAACTTAGGCACAAATTAAGGCCAGGAAAACCTTGGCCTAAGTGGCAGTGTACCTACAGATTCAACACCTACCGGCACCAAGGCTTAGGTGCCACTACAAACGGTATCTAGCAGTTGATTGGCAACTGTGCCAAACAGCACCAAGGAGTTAGATATCATTTATAAAATCAGGGCCTAAAAGCTTAGGTGCAGCCCCATTTAGGCTAGGATATTTTTGACCTAAACGAGTGCGCATAAAGTAAGGCACCTACCAGAACTTAAGTCAAATCACATCCCAAATCTGCCCTTAGCCACGCCTACTTGCTGGTAGGCACCTCACTTCAAAGTGGTACCAGCTAATTATTTTTAATGTTTTTTTTTTATTGTTTTTTTAATGGTGCTTTCAATTATCAGCACCAATTAAGCCAATTAAGAAAATTAAGTTAGGTGCCTAGATCAGCCAGACGTGCTGATCTAGGCTTCTAACTTTAGGCCTATTTTATAGAATCAAGGCCCTACTGCTTTGACATGTTTTGTTTTGTTTTTTATATCAGACCTATTTTTCAGAATACAACATATGCATTTTTAATTGTACCTCCACCCCACTATTTCTTAAAATCAGCATAAGGAGAGAGGATCTTATCTTATCCAACAGCATTTTATAAACTGCAGCTTTAAAGGGAAATTCAACATGATAGGAAAATGCTGAAAAGAATGAGGAAAGGGTCACATGACGCCAGAAGCTCAGGCCAGCTGTGGCTGTAATTGACAGATGTGCAAGCCCTGCAGGTCTTTTAGCTGCCATGTGTCAGCATTTTTAAAATGACATTGTTCAATTAATTACCAACTTATTATTGTCTGACACGGGGTGGATTTCATTGAAATCAAATCAGTTTAAATCACTGGCCAGCAAGCAGGGTGAATCTGATGAAATTAAATTAAATATACTGAAATTATGATTTAAATCATTTAAGAAGATTCTGTAATGATAAAACTGAAACTGAAACAAGACCTAGAATTGTTTTATTTTAGCTACATTAGCAGTACCAGGGTCAAACTTTTAAGACCTCTTTACTAAGGTGCACTAGCGTTTTTAGCGCACGCATAAGATTGGTGCGCGCGCTAGATGAAAAATTACCACCTGCTTAAAAGGAAGCGGTAGCAGCTAGCGCGTGCTAAAACCGCTAGCGCGCCTTTGTAAAAGGAGCCCTAAGTGCTGAAGATGAGGAGTTAGCTATGATACGGGTGTCCACGCCAATGATAAACTTCAGAGCTAAGGGGGATCCAGTCAAGAATTATGGGCTCCTTTTACAAAGCCGCATTAGCGGTTTTAGCGCACACAGCTTTTTAGTGCGTGCCAAACCCACGCTACGTGACTAGCTCAAAGCTGGCGTTAGCGTCTAGGGCGGCCGACTGTTTAGCGTGCGCTATTACGCACATTAAACTGCTAACGCAGCTTCGTAAAAGGAGTCCTATATGTTTGCCAATGATATTTTAAAGAAAGTCATACTAGTGAACCGGTGGAGGTCACATATTAACTACTTGGATTTAGAGACTGTTGAAGTAATGATTTCACTTTTAACAGCAGTAACTTTTTCTGGTGCATAGAAATAATATTCTCTTCCTTTGGACTCTTTCATTCCAAATTGAGAAATCGTTTGAGACCCAATAAAGCAGGAAAGCTTGTTTTTCTTTCACAGATTAGGAACAAACAAGAAGATAAAGATGAGCAAACTAAAGAAGACACTATTTTAAGTTTTTCATGTGTGGACCTGGCCAATAGTCTAAGGGCTCCTTTTACTAAGGTGCACTAGCGGTTTTAGAATGCGCTTAGCGCATGCTACAATGCCGCACGCACTAGACGCCAACGCCTCCATGGAGCTTGTGTTAGTATTTTTCGTTTAGCGCAGGGTTTGCGTGCTAATCTTCAGCGCGCGCTAAAAACGCTAGCGCACCTTAGTAAAAGGAGCCCTAAGTTTTATTAATGACATTTTGTTTAACCACATTAGTTAACATGGATGTTTAACAAAATACAAGAATACAAATGCTATAATGTTATTGTTTTTATTTAAATTGATATTAAGATAATGATTATTTTTCTCCTTTCAATAAAGAACAGCAGAAAAGTCATCCAAATATGAAAGAGTAACCTATTAAACTGGAGATATATAATTATGAAATTATTGTGAGGTAACTATGTATTTCTAATAGTATATCCAAATCAATAATGTTCCCTTGGGATTTTGCAGCAAAAATGTATGGGCTCGCATTTCTTAGCATTATATCTTAGCTGCCAAATTTCAAACCATTCCTCAAGCTTCACTAGGTCCTTCCTCGTGTTCTCCACACCATCAGGGGTGTCTACTCTATTGCAGATTTTGGTATCATCCACAAAGAGGCAAATATTACCAGACAGCCCTTCAGCAATATCACAAAAATGTTAAAAAGAACAGACCCAAGAACCAAACCTCGAAGCACACCACAGATTACATCCCTTTCCTCAATGCGATCTCCCTCTGTCGTTTTCCACTCAACCAGCTCCTGATCCAGTCTATCACTTTAGAGCCCATACTGAGGGCAACCGAGGGCACTCAGTGTATTTATTAGACACTTGTGTGGAGCATTGTCCAAAGCTCTGCTAAAATCTAAATACACCACATTGAGCACTCTCCCTCTATCCAGTTCTCTGGTCATCCAGTCCAAGAAATTGATCAGATTTGTTTGGCAAGACACCTCTAGTGAATCCATGTTGTCTCGGGTCCTGTAATCCACTGGATTACAGAAACTTCACTATTCTCTCTTTAAAAGTGGTTCCATTAATTTACTTCCCTTACCTCTTCCTTACATCCACCCTTCTCCAGTCCTCCGGTACCACTCCCAACTGTAGAGAAGCATTGAAAAGGTAAGCCAGTGGAGCCACCAGAACTTCCCTAAGTTCCTTCTGTACCCTCGGATGTATTCCAACCGGCCCCATCTCTTTGTCCACCTTTAGTAACCTCCTCATGAACACATTCCTCTGAAAATTGTTCAGGGTCTACCACACCTCCATCTCTA
The DNA here is from genome assembly GCF_902459505.1 of Geotrypetes seraphini. NCBI lineage: Eukaryota > Metazoa > Chordata > Amphibia > Gymnophiona > Dermophiidae > Geotrypetes > Geotrypetes seraphini. The sequence continues at coordinate 109,843,948 of NC_047085.1, forward strand.
TTTGCATTTGTCTTCTACAGCCATGCTCCCGATGCTTCAGCTGTGAATACAGAACAGAAATATTTGTTAACCAAATTCTGCCTTATCTTTATCAGCTTTTACATATTTCTCCCCTTCAGCTTTGAATCTCACAATGCCACTTTTGTACTTCTTCCCATCACTAATATGTCTAAAAAATGTCTTGTCCCCCATTTTACTGTGTCAACTATTTTTTTCTTCCATTTGCATATTTGCTTTTCCAACTACTTGACCGGTCTCTCTCAATTTTTCCAGATATTTTCTCCTGTCTTCCTCGTTCTGCGATCTTTTGTAGTTTATGAAAGCTAACATCTTTTTCTTTATCTTCGCAGCTACTACTTTTGATAACCAAAGCAGCCTTCTTTTCTTCTTTTACTTACATTCCGTACAAAATGGTTTGTTGCCCTTACAATAGCTCCTTTCAGTTTTGTAAGCTGAGATTAGTCTTTTCTGTTAGCATTTTTCTTGGATAGTCAACAGGATGACCAAGATATGGAATTAATCGGAGATATAGAGAATATCACCTTGTGTGGGGACACAGTATTGGTAGGTGACTTCAACATGCCTGATGTGGATTGGGTCACGCTTTCCTCTGCTTCAGGCAGCAGCAGGAGGCTATTAAACTCCTTGAAGGGAGCAAAACTAAGGCAACTGGTGTTGGAACCAACAAGGGATCAGGCAATCCTAGACCTGATACTTACCAATGGAGAAAGTGTCACAGAGGTCTCGGTGGGCGATACATTGGCCTCCAGCGACCACAACATGGTATGGTTCAATCTCATGAAAGGTTTCACTAAATCTACCACACTGACCAAGGTCCTTAAATTCAAGGACACAAACTTCAAAGACATGGGGAACTTCGTTCACCAGGCGCTACAAAGCCAAGCAGAAACCGATAACGTGGAAGAAATGTGGTCAACTATGAAAGCCACCATACAGGAAGCAACAAACCGCTATGTTAAATCGGTAAGTAAACAGAGTAGGAACAATAAGCCACAGTGGTTCTCTGCGGAGATCTCGGACCTCATCAAGGAGAAGAAAAAAGCATTCATCTCTTACAAACAATCAGGGAAACAGGACTCCAGAGAAATCTATCTGGCCAAGTCAAAAGCCGTCAAAACAGCAGTTAAGGAGGCCAAATTCCGCATGGAGGATCTTTAGCAAGGAACATAAAGAAAGGAGATAAATCCTTTTTCAGGTATATCAGTGACAGGAACAAGAACTCAGGTGGGATAGTACGTCTCAGGAAACCAGAGGGTGACTATGCAGAAACGGACTCGGAAAAAGCCCAACTGTTAAATGAATACTTCTGCTCAGTCTTCACCCGCGAAGCGCCGGGACTTGGTCCTCAGCTGCAGACAAGGGTTGACTCAGCTGATCCGTTTAGTAATTTCGAGTTTACGCCCAGCAGTGTCTACTGCAAGCTGTCAAAGCTCAAGGTTAACAAGGCAATGGGGCCTGACAACCTACACCCCAGGGTGCTCAGGGAGTTGTGTGATGTCTTGGTGGAACCGCTATCTGCGCTCTTCAATCTCTCCCTTAGTACAGGTAACGTCCCGTTGGACTGGAAAATGGCTAAGGATTGGGTGATATGTTGACGAAATGGATTGGGAATTGGCTTGAGGGTAGGCTTCAGAGGGTAGTGGTGAATGGCACCCCCTCCGAAACGACGGAGGTGATCAGTAGAGTGCCACAGGGCTCCATCCTGGGCCCAATCCTGTTCAACATCTACATAAGAGATTTGGCAGAAGGGCTCCGAGGTAAAATAACATTATTCGCCGATGACGCCAAACTAAGAAATGTAGTGGCCAAGAGTACAACAGACAAAAATTCAATGCCCGACAACATGATGCATGACCTACTACTACTGGAGCGCTGGTCTAGGTCCTGGCAACTCAGCTTCAATGCCAAAAAATGCGAAGTCATGCACCTGGGCAGCCAAAATCCATGCAAGACTTACACCCTAAATGGCGAGATCCTAACAAGAACTGAAGCAGAACGTGACCTAGGGGTGATCGTCAGTGAGGACATGAAGACTGTCAATCAAGTGGAGCAAGCTTCCTCCAAAGCAAGGCAAATCATAGGTTGCATACGCAGGAGTTTCGTCAGCCATAAGCCTGAAGTCATTATGCCATTGTATAGATCCATGGTGAGACCACACCTGGAGTACTGTGTGCAATTCTGGAGGCCGCATTACTGAAAGGATGTGCTGAGACTAGAGTCGGTCCAGAGAATGGCCACCCGGATGATCGCGGGTCTCAAGGATCTCTCGTACGAGGAAAGGCTGGATAAATTACAGCTCTACTCACTCGAGGAACGCAGAGAGAGGGGAGACATGATCGAGACGTTCAAGTATCTCACGGGCCGCATCAAAGTGGAAGAAGATATCTTCCTTCTCAAGGGTCCCACGGCAACCAGGGGGCACCCGTGGAAAATCAGGGGAGAGAAACTGCACAGTGACACCAGGAAATTCTTTTTCACTGAAAGAGTGGTTGACCGCTGGAATAGTCTTCCACTTCAGGTCACTGAGGCCAGCAGCGTGCCTGATTTTAAGGCTAAATGGGATAGACACATGGGATCTATTCACTGAGTTAGGTGGGGGAGGGTCATTGTGGTGGGCAGACTAGATGGGCCGTGGCCTTATCTGCCGTCTATTTCTATGTTTCTATGTCTTGATTGATTGCTTTTCCATATCAGAAAGGTTATTAAAGATAGTTTTGCTAAAGTGCATCCTGGTTTAGTGCAAGCCTTATTAATAAATGGATCTCATTGGATAAAATGGGACCTGAAAGAAATAACATGTTAATATGCATTAGCACACGCTTCTACAGTAGCATGCTTTAGTAAATCGAGTCTTCAGGTAGTATGTTGTGCCACATGTTCTGTGAAATATAGTAGGACAGAGCTCAGAGCTTCCCTATTCCAAGAGCCATTTCAACAGTCCTATCTGATAAATCAGATTGAATTGTATTCAGTAAGCGCCCAGGCTTACATTTTACTTCCACCCTGCCCTCTTCTAGAGAGGCAAAGGCTTATAAAATCCAATCACCCTTGGATAGGCCTGATTTGATAGAAATGGCTATATAAAGAAAGATGACAGAGCTCGTGGATTTAGCAGACAGTTGTCCTCGCTCAAGACCCTGGTCCAGATTAAATCAGACAGTGTTTACATGACCACACAGATATGGAGAGCACAGATGGGATGGAGCTATTTTTTCAAACTGTTGTCCAGGGCTTGTCAATTATGGTGCATAATTGTGGCATTCTTGCATTCCTAATTCATATAGGACTAATGTGATAAGAAGCTTTTATTGATTAGTGTGCTATTTGCAGGAAACGCAGGGCTGTTGCAATATATTAAATAGGGGGAGATAGATAATGAGGGAGTGATGGCTGGGACATTTGCGTACTAGCTGGGTGCTGCTTGTTTTGCTGGTTCAGTCATTAATAATGTGGAGGCGCATTTTTGATATGATGTCTAAAATCTAACAGCGATAATTAAAAAATGCTGAGGTAAATATCTGGGAAATCAGCGGCTACAGACTGCATCGCTGTTCACTGATAAACGTTGCCACAAGTCAAAAATACCCCAAGAAAAATACCTGTATTACCAGGTATGGAAAATGTCAGTGATGACGTAGTGAAACGACCTTCCTGCAACATGGTGGACATGTATATACAGCACTAAACAAGGAGAAATGTTTATTTGTGGGAGTTAGGAGGGAGGGAGTTAGAGGCAGAAGAGAGAGAAAGGAACATGTCCATCAGGAGGGAGGCCAATTACTGCTCTCGAGAGACTGAGCCCCGGTGTTCCTGTGCCTTCGCTACAGGAGACACATATTTAAATATAACTATCCCTTGCCCCCTTCAGTGTGTCCATGAGGGCATGGAGAGCTATCAGGAGCCATTTATGTAGGTGAGTGTGAAACTGTGATCCCCAGAATCACTGCCATGTTTATGTTCAGTCATCAGACACAGACAGGGTGTGGCTCATGCCCTAACAAAGAAATAAAACATCACTGTGCAAGCACAATCCACAGAATAAGGAGCTCACAGGGTCACCCCACCTGTGCCCTGCTAACATAAGGGGCCCCAAGATAAGACCCTTTCCCTCCCTCCTCCTGCCTCACACCTACATAGTCAGAGCAATCATGGAGCCAGCTCACTAAAATAGTGAGCTACCCTAAAACACCTGCCTTTCCCCAATGACCATCCTTACCTACCTACAACAGTGCAAATGCTCCACTCAGAGGCCACCAAGCCACCATCAGGCCCCAAGCCCACTCCAGCTCATAACTTACCTGGGCTATATTGTTCATTTCTTCCCTAGTTCTCCCTGTAAGAAGCCCATTGCCATCTGTCCCAGACCATGTGAGGAGCATTGCAAGGCATGTTCCAAAAGCCAATCATGTACCTGACCCCATTTATCCAACAGCTTATGTCTTGCAGGCACTTTGAGGTGCATTATGACCTTGAGTCACTGTGGCTCTGTTACATATGCCTAGAAGAAATGGCTACGTTTGAGCAGGCCCAAAATAAACCTACTCCCTCTGGCCAGTAAGCCTGCCTCTACAGAATGGTAGGCTTCCCCTTTCCGGTGCACCAGGGAGAGGTCTAAGGCCCTGATTGGTCCAGGCGCCTAAGGTCCCTTCCATAGGAGGGCATTAGGCACCTGGGCCAACCAGAGTCCTAGGACTCCTTCTCAGTGCATTTTGGGATGCACTTGGAGTGACCTGATTGGCCAGATACCTAAGGCCACTCCCATGGGGATTGCCAGGGATTGTTTTGCGGATGCCGGCAGGAGGGAGTGGACATCCCTCCTGCCGGGGATGTTGGGGAGGTGCCGACAGGAGAGAGTGGGCATCCCTCATGCTGTGGACAGTGTTGGGGGGTTCCCTGTTGCGGCTACTCAGCTGATCGCAGCAGGGAGATTTCCTTGCCGCAATCAATTTAGCGGCGTCTATTTGAAATGTAGACTAGTATTACAATAGCCTACATTTCAGGCTTAGGGTCACTTAAGCTCACCTAGGGCCACTTCCGGGTGAAACCATGCCCATGCCCAGCCTTGGGCAAGCTTAAGCATCCCTAGGCACCTCCCTGCACCTGTGACAGACTCCTACAGTGAAGGTGGTGTGCCTCGGGTTTTTTTTTAAAAAGAAAACTTGCATCCCAATTGGCTGGTTAGACAGCAATAAGACGCCTACCGCTGCCTACAATCGGGACGTTTTTTTAATTGTCTGGATGTTTGGCCAATGTAGCATAAATTGCATGGGCATACTAAAATGTAGATCACAGAGGAAAGACATGATATTATCGATTTCAATGGGAATATTTCATGAGTCTGCAGATGTTGAAACACAGATACCTTAAGCATATTATTAAATACAGAACATATGCATTTCATATGCCTGCCATGTTCCTTCTTCCTCATTTCCTCTCTGGACCAGACCATAGCCGGACATAACTAATCATTCAAAATGGAATTTCTTGAAAAGAACAAAATTGTATTTCTACAAAATGCAGGATAGACCTTCAGCATAGCCAGATGTTTCTTAATGTTTACCATCAATGAAGCGTGTGCATTGTATCTTAATACAGGCTATTATATATCTTTTCCATCTTCCTGTGTCCTATCAATGAAGAGATACTGATGATGATTAAACAATGCCCTCTTGAGGTACAGGGAAAGGGTGTGGGGGTCGTGGGGTCGGCAGGGGGTCAAGGGTCGGGTCGAGGGCAGGAGGGCCTGGGATCCCTCCTGACCGTATTTTAGTGAAGGGTGGGGGTTAGAGGGAGGTCGCGGGCCAGGAGGGCTTGGGCTCCCTCCAGGCCGGATCATGTGGTGAGGGGAGTAGGGGGGGAGATCGCCGGCCAGGAGGGCTTGGGCTCCCTCCTGGCCCCAACGGATTCGGTCCGGGGGGCAGTTTGGGGATCGTGGGGCAAGAGGGCTTGGGCTCCCTCTTGCCCCATTGAGTCGGGGAAGATTGGGGTGTCGCGGCGCAAGAGGGCTTGGGCTCCCTCTTGCCCCAATGTTATCAGTGGGGGTTGGGGATCGCAGGGAAAGAGGGCTTGGGCTCCCTCTTGCCCCGATGTCGTGGGGGGGGGGTTGGATTCTGTAACCGGTGTTGTTTTTGACAGACACCGGTTACAGAATCCAGCTTTTAGGCGAAGGACTGGCTCCTTTGCCTAAAAGCCCTTGTTTTGGACGTTTGGGGCTTAGGCTTTTTTTAGATTGATTATATGGTATAAGTTTAGACGTAGTGGTGGTCTGGGCGTTTAAACAGCTGAACATAGAGGCAGGCCATTATAAAAAAAAAAAAACTCCTTTTGCATGTTTTTTTTTATAATGGACATTTTTCCTGCTTCTACTTTCAACGTTTAAGGCCTTAGGCCAAAAGGGGACTTAGACGTTTTTTTTGATTATGCCTCTTTTTCTGTCTGAAAAACTTTGGTTTAAAACCTTCTGCTTAAGACCATGTTGAACTATGGTGTTCCAGAATTATGGACCTTCTATAATTCCTGGATGGAGCTGTTTTTGTTTTGACTTACAAGAAAAGCTCAATAAAGAACATTTGTTTGAGATATTTTTGGTGCAGAACTCTTATTTGTTTGGTAAATTTGTAAATTGATATTTTACCTTAATGTATGTCATAATTTTTACTTTTCACGAATGTACGTTCATGTTAATTGTATTTTTTCACTGATTGTACAGTCCTCTTTGATGTGAACCGCCTAGAACTATGTGGTATGGCGGTATATAAAATAAAGTTATTATTAGCCTCATAATTCTAATATGGCCTCTCCAAGACTTCCACTCGGCCAAGTGTATGGTGATGGCATAGACAAGCCTAGGCGGTCGCCTATTCCCTACCACAACATGTATACCTATATACAAGTAAAACCTTGGATTGCAAGTAACTTGGTTTGCAAGTGTTTTGCAAGACAAGCAAAACATTTTATTAAATTTTAACTTGATATACAAGCAATGTCTTGTAATACAAGTACATACAGTATACACACATCATAAATGAGCCGATGGTTCTTCTCTCTCCGACGCTGCAAGAGTGTAGTAACTTTCTAAACAAGCAAAGCCTTGCAATACAAGTATATATAGTGTACACGCATCACATCATCACAACCGAGCCTATGGTTCTTTTCTCTCTGACACTGCAGGAATGCAGTGACTGTTCTAAATGAGTGAGGTTTTGCAATGCAAGTACGTATAGTATTTTGTATTAAAGTTTTTGGGTTGTGGAACGAATCATCTGAGTTTCTATTATTTCCTATGGGGAAATTCGCTTTGATATACGAGTGCTTTGGATTACAAGCATGCTTCTGGAACAAATTATGCTCGCAAATCAAAGCTTTGCTGTATTTTATTTATTAAAAAAAAAAAGTCACACATACATGCACCAGTGTCTTCCTCCAGTCCATCCTCGGGAATGCCTATCCACGAACTGGTACATACTTATACATGCATAAATTGATATGCAGTTTTATAAAGAGCTCTTTCTGTATGTAGAACCAGCCTTCCACACAGAAAATCCTTTATCAAATTACCACCTAAGAAGTAGTTACTAGTCTTGGAGTTTGATTTGACTCTCAATTAAATTTGCCTTATCATTTCTGCTCTTGCACTGTCAGTGGTCTGTTCACTCCATTTTATATACCGACTTCATCCATATCTTAAATAGTCTGATCTAGCTACAATTGTGCACTCCCTCGTAATGAATAAATTTGATTACTGAAATTCACTTTACCAGAGCCTGCCCCAGATCATTGTTAAATGACTTATAGTTATTATAAAATACTGCAGCCAAATCACTAACGAGTACATTTAATCATATTATACATGTTTTGCAGGGGTAGCTCTGATTGCCAACTGAAGCCAAATGCAAACATAGTTCAACATTTAGGGCTGGATTCTCTAACTGGCGCCATTGCCTTAAAAGCAGCTATTGATCGTGTGTCAATCAAGTGATGGCACCGGTTACAGAACTGTGCCTTCGGCAAAGGAAGGCGCCGGAAATGTAGGCCAGGATTTTCCAGGCCTATATTTCCGACGCCTACCTTGGATGTGAATCACGCCTCCATAGACGCTTTAGGCTGCCTAAAGCCACTTCCGGCATTGGCCATGCCTACAGTGGCGTTAGGCAGCCTAAAGCACCTAAGAGGCAAGTTTCCACTGCTGATTTTGTAGGCACTGGTAGGTGCCTTGACACGCAGTTAAAAACATTGTTTAAATGTCACTTTTTCACTGAGCATGGGTGCCTACCAAAGCCTAAAAATTTGGTGCCAATTACAGAATTTTGGCCTTTGTGTTTACTTTATACATGTCGTCATTGGCATATTCTGCAGTACTTTACAGATCATTTATTTATATACCATCTATCAATGGAGGTTGTCTAAGCGGTTTACATTCAGGCACTCAAGTATTTTTCCCCATTTGTCCTGGTAAGCTCACAATCTATCTAATGTATCAGGGGCAATGGAGGATAAAATGGCTTGCCCAGGTTCACAAGGAGCAGCATAGGGCTTGAACCCACAACCTCAGGGTGCTGAGGCTGTAGCTCTAACTACTAGGCCACCCCTTCTACTTTGGTCTCTTAGATCTTCTCAATCAGGATTGTTGATTATTGTTTGCCTCTTATAAGAAACATAGAAACATGATCAAGTTTCAAGTTTATTGATTTTTAATATACCGACCATCAGCGGGTATCTAGCCGGTTTACAATAATATGATAAAATAGAAATAAAAGCAATACTTGTAAAAAGTAATATATATAGAAAGGGAGGGAAGTGTACATTGAAGACATAGACAAGACAAACTTGAAAGTGAGGATTAAAGAGGAGGAAAGAGGTAAAGTTACATTATTAGAGATAAAAATGGAAAAAAAAAGGGAGTTGAAAGGAAATGGAGGGAAAAAGGATAAAACAGTGGGAATGGGATCGCTTCTTAAAAGCGGTTGGTGGATTTGAAGATGAGAAAGTTCAAGTGCAGTTAAATGCATCTTGAAATAAGAACGTTTTTAAATTTGTCTTAAATTTATCGTTTAGTTTTTCAAATGGCCCATTTAGTCTGCCCATCTGCAGTAACCATTAAATCTTTCTCTCTCCGAGAGATCCCAGGTGCCTATCCCAGGCCCTTTTGAATTCAGACACAGTCTCTGTCTCCACCACCTCTTCTAGGACACTGTTCCACGCATCTACTCCGGAGCCTATCATCTCTTAATTTCATCCTACACCCTCTCATTGCAGAATTTCCTTTCAAATTAAAGAGACTCGACTCATGCGCATTTACATTATGTAGGTATTTAAATGTCTCTATCATATCTCCCCTTTCCCACCTTTCCTCCAAAGTATAAAGATTGAGATCATCCTTAACCATTTTGCCCCTATATGTGGTACCTTGCAAATTACAAGATGAATTAGACTAGTTTAGCTTAGGTACAGTTTTACTATACCACCTTTCATACCCATCTTTTAGGAGGTCAGTATAGAATCCCACCATTAAGCTTATCTATTATGCCAGAATGTATGAACATGCCACTTCCCTGTTTATCCCAGCTCCATTGGCTTCCTGTCAGGTATAGGGTAAAGTTTAAGATCCTCACCATTGCATTTAAAGTTATGAGATTGTATATTTTCTTCTCATTTTTCAATGTCTTGATCTTCGAAGCTACACCTCATCTGCTCTGCCCAACCTCTGGTAGGCTTCCAGTGACTCCTTCCCCCTTTCATGCTCGATTGGCAGCTACCTTTGATTCTGCATTTTATATGCTTGCCTCCTTGATGTGAAATTCTCTTCCCAATTATCTCTGCCATGAAATGTCCATACCTAGATTTAAGGCATCTTTAAAATCTTCTTTTTTTTTTTTAACTGGCACACAAAGGACAGTCCTATAAATTGAGGGCTTACATTTATACATTTCATATGTAAATGTAAGAACATAAGAATAGCTAGCTATACTGAGTCAAACCAATGGTTCATCTAGCTCAGTATCCAGTTTCCATCATTGGCCAATTCAGGTCACAAGTAGCTGGCAGAAACCCAAAGACTAACGGGACCAGGAAGTGACATAAGAGGGACAGCCAAGGTCAAAGCGGGTATTAGGTTGAAAATGCTGCTCATGCCAGCAAAGAGTTAAAGAGGTACGGGGTGAAGGGAAGGCACACATGTAATGGGGGGATAGAAAAAAGGGCGGGGCATCACTACCCCAGGCACCTCTTACCCTCACTAAGCCACTGTCCACGCACCCACATTGAATATCTGACTAACTGGAAACATGTTGGCCATGGGGAATTATGAAGGTCACAGCTGAATATCAGCCAGAACCCATATAAAGGGCATTGCCATATAAGGGACATTGCCCCACATCTAGCCTTCCCAAGCAGTATTTCTCATTATTCAGGGGCAGAGAGGATGTTGCATCACCCTCCCTTATTCTCAGTGGATCCCCAGATGATGAGTAAGCCATATAATCCTATATAATAAAACGCTAGCTGCGCATGCGCATTCCTATTGGCGTGCTTCCATGATCAGTAGGTCTGTGGCTGCAGGAGTGCGCATGCGCGAATCCCCAGCACCTACCTACACTCGCCGGAAGGACTGGACCCCAGCGCTGGACATCCTGCTCTCCTGTTGGCTCCTCTCACAAGCCGCACCAGTGTCGGAGAAGGCTTCCGATGCTGGCGTGGATCGAGAGGAGCCATGGCGACACCTCAAGGGGTGGGAAGGGAAGCGCCGAAAAAAGACTCCAGCTGCTACTTTTTTCATGGTCCCAACTCCAAACGCCAATTCAAGCAGCGTGTGCAGCACTCTACACACGCTGCTTCGGGGCCTTCTTCTGCCCTGATTTGCTCTGCCGCGTCTCTGATGATGTCATCAGGGACGTGCCAGAGTAAATCAGGGCAGTAGAAGGCCCCGAAGCAGCGTGTGTAGAGTGCTGCACATGCTGCTGGAGTCGCAGGTTTGTCAGGAAAGGGGAGCAGGAGACCCCATACCCAATCAGATTTCCCTTTGCCCCATTTCCCACCAGCTCAGCTTGATCCCAAGTAGCAGTACGAAAAGGCTACTGCTAGGGGTCAAGAAATGCTACTTTAAAGGTGGCAGTCTATGAAGTAGGAACAACTATGGATCACACTGAAGAAGGAAAAAAAATAGGAATAAATACCTATAGGGAAACACAAGATCAGGAGCATACAGAGAAAAAAAAATACAGCATAGAGGTTTGCAGGAATAAGGAACACATAGAGAAAGTAGAGCAGAGACCCCTGCAAGAAGAGAAAAAGAGCAAAGAGACTAGGGATGAGAAAGAGAGCAGACATGCTTGCAGGAGAAAAAGCGAGGCAGTAATGTTACAGCTGGAGAGTGCAAAGTGAGGAAGAAAGCAGAGCCAGTGCTACACAGGGAAATGGAGGTGGAGAGAGAAAGAAAGAAAAAAAAAAAAAGACACACATATATTCTAGCACCCGTTAATGTAACGGGCTTAAAGACTAGTCTTCCATATTCATCCAAGAGAGCTTGGGTAAAGAAGAAAAGACCCAAGAAGCAGCCAGGGCTCCAACTTTCCCATGGCATTTTTTTGGATTTGTAGAGGTAAGTGGAGAAGCACTTACAGTGTCTTAGAAGCTCTAGGACACCATCTTACCCTCCCCCATCTTTTAGCTACCCTTTTTAAAACATATAACTGGTCATTTAGCAAGCTGACTTATCAAAGTTATACCTATAGCTGCTGTATGTTTTTTTTTAAACTACTTACAAAGGTGTGCTAAGTGTTTTAACGTGGATTTAGCGCACGCTAACCGCTAACGCGCCCATAGGATAACATGCATGTGTTAGTGTTGAGCACGTGTTTAGCACGCACAAATATTTACTGCACGCTAAAAAGCATAGCGCACACTAGTAAAAGAGGAGGTATGTTGACAGTGCTACAACCAACTGCATTGGTACTTTTGAATATCAACCTAAACATATGTAAATTTCATATTACTATCTGCAAAGCAGCCTTTTGAAAATTTAGCCTTTGTGTTTACTTTTCATTTCTATCGAAAGACTTAAAAATTTGAAAATTCAGGTGTTTAAGTTTTGCTGTTCTTAAAACTCTCGTTCTTTCCTGAAAGAATGAACTGGCTAATCAGCGGAGGTTCACTTTATCATTAAAACAAGTCATAATCTTACCTTTTTTCATTTTGCATATAATTAACAAAACAAGTGTCACACATGTACAGCAAAGTCAAAGATAGAAGAAGAAGAAAAAAGAAAATGAATTACACCGCCACAAATTTTTAGGAAATACTTGACTAAAGTCCATAATAGAAGAATGCAGATTCCAAAATCACAGGAAATTAAACACAAACAAAAAAAAAAAAGAAAAAGCAGCTAACATTGAGTTGCCAACAAAAAACAATACTTTGAAAACACAGTGCTGCTGTTACAGGAAATGAAATCCTGTCTATCTTACTCAATAGCTCTCTGGTAGAAATAAAGATAGACAATGGTAAAAAAATAAAAGAAAACATAGTTGCAAGATATATTATTTTCCTACATATTTGCTGAAATTTTTTAGAAAAAATAAAACTCCCATTTCTTGAACCACAGGATACCTCCTTTTCCTCTCAGTCTTTTTGGAGATATCTGGATATATTTTGATCTTATATGCAATAGCCATTCCTTATCTGATATCAGCACCAAAGTAGAAACAGAGAATAATTGAAATATACACTTAGAAAAGTTAGTTTCAAAGGAAATTTGAAAATTAAAATCAAACTAAAATTTAAACCAAAAGGGCCAGTGGCGATGTTACACGCAATTCTTCCCGCTATACAAAATTATTAGAGCAGTGAAGTGGTGGTGCTGATCTTTAAGTCTGTCCCAGATGCTTTATGATGAAGACCAATAACCATTTTTGAAGTTGTCTCTGGACAAACTCCAGCCTATTTATATATTTTTGAAGGTGTGGTTTCCAGAACAGTACACAATATTCTAAATGAGGTCTCCCCAGAATCTTATACAGAGGCTTCATTACCTCCTTTTTTCCTACTGGCCATTCGTCTCACTATGCACCCAAGCATCCTTCTAGCTTTCACTATTGCCTTTTCTACTTGTTTGACCACCTTAAGATCATCACATAGAATCACACACAAGTCCTTCATCCCCTAAACTGTACCATTCCCCTTGAGATTTTGCAAACTAAATGCTTGACCCTTCATTTTTTAGCATTAAACCTTAACTGTCAAATTCTGGACCATTCTTTATGCTTTGCTAAGTCCTTCCTCAAGTTATCCAGTTATCTACCCTATTGCAGATTTTGGTAACATCCACAAAAAAACAAGCCTTACCAGACAGCCTCTAGTGAAACCATGCTGCCTCAGGTCCTGCAATCCAATGGATTCCAGAAACTTCATTATTCTCTGTCATAAAAGCATTTCCATTAATTTACTTACTACAGAAGTTGGATTTACCTTCTTATAGCTCCCAAACATTTCCTTACTTCCACTTTTGTGGAGAGGGACTATATCCACCCTTCTCCAGTTCTCCAGGTGAACTCTCTACTAAAGAAGCACTGGAAAGGTTAGCCAGCAGAGCTGCCAGAATGTCCCTCAGTTCCTTCAGGTCTCTCAGATGGATGCTATCTGGCCTCATTTTGTCTACCTTTAGTTTTGATAGCTCCTCACAAACACAGTCCTCTGAAAATTGTTCAGAACCTACCATACCTCCATTGCTTTTTATGTTTGTCTTCTATGGTCCTGCCCCCAGCCTAACAGAAAGCCACAACACGATGGCTGAAACATCAGTTCTACCTGACAAGGCGTGGCAATACCCAGAAAACTTCAACAAGCATGAAGCCAGCCACGGATGCCTAAGAGAACAAAAGCATATAACACTGGGGCTCATTTTCAAAAAAGAAAGATATCTAAAAACTGGCATAAAGTGGCACTTGGACATCTTACTGGCCAAGAAGTCCAAATAGTCACTTTGAAACCGACTTTCTAGATGTCTTGCTAGACCTCTTGTCTGCAGTGTGACCAAAGCTCGAGGGGGCATGTTAAAGGCATGTTATGAGCCAACTTAGGGTGTGCTTAGCACTTGGATATCTTGTGGGGATTTACCAAGACATCCAGGATGCCATTTAGACGTTCTAAGCTAGATCTGTTTTAAAAGTGAATACAGACCATAAAGATACCCAGACTTACCAGATGAGCACTGGAGGGATTAAGGCATGATTCTCATACTTCCCCAGTGGTCACTAACACTCTCCCACCACCAAAGTTCTGAATGAAACAGTACATACCTGTCTCTATAACAGAAGCACATGGTGTGCGAAATCCTAATAGAGCAGGAAGCAGGTGTCTGGAATAGTCTGGTGGGTAGTGTAGTGAATCATAGAGAGGGGGACCCAGGCCCATATCCCACTCTAACCACATTTATGGTGGAATGTGTGAGCCCATTAAAATCCTACTGTACTGCCATATAGGGGACACCTGCAGCCATAAAGGCTATAAAGGTGGCAGACAGCTGGGTACAGTAAGTTTTGGGGGAGTTTTGGAGGGCTAACCGTGTTATAAGGGGTTATGATGAGATGTATACCTGGCACCATTTATGTAAAGTTCAAAGCAGTGCCCTCTAAAGTGCCCCACTGCTTTGTTGGCATGTCTGTGTGGCCAGTTTATTAAAAATGCTGGCCCCCTCCTATATGCAAATGACTTGTTTTGGACATGTTTCTTCTGTAAGTCCTATTCTTTGAAAAAGACCAAAAAAGATAGACATCTTTCTAAGCCAAGACATCGAGCAGGTTATTATTTTTTTAATATAACAAATGAAGTGAATTAAATTATTTAATTATATAAAGTATATAATATAATATTAAAAATAATTATAGAGTGCTCAGTGTGATATCTTATTCAAAACCAGCAGGTTAATAGAAAAAAGATGTGTTGACATTACATCATTGCACTCACCTACCTACCAGCCCTAAACATTTTGTTAGATATAAATTGTTCAAGTAGATATATAGTGGTGAATATGTATAGATGAATACTTAGCTGAATTGATTGGTTGATGGAAAATATAAAGATCACCACTATCAAATATGTTGTCTCAAGATAATGTCCTTAAGACCTGCTCATCAGTACTGGAAGTCGTGCAATGAAGTATTCCTTATGTAGCTGGTTAGGAAATAGTAACAAAAAAATGAGTGAGTCCCCAAATCAACCGCTAAAAAACTTATCAAAGCTACACGTTGAACTTTGATAAGTTTTTTAGCGGTTGATTTGGGGACTCACTCATTTTTTTTTGTTACTATTTCCTAACCAGCTACATAAGGAATACTTCATTGCACGACTTCCAGTACCGATGAGCAGGTCTTAAGGACATTATCTTGAGACAACATATTTGATAGTGGTGATCTTTATATTTTCCATCAACCAATCAATTCAGCTAAGTATTCATCTATACATATTCACCACTATATATCTGCTTGAACAATTTATATCTAACAAAATGTTTAGGGCTGGTAGGTAGGTGAGTGCAATGATGTAATGTCAACACATCTTTATTCTATTAACCTGCTGGTTTTGAATAAGATATCACACTGAGCACTCTATAATTATTTTTAATATTATATTATATACTTTATATAATTAAATAATTTAATTCACTTCATTTGTTATATTATTAAGTTGGTGAATAGATTTATATATTTTCTCCCATTTATTATTTTTTTAAGCCATTTTCTAAACCAAGTCTATTTTCTCCACCTAATTTTTGAATGTCTTTTTCAAGACGTCCAGGCTCAAACTTACACATCCTATTGAAAATGGCCCTCTATGTAACACGATCTTTGTTCCTGGCCAGTAAATATAATTTTTTAATTACTCATGCCTAAAAAGTATAGAAAATGTCTATTATTCCATAAAACTGTACTTTTGTGACCAGGAAAGTAAAATTTTTCAATTTGCCTATTTTAAAACATGAAAACACCAAATTTTCATCTTTTCATTCTTATAAAGTCATAAAAATCAACATAATGATCACGATTAACATGTATTTATATTGAAGTTATGCAAAGATGAACACAGAAGATTTAGAAGTGTGTAGATTTTTGAGATTTGTGATTATATTGTAAGTCATTTTCACGAATCAACCCTACATGTATTCTCCTATCATGTTCTTATTACATTGTCCTTGGTAGCGGTGTTCAAAGTCCAGTATATCCTGATGGAAGCACTCACCTTGCTCCTCAGAGTATGCTCCTATGTTCTCCTTGAATATTTCAAGATGAGCATCAAGGACATGGACTTTGAAAGACATCCTACAGCCCATTTTACTGTAATTCTTTACCAGATTCTCAACCAACTCCACATAGTTTTCGGCCTTGTGATTGCCCAGGAAGTCCCAAACCACTGCAACAAAACTGTTCCAAGCCACTTTCTCTTTCTCTTTCCTAGTTAGTTTCTTGGGGAATTTCTTGCACTCCAAAATCTTCTTTATCTAAGGTCCGATGAAGACACCAGCTCTGACCTTTGCCTCAGACAGATTAGGGAAGATGGCTTGAAGGTACTTGAAGGCTGACATCTCCTTATCTAGAGCTTTGACAAATTGTTTCATTAGGCTCAATTTGATGTGCAGTACTAGCATCAGCATCTTCCAGGGGTCCACCAGTGGTTTCTATTTGACATTGTTTTTCCCCACAGAGAACTCGGTCTGTTGTGGGCAGTCCTGCCTTTGGTAGTGAACCTTTATGTCCCTGCTGTCCCAGAGACAGAGATAGAAGGGAAATTTGGTAAAACTACCTTGGAGACCCATTAGGAATGCCACCATTTTGGTCTCCAATGACCTCCCAGCCATAATCATTATTCTTCAAGGCACCTAGTAAGGTCTTGATGGTATTGTAATCCTCTTTGATGTGCAATAACTGAGCCAGTGGAAGAGATGGGTACTTGTTCCCATTATGAAGCAGCATGACTTTGATGCACCTGGATGAGCTGTCAGTGAAGAGATGCCAGTCTTCCGGGTTACAAGCAATTCCAATGGCCCCCAAACAGACTGCAGAGCCCATCTTGATGGATGAAGCAGAGCCCATCTTGATGGATGAAAGTGGAAAAAGCTTGGTGATACTTCCTCTGGTAGTATGGGTTTCTCTTATCAGCTGCACCACTGATACTATAAACTGGATCTAGAGTCTCCCTCACTCTCTGACTTGCTGCTTTCTTCTGAAGACAGATGTTCTCTCTCTGGCCCTTCCTATATGGAAATGACTTGTTTTGGATATGTTTCATCTGGAAGTCCTATGGGGAGTTCAGGGCAATGTGGCACTAGGTTGATGGATAAAGGACTGCCTGGATATATGATTGTAGATGCATGTTTACCAGTTTGAGTGATCAGTGAGTTCCCACCATATTCTTGGGATAGCAAACTTCATGGCTCTCTTTTCCCCTCTGTACCATCCTGTTAAAAAACAAAATGAAATTGTGGTAATGAAAACAATAAATGTATTTTATCTATGACTTAATCTTGCAACATATTTCATATGATATATTTTCAAATAAATTTGGAAAATTTAAATATTAAAAAAATTAAACATTCTAAAATTTTATAGCAGAAAATTCCACCATCCTAGTGAAAAACAAAATTATCTTACCTTCCAGAATTTTTGGCAGTGCTCGTATGTGAAGTGAGGTACCCAAGATTTGTCTTGATACCCAACAGATATGCCAAAATATGCCTTGTAGACATCGCATATCTTAGCAGATGCTTCTATGGAGTACTTTTTCCCTCTTGTCTTGATAAATTGGTCACATCTGCCAAATGTTTGTGCCTTAGTAAAAGGCCCCCCTAAGTTTACTCAGTTGGAATCAATCTGGAATGTCCTGCAAAAAAGGTAAATTTCAAAATATCAATGTCCTGGTCATAAAAGTAAAGTGTGAGGGGAATAATAGCCATTTTCTATACTTTTGTGGCACAGGCAATTAAGAAAGAACACTTATTACCCAGAATAAAACAAACAAACATTTCTAACTGAGAGCCACCATACATTCTCCTTTGTGAAGACAATAGTAACACAGTAAATGATGGCAGATAAAGACCATAAGTTATACTCATTAAAAAATACATAATTAGATTAACTTGTCTCTTCTTTGACATTTCTGGGCTGTAGACTGTAAAGTCTGGTATTGTCCTAGGTTCCAAATGCTGAAGTTGCCCTCCAACTTACAAATAATGTGGGTAGAGACATTCAAAACTTTAATTACTTCACATATAATTCCTTAGGAAACATTGATGGTGGTATACAAGGAAAATCAGCCACTATCAGATTAGAATTTCTAGTCACAGTTTCCAAGGTTTCAACTCTAGCTTTCAAAAGGATATTGTCCTTAATCAATGCAAACTCCAAAGCTTCCATACTAGAAATAATTTCCCTACTCTAATTGACCAATGCCAACTTCATATTTATTAATTTTCCTTTAAATATCCTTCAGGCTGAGTCAAGACAAAAGACTGAGGCAAACCTGCCTCTATGGGTGCCTGCTCAGCAGAATCTTCTACATCCAAAATAACCACTAGGGCTGATAAGGAGGCTCCATTTCTGCCACTAAAAGCTGAACATCATATTTTGCTTAGATGCTTCCTATAGCAAGCTCATTGCACTGCATCAGAAGATACAACTTTGGATACTGTCAATATGGAAGTGGCAGACATCGGGTCCTCCGGAAGAAGTTGTTGTGAGGAGTACCTAAGCTCCAAGCTCACTGGATACTTGGTCTCCAACAGTCTTCCTGTCTTGGGTATTAGCCACAGTAGACCTCCAATAGAGCTAACATCTCTTGATCCCAAACACTGCACAAATCGATCCACTGAGGCGCATGGAGGCAATGTAGGGGATTCCAAAGTGTGGCAGCATAGTTAACAGCCAAGCCTGGAACTTTCAGACACACAGGCAGACAGGGGCTTGCAAATAAAACACCACTGTATTTTCATTCATCAACAGTAAAAGTAGCATGTCACAGGATGTTATAAGGTAAACCCAACAATTCTTAAGTCTATACATTTCTTCTTTAGGCCAGTCCTTGACAGGCACACAGTTCACTATGTAATCATTGTCTTAAGCATAATCACAGTTCCAGCAAGCAAGGGATATTTGGCCTAGTTTGGCAGTCTTCAGTGGCCTCATGTGCAATCCCTGGAGACATAGACTTGAGGCTTCAAGAGTCTGAGCTAGGGCCACTTCTCTTCTCTGCACCATTCCAGGAGGATCCTCACTTGGGGCTTCCCTGACCTATTCTGCCAAAGAGCTTTTGACTTCCTGCTCGCTGCCGGAGCCTCATCTTCCTGGCTAATATCCCTATTCTTTAGGTGGCTCTGCTTCAGTGAGGGAGTGTTCTTAAGGAAACCCTGCCTCATACCTCTCACTCCATCACATAAAGGAAAAATCCTTGTTTTGTCCTTCTATTTGACCACATCAAGAAAAATATATTCGGGAAACCACTACAGCATTGGTGCTAGCTCACAGCAGCCAAGTCTTAATCTTGTTAATTGACTTTTTACATGCTAATCAATTTCTGTCACTTTGAATAATGTTCCAGTTTATTAGGGTGTACATTCTTTCTTGCTTTACTCTCCATAAATGCAATAACTAATAATAGTACTTGAACTTGATGGATTGGGAAAGAGATATCAGAAGTAGAAGCAATATAAATGGACAGGAAAGATATACACATGCAAGAATAAAATAGATATGGCATCCCTGCTAGAGAGATTTTATCCAGCCTGGTAATTTTATAAAGCTCTTTGCATGTGTGAAGCCTGTTTGGCATACAGAAAAATATTTTTAGGAAACTTTATGACTGCATATATGCATAAAAAGTATAACATGGAGTGTGCTTCTATTTTTAGGCAATCTGTGCATAGGCATCTCCAAGGACATTGTTTGAGCAGAGTGGAGGCAGAGTTGCAATGTACACATGTACTTTACCAGGGATCTTGGCAAGTATTTGTGACCTAGATTGATCACTGTTGGAAACAGGATACTGGGCTTGATGGACCTTTAATCTGTCCCAATATGTCAAAACTTACAGTATGTTGTAAATATGCATATGCACAAATTTACAGGTATAGATTTGTGCATCCGCATTTGTGTGCTATTGGGACTGGGTCTAATGGCTTATTTTATATAGGTAGAAAGGTAAGGCACATATATTGTCTTTATAAAATAGACTTAACAGGTATCTTTTTGGACTTCACTTATAGGTGTCCTGTAAACAAATTAAGACCTATAGATTTACAGACACCAAGTTATGTCTGAAATGAGACAGTTCTCAAAGTGAAGGCAAGCACATACTATACCTGTACTTTCTCTTTGAAAGTTGCCATCATCTCTCTTTAGCCCCCTGCTCCACCGAGCCTCCAAACATGCAAGTTGCCAACAGAAACAGTGACAAAAAACAGGCTGCCTCCATCAGGACCCACCAAAACCTTTCCTCTCTGGCATCCCACCCACAAGATAGTTGTTTCAGAAAGACAGGAACACAGGAAAGACCCTGGTGGAAAGAACTGGAGGCAGCTACTACTATTTATCATTTCTTTAGCATTTAAAGGTGTACATAATGCTGTACATGCCTGTTTTTGTTGTTCCCACTGCCAAACAGTCTTTTGTTTGAAGGACCAATGAGAGAGGAGATGCAACAGAAAGATTGGACCCAAACAAGGGGGAATGGCGAGGGTGGCAAGGGTGATGGCAAAATGTTGGACCTACAGGGGATGGTAAGATGCTGGACTTACAGGGGGAGGCAAGGGTGATGGACCTACAGAGGGTGGCAAGGGATATGGTGAAATGCTGGACTTGGAAAAAAAAGAGGAGGGTGAAGAGGGAGAGGAAACACACTGGACTGGGGGAAGCAGAGGGAAGAGTGAGAGACCTGAAGCAAAGAGGAAGGGGAGAAATACTTGGAGGAGGGATGCAGAAGGAAGAGAGAGAGAAATCCTGAGCTAAGGGGAAGGGAAAGAGAAGGGGAGAGAGGATATGGTGGGGGAAGCAAAAGAAAGAAAGAAAATGAGAAAGAGAGAGAGAGAGAGAGAGACCTGGAGCAAATGAGAAGATGAGAGTGAGAAAGATAATGGACCAGGGTGGAGGCAGAATGAAAAGATATGAGAGATACTGGACCAATGGAGGGAAAGAGATGCTGAACCATGGGAAGGCCAGAGGTGAGGAGTGTAGGAAGAAGGGAAAGAAGATGAACATGGGAAGGGGCATGGACACAGAGAAGAGATGATGGTGATGGAACGACCATAAGTTCAGGAACAGAGATACAAAGGGGCAATGCTAGACAGGAGGGCAGAGATAAAGACACAGGGAGGCATGCTGGACAGAGTAAAACAGACACAGAGGACAGATAGAGAATATAGAGGGAGGATGGAGACACTGAAAGGGCAGCAGTGTTATCAGGGATAGAAACCTGCAGGGCAGCACAATAATCCTGGAAACCTCATGGAATTATGAAGTTGGAATCTTTTCAAGGGACAGGTCCTAGTTTTGGATCTTCCTCAGCTCTTGAAGGAAGCAGATGAATTGTGGGGTGGGTAGGACACGGGGCTCCTTTTACAAAGGCGCGCTAAAGCCTTAATGAGCGAAATAGTGCATGCGCTAGCCGCTACCGTCTCCTTTTGAGCAGGCGGTAGATTTTTGGCTAGCGCGCACTATAGTGCACTAAAACCGCTAGCGCACCTTCGTAAAAGGAGCCCTTGGTGGGGCTACCTAGTCATTATGCCAATTGGGTGACCAAGGGAATGGTCTAAAAACTTGAAAAATAACCTACTGCATATGTCACTATACAAACAATATGATGCCCTAAATTAACTTAATGTAGTGAAAAATGTGCTCAGACTTTTCAAAAAGACCAGCATGAATCATGAGATCTATAGTTTAGTCTCATTTCTAATCAATCATTCAAAACTTCAAAAACACAATTTCATACACCATTAAATAAAAATATTGAAAAAAATCAAAACCAAGTACTTATCTTAACATGGGTTGAGTACTGATTCAGAAATCCACACAGGTCTTAGGATCACAAGAAAAAGAGGTTTCTCAACCCTAGGTTCCTTATGAAGCTGAACTAGACCTGCCTCAGTAAGAAACTCAGGACAGGCTCTGTAGGCCATGCCTGCATGGGTTGAATAGCCAGGTGAAGCTTCTCAACTGGGAAACATGGAGGAATGAAAAGAGAGCGTACTGGAATGCCTGCAGCCAAGAAAGACAAATGGAGCAATTCTAGAGGTAAATGCCACTGATATCCGTGAAAGACACCATTAATTAACAGTTAGGCATTTATGAACAGTAAGCGCTATTCTATAAGATAGCACCTAAGAACATAAAAAATAGCCATACTGGGTCAAAAAAGTGGTTCATTTAACCAAGCATCCTGTTTCCAAAAGTGAGAAATCCAGGTCACAAGCATCTGGCAGAAATCTAAATAGTAGCAACATTCCATGCTGCCAATCCCAGGGCAAACTGTAGCTTCCTCCCATGTCTGTCTCCAAAGCAGACTATGGGCTTATCCTCTAGGAACTTATCCAAATCTTTTTAAACCCAGCTACACTAACCACTGTTACCACATCCTCTGGCAATGAATTCCAAGCTTAACTATTCATTGAGTAAATACATATTTCCTCCTATTTGTTTTAAAGTATTTTCATGTCATTTCATTGAGTGTCCCCCTAGTCTTTGTACTTTTTGAAAGAGTAAAAAATCATTTCACTTTTACCCCTTCTACACAACTTATGATTTTGTAGGCTTCAAGCATGTCCTCCTCAGCTGTCTCTTATCCAAGCTGAAAAACTCTAGCCTCTTTAGCCTTTCCTCATATGAGAGATGTCCCATTTCCTTTATCATTCTGTCTACTCTTCTTTGAATCTTTTCTAATTTTGTTATATCTTTTTGGAGATATGGCGAGCAGAACTGAATGTAATACTCAAAGTGAGGTTACACCATAAAGTGATAGAGAGGTATTATAATATTCTTCATCTTATTTACCATCCCTTTCCTAAAAATTCCTAGCATCCTGTTTGCTTTTTTGGCTGTCACTGCACTCTGGGCAGAAGATTTCAGTGTAAATCCCTTAGTGCCTAACTTCAAGGTGGGCAAAGTATAGGTGGGCCATAGGTTGTGTAGTTTATGGATTGCTATAAATTACATGCCTCACTTGGTGCACCCAGACATGCTAACAGCCTGCCTTTGACATGGCATAAGAGGGCATGGCTAAACATGTGCATGCCATTGCTGACTTACTTTAGTATACTGGTGTCTCTGGACTCCCAGGTCCACATCAAAATCATCCCCACTGAGGGAAACAAATTCCTCTGACAGCTGGGTTTCTTGTAGGACCTTTAGACTGGTCCTTTCTGGCTTATGCTTCTTCAAGGGGTTTTGCCCTTACAGGCTCCTTGCTCTAGACCTGTGGTTCTCAACCAGGAAGTCAGGTTCTTGAACTCTCCATAACTAGATCCTACTTTTCCATCACAGCCTCAATTGAAAATGTTGCAGACTCTGGCTCACCCCTTCCTCCATCCTGGCATTCATTACCTTTGCATCTTTTTTTTACCTTGCATCACTGTTAGCAAATTAAGGAGGATTTTTCTTTGTTCTGCTGCAAATTGTACTGTTCAGTGTGTCATGCATGTGAACACTGTCTGTCAGGTATATCATAACAAAAAAAAGATGAGAATCACTATTCTAGACTCTCTCTAGTTCTGTCTGCCTCATTCTCTCTCCTATTTCTTTTTTTTTTTTCAATTCTTTATTCATTTTCATATCTCTCAACAAGTATACAATAATCATTCAATATTCATACAATTCACTTGTATAATTCATATAATATTAAATCTTATATTATCCCCCCTCCCCCTTCCCTTCCACACATATCAACATTTTATTTGAATCTCACACATTATACCCTCCCAATCCCATATCATATTATTCTTCTTTAAAAAAAAAGTGTCTAATCATTCGAATATTCAATCAATGGCCCCCAAATTTTTTTAAACTTGTTATAATTTCCTTTTTGCATAGCAAGAATTCGTTCCATTTTATAAATATAACATATAGAATTCCACCAAAAAGTATGGTTAAGTCTTGTATAATCTTTCCAATTTCTAGTTATATTCTGAATGGCAACTCCTGTCATAATCATTAGTAATTTATTATTATTTGCTGAAATTTGACTCTTTGCTCTCATCATTGTTCCAAACAAAATTGTATCATATGACATAGCAACTGGATTTTCTAGAAAATAATTAATTTGAGACCAAATTGACTTCCAGAAGGCGTTAATACAAGGACAATAAAAAATTAGATGAACCAAAGTCCCTGCTTCTAGATTACAGTGCCAACATTTATTAGATCTAGAGCTATTAAACTTTTGTAAACGTACTGGGGTCAAAAGAGCTCTATGCAACAAAAAGAACCAAGTCTGTCTCATAGATGCCGACACTGTACATCTAATTCTCCAAGACCAAATTCGTGGCCATTGAGAAGCAGAAATTTGATGCTTAATCTCAATGCTCCAAATGTCTCTGAGACCCGTTTTTTGTTTTTTATTTGTAAAAACCATATATCAATTTATGCCACTTAGCGGCTTGGTGACCCAAGAAATCCGCCTGGAAACATAGGACTTCCAAACTATATTGATTATCAAGAACTTTCCATTCAGGGAACCCCTCCTGAACAGCCTGCTTCAGCTGCAACCACTTAAAACTTTGTGACTTATTAAAACCATATTTATGTTGCAGCTGTGAAAAACTAAGCAGCTTACCATTTGAAATAACATCATTTAGTTCTTATTCCTGCAATGATCCATTGTTTCCAGAGAATTTTATGACTGCCTATTTTAATCTTGGAGTTTAGCCAAATGGATTGATTTAATGATTTAAAAATTGGAATAGGTGATAATTTAGTAACATATCTCAAAGTCTTCCAAGTATCAATCAAAATTCTATTCCCTTTGTATCTATTAGGCTTTGGTATACTCAAAAGATGAACCAAATGTATAGGAAACATGAGTCGCCATTCTAAATACAACCAGTCTGGGACATTCTCCATGAGCTCTGGAAGGACCCAATACATACCCTGTCTTAAAATATAGGCTTGATGGTACCTATAAAAATTTGGAAAATTTACCCCCCTTCCATAATTGTTTTTTGTAACTTTACTAAAGCAATTCTAGGTCTTTTCCCCAACCAAACAAATTTTGTAAGAATACCATTCAACTTTTTATAAAATGACCCCTGAAAAAAAACTGGTATCATACTCATTTGATAACAAACCACAGGCAATATCATCATTTTAAGATAAATATAAAGGATTCCATTGCTCACACATTTCCGTTACTTTCTTTAATAAAAGTTTTTCATTTTCCTTTACTGTATCCTCAATAGTACTTTTGATATTGATTCCTAAATATTTTAATCCATCTTCTTTCCAAACAAATGTAAATGAATCAAATAATCCTTTGGTACAATGTACATTAAGTGGTAGCACTTCCGATTTGCTCCAATTAATCTTGTATCCAGAAAACTTTCCAAATTTTTCAATCAATTCAAGCAAACATGGAATAGTAGTCTCTGGTTTCCTCAAATAAAGCAGAATATCATCCGCATAAGCGGAGAGCTTATATTCCCAACTTGAAAACAGAATTCCTTGTATCTCCTTTGCCTGATTAATAGCTATCAACAAGGTTTCCAAAACAACATCAAAAAGCAAAGGAGACAAAGGACAACCTTGTCTAACCCCCCTCTGTAAACTAAATCTATCCGATAAATTAACTCTCTCCTATTTCACTTTAGGTTAGGCCAGGGGTAGGCAATTCCAGTCCTCAAAAGCCAGGTCAGGTTTTCAGGATATTCACAATGAATATGTATGAGATAGATTTGCATGCACTGCCTCCTTGAGATGCATGCATATTTATTGTGGATACCTGAAAACCTGACCTGGCTCCAGCTCTCGAGGACTGGAATTGCCTACCCTGGGGTTAGGCCAAGCAGGTATAGGGCAATACCACATCCCCTGGTTGCTATGACTTATTCAGCCTTTTTAAAAAATAAAAAAAAATAAAAACCTTTTATAATTAATTATTGTAACCTAGTATTCCTTTTGAACCCTGCCATGATCTATTTTGTACTATGTCTGTTTGTTTTATATAAAGCAAACAACTGATAAACAGAACTCAATACTTTTCCAAATTATTCTGTGATCCATGGGGGACTTTACTCTTAGTTCCCCCACATTACAAACATTTCTGTTCCCCCTCCAGAATCCCCAGCCCTCTCCCCTAACCCTTACCTCCTCCCCCCAACACAAAATATGTATCAAGGTACAATGTCTCCAGGTAGGTATAAGTACAATTATAATCTATACATGACTTGACTACACCTTCGAGGTACTAAGAAGATAGTCAAGTATGACATCCAAACTTGTACAAAATCTCAACCTCTTCTGCAAAAATGATAAGGTGTTCTCGCTGCTCACCCCAGCAGTTTAAGAAGTTTTAGCTCACTTTTTAGGTGACCATGAACAAGCATTACAAACAGAAAACCAAAAACAGTATCCCAGATGGCATGAATAGAACAGCTACTACCAAAGAATCCACTAATTTAAACACAGCATAAATAAATCCAAAAATTAAGTCAATCAATATTGATCCAAAAAATACTTATCTTGCAAGGCTTGTGCGGTGCTAGCAAGCTTTGCTCCTGGTCATGCTTGCTTCGACTTACCGCCCGCATGATTCTTCCTCTTGAGAAAGAAATGTATCGAAACACGGCCTGTGTTGAGGAGGAGGGCACTGGAATATCTCTGAAGGATCTTATGATTTTTCGTCTATCCACTGAACATTGATCATTGATGTTTGACTTCATTGGTTTTATCCTTATTGCATCTCTGCACTTTTGCACTTTATTCATCTTGGGACTTATTTGCACATGACATTTTTGGATGATTGCACATGAATTTTGGACTTTTGTATGATCTTGTCGTCGTTGGATGATTGAGGACTCCACTCGCCCTGGCTTGACTGCTGAGGCGGGTTTCATCGAAGGCTGGACTTGAGATAAGTGATTGATATATTACTTTTTGATGTATATAATGGATTCCTCTGTCTTTTTCATGATTTGACTCTCGTTGATCTGATTTTGTTGTACACTGATTTCTGTTTGTTTGTTTGTATTGTTATATGTATGTTTATGTTTTTGGTTGATTTGCATTTTAATGATTGATGAAGTCATTAATAAAAATGATATTTATTGGATGATTTTCAACTGTCTAATATATGATAGGAGCAATATTAATTGTCAGGCATTTGCCTTGCAAGATAAGTATTTTTTGGATCAATATTGGTTGACTTAATTTTTGGATTTATTTATGCTGTATTTAAATTAGTGGATTCTTTGGTAGTAGATTTTTATTGCTGAATCCTTTGTTTTGTTGAATATAATTTCTCTCAGAATTTTTTGGGGTATGAATAGAAGAGCAACAAAAATAAGAATACCTATTTACAGAATTCCCTCCAACCCACATCCCCAATCCATACAGCCAAATGCAACAATAGCGGACACCTCCGTGCAAAGATAAGGCTCCAACCCATGCAGTGTGTCTGTTTGCTTTTTATTTCATACTGCTTAAATAACCTTTTATTGCATACTTATTTATTTATTCATTCAATTTTCTATACAATTCTCCCAGGAGAGCTCAGAATGTTTTACATGAGTTTATTCAGGAACTCAAGTATTTTTCCTGTCTGTCCTGACAGGCTCACAATCTATCTTATGTACCTGGGGCAATGAGAGGATTAAGTGACTTTCCCAGGGTCACAAGGAGCAGCGTGGGTTTGAACCCACAACCCCAGGGTGCTGAGGTTGCAGCTTTAACCTCTGCGCCACACTCTCCCCATGTTTAGATAAACCCTATTCATGGGCAGTACGTCAAATAAATATAGCCATTACCATAGATCTCTCTCTAGCATGTCCCTAAGTCTAGCCTAAGCAGAGTCTTAGGTATTTCCCTCCAGGATACAAGGGGGAATAGCCACTCGTCAAAGCTGGACAAGCAAACCCAAATTCTATTTTTTCACTGTATTCAGGGTCAGTTTAGGAGCAAGTGCTCCATACATTTCCTCAGTTTAGTAAGAGAGAAAATACTTTGGTGTCCCACAACATCTTCAATCATGGAAGCTAACTCTGTGGGTGTCGCAGGCGCTTCAGCACCCCAATAATTGAACAAAATTCCTTGACTGTATTCAGTGAGAGGTAATTTCTGTTGAGTTTGGCACCTCTCCCCCAATAATTTTGGAAAAGTTGGCCCCTATGTCTTTAATTATACTATAAGTCTGTATCCCTTAAACCCCATTTGTTAATACCTAGAAACTGAATTTGAAAGGCATTACCTAACATCTTGCAAATTTGGTTTTTTACAGTAACATGGAGGGCATTGCTTGTCTAACTGAAAGAATACTGAGTGTGATGGACACATATCTTTATTCTTCATGCCAAGTTGCTATGCTACAGCTTTGCAAACAATCGGCATAAAAGTGTAGAAGCCATTGAGAAGAGGCAACACACGAGATGTCAATCTTTGCCTTCTAGCTCACTCATTTACAAAGAATACATTTGAAACTAATTGAGGTGTTTACCATTTAAGTACCGTGTGTTTTAAGGGCATACAGTGAGCCATGTTATAAGCAGACGCTTCTTCATATTTGGACAGATATGGGAGTTGATTCATTATGTGAAAGCACTGTGCAGGTCAATTGAGCATCATTATTTTAACAACTTAATGCATTTTAATAGTGGCAGATAAGGAGAAAAGTATTAAATAATCCAAAATTAGACTTTTTATTCCATTTCAGTGAATGTAGGTATAAATAGGCTCAATTTGCATTTTTATTCTCTTGAGTTCAGAAGAGGATCTCTTCCTCACATAATGGGAGGATGTGTAATTGTATGAGACGTGACAGGTGCTGATGATAGCAGCTCTTGGTGTTTTATGTACTCCGAGATTCAGTGCCATAAACGTCTTGTCTGTGCATTAATAGTGAGACTAGGAATATTCTGTTAAATACTGTAGTCTATCAAGCAAATTTATTTAAATTCAAGCCTGAGATTTGCCATATTTATTTACAATATCCAACAATCTGATTTTGCCATATTTTTTTTCTCAGCTTTCATTGACTGAAGAAAATTTGAACAGCTTTTTGTCACTGAATTCATCTTTTTTTTAAAAAAAAAGTACCAACAGATGTTAGTTATAAAAACAAAGTAGGTATAGTCTGTGGGTGGCTTCTATAAAAGTTAACAAGCCTGAGAGATCTTATGCATTATATTCCAGGATACTGAAGGAGACCGAGGAGCTACTGACTGCACCTCTCACAGCTCTGCTCAGCAGAATCCTGAATATAGGAAGATTCCAAGAAACCTGGGAAGGGCAGAACTAGTTCCATTTCACAAAGGAGAGAAACAGGAAGTAGGCAACTACAGTCCCATCCATCCAATGCATAATAGAAAAAAAGGAATGGAAATATTACTGAAGGAAAGAATAATGCAAAACCTTGAAGCTGGTTGAATGCAGCACTCTAGCAGGGCCATAGTGTCTCAAGAAAAAGATCTTGCCAAATAAATCTTTTGAGGTGGCCAAAGCAGGAGATCAAGAGATTATAGTTGATGTGACTTAGCTGAATTTCAATAAAACTGACTCTTTCACGCAGTTTGATAAATAAGATAGATGTGTAGGAGTAGGTACGAAAATGACAACTTAGGTGACAGATTAGCTATGAAAGAAGGAATGATTAACAATTAATTAATTTAGATAAAGAGAAACCTACTTGTAAGGTACCATCGGGATAGCGCTAGGTCTGATCCTTTTTAGGGTGTCATTGTAGAAGGACTGATATGGGATAATATGTCTGTTTATAAATTAAGTGATAATCTCCCAAACATGATTTAAAAATTTTAAACTTCCAAGAGATTCACATATATTCCCAAAATTATAAAGTCATTATTTGTGGTGTACAATTTTGCAACTGGGAGAACAAGAACTGGTAGTTACTAAATAAGAAAGATCTAGGGGTCATCATCTCTTATTTGAAGCTATTGAAATATCAGTGAAATATCAGTGAAATGATCAGATTCTTCAGAGGAGGCACTTTTATTTATTGATTTGAAAATTTTATATGCCATTTTACTGATGAAAGTCAAAATGGTTCACAAAGGTAAAAAAATACAAGATAAAAAACAATAGATTCAGGAATAAGACTGAAATCACACTAGTTATAATAGGGAAACTTCATGTAAATACTATCATTACATTACATTAGTGTTTTTTCTTCCACCAATACCTTGTGGTTTTAGGCGGATTACAAAAGAGAAGATCTGGACAAATCCAGAATAATTACAAGATAGATATTTAGCTGGGACACTGGGATCCAGGGATAGATTGAGGAGTTTGTTTATATCAAACATTAGCTTGTTTTGGTAAATTTCCTGAATAGCATGGTTTTTATTTCGCTCCTGAAGGTTTTGTAGTCTGGTGTTGTGATCAGTAGGTTGGAGAGGTGGAGGTCTAGTTTCGCTGCTTGCATGGCCAGTAAGCCGTCGTACATTTTCTTGCATTGTATGCTTTTGATTGGGGGGAGAGAGAAGGGTGCCTTTGTTTTCCTTGGTCTGGATGTGTTGTTGCGGGTTAGGCGATCATTCAGGTAGGTTGGTCCATCGCCATTTAGAGTTTTGTATAGTATGCAGTAGAATTTGAAAAGCATTCATGCTTCTAAGGGAGCCAGTGCGAGTCTAGGTAGGCAGCAGTGATATGGCTATACTTCTGAGAGCCAGAAAACAATCAAAATCTAATACTCTAGAAACAACTAACAACAACAATAAACTTTAAGGGCTTTCCTGAATCATCACAGACATCATCTCAGATATAAAGTTTATTTGTTCCAATATTCAGTAGCTATTTTGCTAAAAGCTCTAAGTCAAGAAACCTTCCTGAATTAAACTAGATTTCCCTCTTCTGATCTCAATGGCTTACAGGGGTATAAAGCTGTAATTTCTTGAATAGCTAGCTAGATTTCTGATTGTGAAATATCTTAAAATTAATAACTTAAAAAGTACTTTCCTAACAGGAAGTCAATGTTATTGGTGCAGTAGATGCTTTGCGTCTTCCCAGTTCCTCTTATTCAGAAGGACACAGCCAAATTCTGAATAATTTGGAATTTCTTCATAAACTTCACAAGTAGACCCACAAATAATGCATTACAATAGTCTAGGTAACTCAGCTCAGTAATAGTGAATGAACAATAATGCTCATTGTACTCATAGATAAAGGCTTCAACTGATGAATCATCTATTTTAGGAATGCCATTGTATTAATCTGGGAAATATGCTTTTGTCCTATCCCTGTATTATTTGGAAGAAAGAAATAGTAAAACCCTGTGAGAGTTATGTGTCTATAGTAACAGAGTTGATGCCAGTTTCCTGCAGCTCATCACACCAGCATAGCTGTAGAACAGCGTGTGTATCTGCTTCTTCCTATGTTCCTATATGTGACCGGCTGGAATTGAAATGAATTGGGCTGATGTAATATGCATGAGGTCTTGCAAAACCATTACGCTCTTGACCCTGTAGCAGAAACTGATGATTCATGGTCATGTGGTCTGCAAAAGATTATCTCACCCTTCTGGGACATTTTGAGACCTTCCTGAAATTTCCAGAACAATGTATTGAGCAATTGTGAGAGGGCCAAAGCCTTCCCCCCTCTATAGAAGCCAGGCTTGCACATCAGATCAACAGGCTCACTGGCTGCTATGCTTCAGACCTGAAGGATATGTTCATCTGGAATTGCCTGCTTCCTGCTGTCTGTACACCTTTCCAGGAGACCTTGCTGCTGAGTGGTAAAACCATCTCTGTTATTACTTGGGGGATAGTAAAAATAGCCTATCTTGAGGTTTAGTGAGGCTTATTGTGTGTGTTTGCTCTACTTGGTAGATAAGCAATAAGAGCTTTTCTTTCTTTCATGCTTCATAACTTTCTTATAGTTCTCATGTACTGTAAATAAAAGCTTCTATTTTTAAAATACATGGCCTGGGCTATTACTTGTTAAAACTGGGCTGTGCAGGGTAGAACTTGGAGTTGGGGGGTATAGAGCAGAGTCTTACATATATACTTACTCCCCAGGCACTAGTTTCTAGCAGACCAGGATCACTTTAGGCGATCCCTTATCAACTTATAGATCTCTTACAACCCTCTACAGATTTCTGAGACTTCATTTTGTTTACTATAAAAAAAACATGTATTAATCTACAAAAGGCCATTGAGAAGAGAGATGTAGTTCTTTTTTTTTATTCTTTATTAATTTTCAAAACTACAACAGTGCAATACAACCAATGCAATCTCATAGTCATACAATAAAAGCACATTCATCTTTCTCATGTTCATAATCATCCATTCCCCTCCCCACCCAAACAATTAGCATTCCATATAACACAAACATATATTATTATAAATATCCTATCTATTCTAAATAATGATATCTTCTCACCCATCCCAATTATAAATATTCAAAAATCAATTTATGACATAAAAAATCCCCCTCCCCCTGCCCTGGATATGTACCATAGTAAAGAACAAACTGATTCACGGTCAACAAACAATTACAATGAGGTAACATAAGATGCCAATGGGTTCCATATTAATTTAAATATATTACCATGTCCTAAATTTTCAGCATTTATTCTTTCAAATCTATAACTAGAGCAAAGACTTGCCCAACAGAACGAAAAATTTAAACGATCACATTTCTTCCAATTTCCAGTTCTAAGAATGGAAAATAGCGCAGGAAAGGAGAAATCTATCAGCTGCATTCATATATGTAGCAGGCTTCAATAGGACCACATTTTTAGTAAAATGAGAAGAGCAAGGACAAGGAGTTACTATAGAAAACTGGAGAGAAATGAATATGAAATGAAATACTGACCAGCGTAAATATATGTACTTTGTGGCATGATACATACTTTTACTGTGAGCGGCAGATTTGGGCAGAGCTTATCTGTGTGCATAGAAATTACAAAATGCTATCATTTACATGCAATCTTGCTATCAGGTGGATATGAGCATTTACCCCATCCCTAGGGCTGGTGTAAGTGATTGCACCTTAAATCAAAGCATGTTTTCGGCCATTGATGCTACTATTTCACATAGAAAAGTTGGTGCCTACTTTTCTTTTTAAAATAGGCTTGACAGGCACCCTAATAGGGCTTTTATAACAGGGTGCCTGCTAAAATTATTCTCCACATGTCCATAAAATACTGCATAGACTTGGAAGTGCTATATAAATATAATAAGTATCCTGTATACTCACTTGTAAAGCTGAACAGCAAGCAAATACTATTGCTACAGCTGGAACAACTTATTTCCTCTATAATTAGTAAGTTTCCAGCAGTACAGGGAGTGAAGGAGTGATCTGGAGTGGAGGAGTAGCCTAATGATTAGAGCGGTACGCTGAAAACCAGACAAGCCCAGTTCAGATCTCACTACAGCTCCTTGGTATCTTCAACAAATCACTAAACCTTTAAGTACAGGCTCACATTCAAAGCCAAATTAATAAAATAGCAACTAATAATGCTGAAGGCTGAAGTACCAATCAATAACTAAAGCCCCTCCCAGTAGGTGTTTTTAATGGAAGTGTCTTTATGCCATCATAATGATGCACATACTTGTACCATCCATAGTAAATGGCAAATACAAATAAGTGAAAAGAATCCACCAAGGACACAGTCTTCCAACACTTCCCTTTCTTTATTTAAGAAGGGTGTTTACCAAACTTTCTTATACTCTAAACTTAAGTTTCTAGGTGAATCCGGTCCCATGATCTCCATAATAAGAGGAATACGAATATGGTCAGTAAGCAAGTGATTTCCATATCCATGGCACTCATTTTCAAAGTAGATGGATATATGAAAATGACCCAAAACCATTCATCTGCCGAAAATGTCTTTTGCAATTTTCAAGACATAATTTGTATGCTTTATATTGCACATCATCCATATAGCAAAGGGGCGTGTTACAGACTTTGGGAGGGACTAGAGAGAGCCCAAAATTAGGATGTTTTGCAGTGATAACGGAATGGGAAGAAATGTCCAAGACAAAAAAGAAAGATGTTTTTATCTAGACCCGTTTCAATTAAATCCAGGGAATAAAAAAGTGCCCTGATTGAGCAGCTGGCCACTGGAGGGATGAAGACATGACCCTTCCTTAATCTCCCAGTGGTTACTTGCTCCCTTCCATCTCCTAACAAGCAAAAGTGATAGCAGATATCAGCCTATATGACAGCTTTAGTTATTGTGGCCATTCCTAATAGAGCAGCAAACAAGTGTAAATAGTAACCTAGTGGTCTGTTCAGTGAACACGACCCAGGTGTAACCCCTAACTTTAACTCTTATTTCTGTACAAATAAGTGAGCCCTCCTCAAACACAGAAATATCAACTCTACGTGAATAATGAGTAGAATGTAAAGGGTAGATGTGAATCACTTTTTCACTCTTACCAAAAATACTAAGACTATGGGACATGCGATGAAGTAGTAGATTTAAAACAAACTGGAGAAAATATTTCTTCACTCTGGAATTCGTTGCAGGAGAATGTGGTGAAATCAGTTAGCTTAGCGGAATTTAAGAAAGGTTTGGATAATTTCCTAAAAGAGAAGTCCAAAGGCCATTATTGAGATGGCTTGGGGAAATCCACTGCTTATTCAAGTTTCATTATGGCTTGATATACCGCTTCAAATTCCAAAGCGGTTTACATTATTCAAATTCTAAGATAATCAGCATAAAATCTGTTTTGCTACTTGGGATCTAGCTAGGTACTTGGGACCTGGGTTGGCCACTGTTGGAAACAGGATACTGGGCTTGATGGACCTTTGGTCTGGTCAGTATGGCAATTCTTGGTAAGAGGGCATGGTGTGGGTTGGATTACAGAGGGCCCAAAATATTGATGTCCAACTCAGATTTCAGTAAAAGGAGTCCATGTCCAAAAAGATGGACATATATATTTCAACCTTAGCAAATCCAGATTACAGAAAGGTGCTCCAATTGCGCAGTTGACTACTGGAAGGAGTAAGTGAAAATACAATAGATATTTTTGTATCCCTGGAGGGCTCACTGTTAATGAAAAGGAAAATTAATCTATAAAGGGGTGCAGTAGGACTTAAACTAGCATCCTCAAGCTCTCGGCCAGGAATTGCTTTGAATATCAACCATAGAATACTGTTATCCATATGGGTAAGTATACACTTATATGCATAAATGTCAGTAGCATATCTAATAGTTACTCTACAATTGCACACTAACCCCCTCTTCTATTAAACCGCACTAGTGGTTTTAGCGTGGGGAGCCACGTTGAATGGCCCGCACTACTCCCGACGTTCACAGGAACTCAATGAGCGTCAGGGGCAGCGCAAACCATTCAGTGCGGCTCCCTGCTAGAAGAGGCCCTAAAATGGCTTAGCATCTAATTCTTAGGAGGCATTCAGAAGGAAGGGGCATTGATGAAGCACAAGCAGGGCTAAGATGATGGTACTAGGGTGACTTTTGTTCATGAATTCTGCTGATGGACTGTGCCCTGTCTGGATGTCTGTTCTTTGGGTTGTAACTGCAGTGTTTAAATAAAGAATTAAAAATATAAAAATAAATTGCAGAATAACTCATTTTTGAACAAGAAAAATATTGGGATTTCCTGTTCAAAAATACATGAGAAAGATGTTTGTGCGCTAAAAACATCCAAAATAAATATTCATTTGCCAAAAAAACAAGCATATAAATGCTGCTTTAATAATCAGGCTACTCCTCAACATGAATGTTTCCATGGCCATTTTATAAATATGGACATTCTTATGGTTTAATTTTATTTAATACAGTACCCTTCCTTGGACAATAACAGAGCAACTAACATTAATAAAAAAATAAGTATTGAGGAAAGGAACTAAGGGCTCCATTTATCAAGCCGCGCGGGGGTTAGTGCGTGATTACAAGTCACGTGCGCTAACCCCGCTAGCATGGCTTGCTAAAAGGAGCCCTAAAATTCATGTGTAAAGAGAAAGCAGGTAAAAATAACCAGAGAGATTTTTTTTAAAAACCTTTATATTATCGGCCTCTTTTACAAAGCCGCTCTAGCGGCTGTGCTAACGGCCCCAAAGCCCTTAGAGATTTAAAGGGCTTCGGGGCTGTTGCCGTGCGGCAGCCACTAGCGTGGCTTTGTAAAAGAGGCCTTATATGTAGACTGCCAATGCTAATAAATCCTTACAATAGCTGAGTCATCTAATTCAATCGAAAAGGACTGCTTAAAGAGAAAAGCCTTAAGGAAGGATCTAAATCGAAAATAAGAAGGTTCTAAGTGGACAGCATTGGGAAGGGAATTCCAAAGGGCAGGAGAGATAGATTTCTGGTGGTCTTATAAATGAACAGCTCATGGTGGAGGAATGTTAAGGTGTTGGGCATTCAATGAGCGCAGTGCCATAGGGGGCACAATAAGAGTGAAATAGAGTAGATAAGTATTCTGGGGCATTAGAATATAGGATTTTAAATTGAAGGTGGAAGGTAATGGGAAGTCAATGATGTTTGACAATCAAAACGTGAGGCGTGTGAAAGAAGATGAATGGTTGTGTTCTGGACTGTTGTTGATGTGAGAAACCTATCAGGATGCTATTACAATAGTCTATTTTTGACAGAACACATGAGTAAACAATAACCTTTAATGATTATTTGCTGTCACAAAGAAATCTATGTCCGTTGTTTTGTCCTGAGCAAACAACCCAAAAAAAAGGGAGGGAAAGAGATTCACAGAGGAACAGATAAATGAATGCAAAGTTTATTAAATATATTAAAAAGTCCAAAGACCAGCTGTGCCAAATGATTGGACCAGACGCAGTGCGGGTTTCGGTTAACCTTCGTTAGGGGTCCTTAAGAATAAAAATTATGTCAAGAGGAAATATCTATAGGAAGATGCCCGTGAACATAGGGGAAACACTAAAGGCTTCTTCTATCAAACTGTGCTAGCGTTTTTAGCGCAGAGAGCTGCACTGAATGGCCTGTGCTGCTCCCAACACTCATAGGAACTCTATGAGCGTCGGGAGCAGCGCAGGCCATTCAGCGCGGCTCAACGCACTACAAACTGCTAGCGCAGTTTGATAGAAGAGGCCCTAAATGAAATAAAATATCTTCTGAATATATTAATAACACATGTGAATGTGAAATTGGTGTGATGAAAATGCTCACATGATGGCAGACTATTTTTGGAATCTTATGTGGGTTTGTCCTGACAGATCACACTTTTGGAAGTCTTACAAAAGGAGCTTCTTGTGTGCCGAATGACTGGAAAGTTTGTATCATAAACTTGTGCTTTTGGTATGAAATAAGTAGCCCAATGTTAGGTAAAGGAATCAACACTACCTCCCCCCCCCCCTTTTACAAAACCTCACAAATGGTTGCATGCTCTGTGTTGCTCCGACAGTCATAGAGTACCTATGAACATCAGAGCAGCACAGAGAATTCAGAGTGCCGTCTAGCGGTATAAACCGCTTGGACAGTTTTATAAAAGGGGATATAAATGCCAGTTTATAAAGGGCACACACCCTATACAGAATTGTGCTTAATGCTGGGGGGGGGGGGGTTCTGGTGCTGAGTTTTGAACACCATTTGCAGAATCCCCCACCCCCCTCATACAGTGGAACTGAATATACAATAGAATTCAAAAAATCCAGATCAGCCTGGATTTTCTAAATTCTCAGGCAGTACTTCTAAAATTAAATTTAAGGAAGAATAAAGAAATGACTAGGCAAATTTTGTTGATTTTTTTTTCATTAATAAATATAGAATGCTTCATTTAGGTTTAAACAAGTTTTATTGAACAAATTAAAGAAATTGAAAACAATCAGTATACAGCAGAGTTTAATGGTTTTCAGCCCTCACCCCCATCCTTCCCCAAAGCCCAGCAACTGTTAGCATAATTCTTATTCTTATTATTACTACTACTATTAATTATTTCTATAGTGCTTCCAGATGCACGCAGCACTGCACAGTGTCACAAAGAATAAGAAAAGAGTCCCTGCTCGAAAGAGCTTACAGTCTAAACAGCCAAGACAGACAAACAGGATGTCATGGATAAAGTTAACGGGAAGGTTAATCAGCTAGCTGAGCTGGGCAAAGGAGTAGGATTAAAGATTGAAGGCTCTATCAAAAAGGTGGGTTTTCAGTCTGCTTTTACAGAAGGGAAGGGGCTTGATGGACAAACTCAAGTAATTTATTCCAGGCATAGGGGGCAGCTAGATGAAAGGAACGAAGTCTGGAATTGGCAATGGAGGAGAAGGGTAAAGCTAATAGCAGTTTCCATAACTAAACAACAAAAAGATTAGTACAGCAAACTGAGATTACAATCTCAAACCAGAACCAACCAGCAGACATAGGTGGTCTGTTTTTTTATGACCACCGGTGCCCATCATAGTGACCCATCGTCACTCAGTACAGAATGTTTCATTTATCAAAACACACAGTACAGAGAAACTTAAATATTAAGTCGCATTGAAATAGACCACACTAGGAGAGTCATAGAAAACAAAGATACAGTAGACTCTCAGGATTCCAACACCCTTGGGGATTAGTGGATGCCGGATAACTGTAGTTTCTGGTAGCTTGAGAGTTACTCTAAAATAGTTTTGGCTCCCTTCCCACCTCACTCTATTTATTTATTTATTTAATAATTCGATTTCTATCCTGTCCTCCCAGTAGTTCAGAACAGGTTACAAGCCAACATTCACAGTGGAATACATTTCGACAATGACAATAAAGCAACTTAAGTACAAGTTGAGAAGAGAGTGCAGAAAGGAAGGGGGAATTTAAAGGAGGGAAAGGGGGTTGATTGCAGCTGAATTTTTAGTTGAAGAGGAGGGTCTTCACCGGAAGGTCATCAATGAGTTCTGTAATCTGATTTGCGGGGGGGAGTTGGTTCCAGAGTTGGGGGATGAAGTGGCTGTAGGAGCGTTTACAGGCAGTTTCTGACAGGAGAACCTTCCTAGGGGGGATGCACAGGTGTTTCTCCATTTCAGATCGAAGGAGGCAGGTGGGGTGTACAGGGTTAGCTTGGATCCTATGTAGGCTGGGGTGGTGGCATAGATTCTTTTATGTGCTATTACCAGGGCCTCTATCATACCCCCACCCCCACTTGTAGGTCCAGCATCTGTTCTTTCCTTCTTTTTGGGTCACTTTCTCTCCTCCCCTTCTTTCCCGCGTTCTCTCCTCCCTTTCTACCCCCTCCCCCATCAACTTCCCTTCCCTGCACCCTGCTGGCCCCTGCCCCCCATTCTACCTCCTTCTCTCCTTGCAGGTCTGGCCTCTTGGATCCTCCTCACTTACCAAAGCAGCAGCAGCCCGTCAGCAGAGGCAGTACTGTAAGAATACTGCTTGCGGCCAGCCCCAGCAGGGCCTTTCCTCCATCGCGTCGGAAGTGATGCGTCAGAGGAAAGGCCCTGCCGGGGCTGGCTGCGAGCAGCCTGATTTCAGCGCTGCCTCTGCTGACCAGTTTCCACTGCTACTTCAGGTAAGGGAGGGAGGGACGGGAGGAGGATTCAAGGCTCAGGACCACTGCTGCTGCTTCGGGGCTGGGGAGGGGGCGGGTTTCGTAGCTTAGGACTGCTGCTGCTACTTCAAGCCTGGAGGGAGGGCTGGAGGGAAGGGATTCGTGACTCAGGACTGCCGCCACTGCTTCGTGGCTGGAGGTGAGGGTTCGCAGCTCAGGACCACTGCTACTGCTGTTGCTTTGGGGATGGAGGGAGGGAGGGGTTTTGCAGCTAAGGACAGCTGCCGCTGCTGCTTCAGGAATTTTTTTTTTTTTTGCCAGTTGGGTGAGAGTGCCGGTTGCTTGAGTACTGGTTAATTGGGATTCTACTATATTTTCCTGTAAAAAAATTTGCTTTTGAATGTTCATTTTACAGGAAGAACATACAAAGAAACTTAAATACTGTGTATGTCTCATTGCATTAAAACATCTCTTTCTCACTCTGCCTATTCTCCATCTAGCATCTCTCTCTCACTCTGACTCTCTTCCCCATCCAGCATCTTTCTGCATCTCTTTCCCATTTAGCACCTCTCCGTCCAATCCAGCATCTCGCCACTGTATCCAGCAACTCTTCTTCTGTCTTCCCCAGTGTCTCTCTTCCCCATCCAGCATCTCTCTCTCATTTTATGTCTCTCTTCCCCATCCAGCATCTCTCCGCTCTATCCAGCATCACTCTGCATCTCTCTTCTCCATCCAGTCTTTCTCTCTCTCTTGCCCAAAAGAGGGAATCCAGGGGCCTGAGCCCACATGATGGGGGTCAGGGACATGAGCCCAAATATTTTTTGTCTAATGGGTTAAAGTTCTTCCCTAAGAAAAATGTAATAAAAAAGTTGGAGTGAGGAACTTCCATAACAGATACTAAATAACACTTGAAAAAGCGCAGATAATGGTAGAGGACTGATCTGTTTGAAAACAAGTCTGCATGACTTAAAGATGCAATGACCCCTGGAAGATGGATGCTGTCAACAGAAACTAATGCCATTGTTGCTGCCTGGATGGTTTTTCTACGGCTCTATAAGCTGAGCTGGAAAGGAACACAAACATTGTCTGAATGAACAGGCCTATTAAGCAAACAAATCAAAACCACATCCATTTCGAAAAGATAGTGAACAGTTTTTACCTGTCACTGGGCTTCCAAATTTTTTTTTTTTTTTAATCTATAGAAGCTAATGCAGAACTTCACAAAATGTAATTCAAAACCCCCATTAGTATAATAATAGGTTTGTCTGTTGGAAATGTTTCTCAGCTACAATGAATTAAATGTCATTTAACTGGTCCAATAAAATTTAGACTCATGGGTACAATTGATAAGCGTTTTTCTCTGCATAGGAATGGAAAGAACAGACGTAATGATAGATCAATACGCATTGAAAGGTTCTAATGAGTAGTTAATATGTTGAGGATAGAACTGGTAAGAAAAATCATTATTAAGTTAATTATTTTTGTATTATAACAATTTAGAAAGATGATGCTTTGAATTAATAGTTAATTTACAGTGTGTGGATCATGAATCCCCTGTTCAAATTCTGAAAAAATGCCTCTGTTGGTTTTGCAAATGAGCACAAAATATGCGAAGCACAAATATCACATCTATGATAGAAACTGATAATCAGCTTGTTAGTAGCTATTGTTATAATTTCACTTTTCCTGCTACACTTTCAGCTAAGAAAGCCTCCCTCTCATATCTAGTTGTGTGTGCAGGAATTATTTAATATATAATTGGGAAATGTATACTGTTTATAATTCAGTCTCCTCACATAAATCATGGCCAAATGCAACTACTTCCCTTAACAACAACACTATTTACCGAATCTAGTCCTGTAAGTATAATTGCCTTGTCTGTGTAAACTACTATATTCAGCAGTGCTTACTAAACATATAGTGCCACAG
Source organism: Geotrypetes seraphini (assembly GCF_902459505.1). Classification (NCBI taxonomy): domain Eukaryota; kingdom Metazoa; phylum Chordata; class Amphibia; order Gymnophiona; family Dermophiidae; genus Geotrypetes; species Geotrypetes seraphini. The sequence goes on from NC_047085.1 coordinate 109,885,496, forward strand.
AATATGCAAATAATATCCTGCTGAAAATTTAGCTCATAGCCCATTCTATTAGCTATTCTGTCTTCCCATTTTCCTTTCCTATTGGACTATCATGGATTAGCTATCACAAAACTATAGCCCACATGCCGCAACTGGCCCAAAGTCAAATTCTATCCCGAGGCATTAGCAGCAAGGACAATGTCTAGCCATGGGAATATGTTCACCACTGTGCACATGTGATGCTGATACAATCAATATCAGATTGGGTGAAAGGGGCAAACTATGTTCCTAATGCACCAGAGAGTGGAGAAAAGGAGATTCTCTCTTCCACATAATATTGCAGCTTGGCTTTGGTATTCTGCAACCAGTTCAGGGAGTAGATTTTACAAGATAAAATATATTATCTTAATTTATAACTTAGCCAAGTCTCATCTTGTTACCTTTTTCCACTGGGGAAGTGGCTGAGGCAGAGAACAGAAACAGATTTTCCTACTCATAAGAAATATGATTACAAGCAATCTGACTATATGTCACACCCCTGAGAATCCTCGCTCCACTTCTCATCTTTCCTTGTACCTGTCTCCTACATCTCCCCTTTCCGCAGTACTTTAAATAACTAAGGCACACCTCTTCCCCAAAGAAACTACTGCTCAACAAATTGTCAATTTGTTTGGATTAAATGCAGAAATCGAATGGAAGATACTGATTTAACTAGGGAGCTCTGCAATAGGTTGAATAGGATCAGCTGATCTTTAAATTCTAGCACAGTTGAGCCAGAATAAATGCTGGCACCATCTTGAGACAGGAAGTTTTATGTCAGAAAATGGCAATGGCATGATTAAAGGTTAGTGAAGACTGTTGACAAGTGGTGTTTATTAAAAAAAGAAATATACATAACTGTTATTTGTGCTTTGTTTTAATTGTGTTAATTAATACTTTTTTTTCTGATGTATTATATAACTGTTATTGTATCGGACGATTGTTGGTTCCTATGTATAATGTAAATCTGTTATGACTTGGTTGTATCTATAAGTATTATACAATAAAATTTATTAAACTAAAAACGAAATATGCACTTAAACTATGCATTTATCACTTTATTATTTTATTTTTCTGGTGGACACTCCTTGATTCATGTCATTGGAATAGTCCCCTGACCAACTTGGATTTTTGAGCTAAGTTATTTAACAATTTTAGCTGAAATAAATTTCTAAATATACTCTGTTTAAAATATAGGGGTCCTTTTACAAAGGCGCGGTAGCGGCTTAATGCACGGAATACCGCGCGTTAAACTACCTGCCACGCTAGTACCCAACCCTCCATTGATGAGGCGTTAGGATTTTAGGCTGCCGCGGGGGTTAGCACGTGATGAAATGTCCGACGCGCTAACCCCCGTAGCGCGCCTTGATAAAAGGAGTCCATAGAGTAAATAAAAAGAAGTAAAATTTTGAGATGTGAGCTGGTGACAATCTGATGTATAAATCCTGGGTGGTAATGAAGTATTGAGCACCAGGGTGACATCACTGAGGTCCTGCTAGCAATTTGGATTAACCCCGTCAGGATTGAGATTGAGTTGAAGGGAATGGTTTTGTGATGAATTTTATTAGAGATTCCCTATGGATTGTTATAAAATATAAGCCAATATAAAATAAGCTGTTTCATGCCCCTAAAAAATCATTATTGAATAAGCACTATTCTATAAACCATGCTTAAAGTTAAGCATGATTTATAGAGTAGCACTTTTACTCAGGAACTGTGAATAAATTTAAATGTGGCCATTTTAAGAAAGCTCAGTTTCATCAATTATAGTAATTTTTTTTATTTTATTCTTTTTTTGTTAGGTATACAATAATACTTCCAAAATTCAAAGTGAATACAAATTAATATAAGCATAAATAGATGCTTCTCAAAATAAGGGAACTTTGAAAGAAAAAGGCAGGTCTGCCCTATTAATGTAATGTAATGTAATTTATTTCTTATATACCGCTACATCCGTTAGGTTCTAAGCGGTTTACAGAAAATATACATTAAGATTAGAAATAAGAAAGGTACTTGAAAAATTCCCTTACTGTCCCGAAGGCTCACAATCTAACTAAAGTACCTGGAGGGTAATAGAGAAGTGAAAAGTAGAGTTAGAGGAAAAATAAAAATAAAATAAACATTTTAACAAGACAGCATTGATCTAAATACTTTGGAAGGTAGAAGAGAGGAGAGAAAGGAATAGAAGCAGAAGGGGGAGTCGTTTAACAGTAGAATTCTGGAGAAATTTAAATGATAGAAATAGAACAAAACAAAGACAAAAGGCAAAACAATAGATAAGATTAAAGATAAATCATAAGCTGGAAAGAAAAATAAAATAAAACTTTGTCTTCAATCCACAAAGCCTTTGATAGTCTCTGCCATGGTCAAAGAAAAGATTCCTTTCCCTGACTTAAATAGTTCATTTTAAGGTCCTTTTATTAAGGCACACAAACCAATTTAGCGTGCGCTTAAATGCTAAGGCATCCATTATAATCTATGGATGCCTTAGCATTTAGCACGCGTTAATCTTTTGCATGCGCTAAATTGGTTAGCGCGCCTTAATTAATAAAAGGACCCCCTTTGTCTTAGCCTGGCATTATGTAGTGAAAATGTTTGCAAGTTTTCAAAATGTGTCACGTCCTGCCATTAATTACCATGGTGCTATCCCACTAGTGTCAAATCGTATCTTTTAGAGCCAGAACCCCACCAACCTGCCCAATCCGGGCTCGATCTGGGCAGGTCCGACGAATTCAGCAAACTAAAATATGCAGATGGGGGCTATCGGAGGAATGGATCGCTTTTCTCCGATCCCCACGCATGCGCAGACCATCTGTAGATGTCTGCGCATGCCCATCAGAGACGCAATCTTTTTTTCAAAAAAAGTTTTACTTTAGATGCAGTGCTCCCGATTAGCAGAGCCCTCTTTCGAGGTAGGTAGGCAGGCAGAGTGCAGCTTGCTGTTGTTCACTGGCTGTATATTAGAATGAAATGAAAGACAACCCGAGTACAGTTCTCCTGCTTCAAATAAGGGGGTTAGGGGAGGAAGCAGAACAGTTGAATTTCATTGCCTTTTATAGCGCCCAGCGCTTGTGCGAAAGTAGAAACTCAGACTCAGCATGATGGCGTACATTCAAGGTGTAATAAAAATGACCCTCAGCCGGCAGCCTGGTGAAAGATTTTTTTGGAGCAGCACTGCCCTATTCTGGTGACTGTTTGGCCTAGAGATTCACCCTGACTCTCCTGCAATCACCACCCCAACTTCAGTGCAAGCCCGGGTTTTAAACCCCGGGTTTTAAACCCACGGGTTTAAAGTGGGGCTGCACACGTCGTAGTGCAGCCCCGCTTTAAACCCGCAGGTTAAAATCACAGACTCGCACTAAAGTGAGCTGTCAGCAGTGCTGTTCTGGCTACCTCCTCTACTGCGGCAGAGACGTGAGCAACTGGTCCCCAGCAGTCGCTTCTTTTGTGATTGGCCAGCCCAGTCGAAGTTCCTTACTTTTGTTTGTGAATCGCTGCCTTCCCTACTTTTGAATGTCACTCCCCTCATTTGCATGCACAGATCAGAATCGGATCGAGGTGCTGGTTAGTGAATCAGGTCCAGGTCGCAAAGGGGTCGCTATGTGGTCGGATTTTGATTGGTGGGTTTAGTGAATCTAGCCCTTAGTCTCTGGCCAGGTTCTCTGGTTTGCGTACCCTCATAAATTTCCTCCAAGACTCTTCTTTATGATGCATGGAGAGGGGTGCCCTCATGGAATTCTCTCACATAAGCCTTTACGAGTACCTTTATTTCCCTGGGAGCCTTTAAGCTCATATCAGAGAGCTATATTATAATGCACTATTTGCACAAATGAAAATGTGGTGCAAATGCCTGCACCTAAATTTAACTGCAGATGCCCTTATTCAATAATTATGCACGTAAATTACAGTAATGCCCCCGATCCATCAGTGAGCCGCCCGTTTCTGCATTCCTTTTTTGACTCGTGTACAGTTTAAGTACAGATTTTGCATAGTGTGTACTCTTAACAACATTTGTTTAAAACAAAACAAATAAATTCTGGTTGTCCATCCCTAGTCCTCACACACTTGGGTAGTTCGAATGATAGGTAATTGCAAACACTTTTCTGGAGAAAAAAAAAAAGAAAAGAAATTTTTTTCAATCATTAAAAATATATGAAGCAGGACATGAGCAGCTTAGAAATGAGATCTGCCACTAGTTCCTCGATTTCAAGGTTCTTTTGATAACCACTGCAAAATTACAAATGAAAAGCTCTCATGAAACATTTCCATTACGTTATACTGATACAGTGAAGTCGGTGCTTTTTTATATTTCATCATTATTGTCCTAAAATTAGCCAGCAAAGGTTATATAGCTGCTTTCCAAAGGGGGAAAAAACCCCTATTAAATACTCGCTGGGAAGAACAGGATAGAAAACTAACCCCCCTTTTTACAAACCACGAAAGTGGTTTTTGTGCCGGCCGGCGCACTGAGCGCTGTTCACTGATCCGAAGCTCTTACAGTTCCTATGAGCATCGGAGAAGCGCACAACATTCAGTGCGCCAGCCGGTGCTAAAAACCACTTTCGTGGTTTGGTAAAGAGGGGAGGGGGGTGGTAACTTAAATAAATAAATAAAATGTTGATTTGCATGGCTCTCAATGTATTTGCCCATCAGTCAGAATCAAAAGTGTGGGGAAAGAGGGAGAGGGGACAGAGTTGTTTCTAAAACTAGAGATTAAAGAAACCCCTCTCTGTAACCGATTGGACTGATCTCATCAAGACGCTCTTTTAGAGAATGGGTTGTAATGGCTTCATATGCCGCAATAGAGGGACGCGATCTGACAATGGCCAGCACTCTTACCTCCCGGTTATTAATTTAAAAAAAAAAAAAACACAATAAGAAATAGCAGAGAGTTTGGCAGGAGAAATATAATAACAAGGGCAAGAAGCCACTGGGGATCTGAGCCCAGCGTGATTACTCCATAGTCTACATTCTATTAATGTTCTGCTGCCTTTGTTACCCAGTCATCAACACTTCAGACATTATCTAAAAAATCATCAAGACACAAAAACAAGTATTTAGTTCCCCTCTTCTCTAGATTCCTTTGGTTTAAAGGGATCCTCATTTTTGTAATTAGTCAGTAAAAAAACAAAAGCCATTGCACGCTTGAGAGCTGGCATCACAGTAATTAAGTTGTACATACCAGGAGACAAGAAAAAGTGTTGATGCTAACTCGGGGCCAGATTCTCTAATATCGCCAGCAAACTTCGACAGGTCACTGTAGTGGCCATAAAAAGGCGAGCCATTCTCAAAGAACCACACATGCAAATGAGGTTCACCAAATTTCCATGAGATCAGTCGCTGGTGATAGTGATCAGCACATGTGCAGAATAGTCCACAGAAAGAGGCATGGGTGGACAGGAGTGGCGTTTAACTATCAGCAAATGCTGTGTCATTGTGTCAATCATGGGCGTGCCAGCGCTATAGGATGGAGAAGGAAGGGGATATGCAATCACCAGCTTTCAACAAGTGCTTATAAGACATACCTTTAATACACATCTTTAATATATGTGCTTGAGGTATTAAAGATTACTATAATTTAAGTGAAACGTGTGGGATTTTTTTTCATTTTTATCCTGAGCCGTAGCCAGAAACAAGTGACTGAGATGCACTTTTCACAGTTCCGGCACTCCCTAGAACATCCAGTAACATTTGGTTGCTAAAAGCCGGCACTTCATTTGAAGAATCACACAGCAATGATAGAGAATTGCCCGTAGTGCTTGTTTAAATATTAATGAGCCCATAATACTACCATTTTAATAGTAATGACCTCATTGCACGTTTGCGTGGCAGAGATGGAGGCTGCAAGGAAGCTCAGAAAAGATCATAGTGAGCCATTCTGATAATCGGGCAGTAGAATACTGGCACACTAAACCGACTGGAACCAGTTTAATGACCATTATTAAAGGCACAGTAAGTTTTGAGAATCTTGGCATCAGCAGGGTAGTCCCATGCAAGTGACCCTTTGGCAAGCATGGCTGAGACTAGCAGGCCTTTGCACTGGGCAGCATCATGCCCCCGTGCATGGTTGAATGGAGTGATACAGAGAATCCATATTTCAGCAAAACAGGAGTATAGAGTGTTAAGGGGCTGTTGGGGGGGGGAGAAGAGGGAAAGCAGGAGAGACAGAAAGGGGAAAATCAGAGCTAAGCAGAAATTGCTCGTGAGATGGGAAGGATGAGGCCGCCAGTTCAGAAGAAGCTCACCCTTGTAAGATTCAAAAACAAGTCTTTTTTTCTTCTTCAATAAATAATAATAATAAAAATAAAAATCATATGTGAAAAGAATGGTTGTGAATAGTTTAGGTTGTGTATTTCGTATTTTTAAGGCTCCCAATTCAATTGCAGCTATATCACATGTCACAGGTTGAAATAATTCAGATCATTTTATGATTCCAATACACAGGCTTAGCAAGACTACATGATTTTTTTTTTAGCTTATTTAAACAATTTTAAAACAATACACAAACATAATTTGATCAAGAAATAAATACACTGTATTATACACAATGAAGTGAAATACCATGGAAATAAAATAAAGCTAAAGGGTTCACTAAAAAGTAGGGAACCAACCCTGAAGCTGGGCATCACAAAAGGAAACGAAGAATAATCAAGTTAAATATAAAGTAGAAGTGCAGACCACATAAATATGTTCCTGTCCCTCACACAATCAGACGCTATTCTGAGAGGTGAAAAATGTAAAGCCAACAGATTATGCGATGGTCAAAAGAGGAGCAAGAAAGAGGTTGAAGCCTTTGGGGGGATGGAGGACACCCGAATCTTGTGTGTAAGGTTCTGATGAAGAAGCTGGAAGACAGACCTGGTATTGCCTTTCGGAAAAATATGAATGCGCCCTTCTCCTCTGCCAACTCTAGACTTTGATCTTTCTGTCTGACTGCGCCATATGCCTGGAACGAACTGCCCGATTCTCTACAGCAGGCTCTGTGTCTGGCAACGTTCAAGTCCAAGTTAAAAGCTCACCTCTTCAAGACTGCTTTCAACTCCTAACTCTTCTCGGCTTGGGTTTTGCATCCCCCCAACCCTATATGTCATGTCTGTCTGTCCAAGATAGATTGTAAGCTCTTCTAAGTAGGGACCATCTATTTAATGTCAAAATGTACAGCGCTGATTAGGCCCTTCAGCACTAAAGAAGTGTTAAATGGTAATAGTAGCAAGCCTGTGTTGAATTAATCAATAAACATTTGATTGCTCGGAACTTGATGACCCCTTGTGCTTTTTCTTTGTGCTTCCCGTGTGGCTTGTACTTTTGAGTACCTCTCTACTGTAACCAAAGAAAGAAATTGGCATCTGTCAGAAAAGAAAATGTGACAGGTGATCAGATGGATACTTGAATAGATTAAGTGAACTTTATGGATAATTGAATTTAAAACCAGTGAACTTTATATTTTACAATAATTCACACACTGGAACTTATATCATTTGGACTCCTGTAAGCAAGTACTTGAATAGATTACCATATACACTGAGCTTATAGACTTCAAATCTAGAGGTAATCTCAGGAATCAGTATAGAAAATGAAGTGTTAAGTGCAAAGAGTCTTTATAAATCAAATGAGCTTAATGTGGTCTTTGAATTGCAGCTGACTTAATATACATTGATATTTTTTTAAAAATGCACAGTTTGCAATTTTGTAACTATTACCCTCTAAAAACATAGAAGCCAATCTGCAATTTGGCAAAGGAAAATATTTTTCAACATAAAGCCTCAGCAACTTAACATAAATCAAATCCAAGTGATATAGTACTAGGGTGTAAATGCAGTTAATATTGCATCCTTCCATTCTTGGCAAGGATAGTTACAGTACATAGTACCGGTACATAGGGCCGGATTCTCTAAACGGCGCTGTTGTCGGCAGCCACCTTAAAAGTGTCCACTGATTGCATGTCAATCACGTGATGCTATCATTTAGAGAATCACGCCACCACCAAAGGGAGGCGCCAGAAATGTAGGCCAGGGTTTTTCAAGGCTTTTTTTTAACTTTGACGTGAATCACACCTCCGGAGGCACTATAGAAATAAAAAAAAATAGTAGTAGTAGTATGAACTGTATTCATTATTATTGAGTAATTTATTACTTTTTAATACTGTTGTATTTTGCAATTCAGTCTTCTCATTTGCTGTACCTTGCCTCAAGTACCTTGCTGAAAAGGCATGTCATATTAAAATGTTATATTAAATGTTATTTTTAGCCCCCCGAGTACACAGTTAGACATTTGGTATTGCCTATTTGTCCAAAATAAACAATGGGTCATTTACCACATGTCACCAGGTCTCAGGGGCCTAATTAAAAATCAACCATCCTTGCTTCTTACCACCTGAGCACAGAATAAATCCCTCTGCTTAGCTTTTGCAGACAACCCTGGTTCATCAATTCTTCTACTCGAGTCTCTTACGCAGTTGAATAACATTGCACATGTTAGATTCCCCAGGGGTATCTAGGTGATGTTGCAGTTAAGCTGGAAGGGCACTCATTGTTAATTAATGTATAAGGTGCAAAATGAGACTCAAAAAAGTTATTTGGAATACAGATCGAGTCTCCCTCTCTTGGCTGGTTGAATTAGTCTTTTCACGCACCTATGCCCATGTGGAAACTACATACACACTGACTTGCTTCGATTCATAATATAATTTTAGAAAAATGCTAAAATGTATTATAGAAAAAAATATGTGAATGTTACTTCGATGTTAGAAACCTTGCAAGATGTGGGATTACATTATATACTGCAACCATAACAAGCATTATTTTTTATACAGTCGATTCCGCTTAAGTGCAAACCCTTCGGACCGGGTCTCCACGTGCGCTTAAACGGAATGTGCGCTTAAAAGGAGCTAGGGGGGGGAGGCTGTAGTTAAGCCGGCTCAGTTTAAATATGGAGCGTGGGCTGCTGGAGCCTAAAGTACAGGAAAGCTATGCCCTACAGCTTGAGTGGAAGTGGAGCACTCACTTTCCCAGCTGTCCCAGTGCTTAAGCTGCTGTGTGAAGCTTAGCCATTCCCAGTCGGTGACGGGACAAAAGCGCGCGAGACAATCGAGCGCCAACAATACCGAGCAGACAATCACGCGCAGGACATCAGTGCGCCGGACTTAAACTTAATTTTAAAGTGCTCCAAGGGTGTGTGAGGGGGGGAACCCCCACAGTTAAGTTAGTACTGTTGCTGCTGCCATTGAGTGGGGGGTGGGGTGGAACCTCCCCACATTACAGAGGAAATTGACATTTTTCTCTTCCCCTCCACAACCCCCCCCCCCCCCAAAGGCAGCGCAAACAGTACTAATTTAACTTCGGGGGTTCCCCCCACACACACACACCCCTTTGGAGCACTTTAAAATTAATTTTTAAGTCCGGCGCGCTAATGTCCTGCGCGTGATTGTCTGCTCGGTATTGTTGGCGCTCGATTGTCCTGCGTGTTTTCGATTATGAACCTTCCCAGTCAGAACGTGATTGCATTTAACCAGAGTGAACGTAACGTGAAAGAATAGAGGTTGGACCCATGACATCAGGGCGCATAAGCGGATTGTGTGCATATCCGAATTGCAAATACCCGGAGTTTACGTCCATTGACTGTAATGTAAAAAAAAAAAAAAAAAAATAGGACCATGGTGGTAGGCTGCGGATAACCAAAGCGTGCGCTTAACCGATGTGCACTTAGATGGAGTCGACTGTAGTGAGAAAACATCACCTACAGAAATCAATGATAATACTCTCATAGAAGTTCATTTTTAAAGGATGTAAGAACATAAGCAGTGCCTCTCCTGGGTCAGACCAGAAGTCCATCATGCCCAGCAGTCCGCCCACGCGGCGGCCCATCAGGTCCAGGACCTGCATACTAATCCTTTATCTGTACCCTTCAATCCCCTTTTCCTTCAGGAAATCATCCAATCCCTTCTTGAAACCCAGTAGCGTACTTTGTCGTATCACGCCCTCTGGAAGCGCATTCCAGATGTCCACCACCCTTTAAGTGAAGAAGAACTTCCTAGCATTGGTTCTGAATCTGTCCCTCTTAATTTTTCCGAATTTTTGAAAAATCTGTCCCTCTCTACTTTCTCCATGCCCTTCATGATCTTGTAGATGCCTAAAAGGAATTTAGGAACCTAAATTCATTTCTGAGAATAAAAAAAAAAAACAGTTGCATTCTTAAATCTAGGCACCTAAATTGTGGTTTCTAAGAGCGAGTGGCTACACAGGGTATAAACAGAATGAGAATAAAAATATGACACACCTGAACACATGTACGTGCAAAATTAGTATTTTCTATGCAGAAACTGACAAATTGCCCAGCATTATTCAAGAACAGCATATGATTTTATGTGGTAAATTCAATATACAATATAAGTTCTTAAAAGGCACCAAAAACCAGACGTTAAGCTGGTGTTCTATAACAGCTGAGTTGCATGCCTAGCCCGAGTCCACATTTATATATGTATTATGATTTTATGTAACTCACTCTGAACTTGAATGAAGGGATATGGCAGGATATGAAACCCTACGGACTTCCTTATGTCTTTAGCGAAATGGGTCATTGAGGATAGTTATTTCAAATATGAGAACACCTATTATAAACAAATTCAGGGAGTGGCTATGGGGGTGACATTTGCCCCTTTGGTGGCCACCTTATATGTTGGCAGATTTGAGGAACAGGCCATCTATCAGTCGATTCAATACCAGACTAAGATCATGCTATGGAAACGATTTTTAAATGACATATTTTGTCTATGGACAGGAACAGAAATTGAACTACAACAATTTGTCCACTGGATTAATACCATTGATCCAAATCTACAATTTACAGTAGTATATAGCCCGACTAAAATTGAATTTTTGGATATCTTAATCTATAGGGAGGACAATATACTATCTACCACCCTATTTAGGAAATCAGTAGCTAGGAACACCCTGTTACATTTCTCAAGTTTTCATCCATATAAGCTCAAATATAGTCTTCCGGTCAGCCAATTTTTGAGAGCCAGGAGGGTATGATCTGACTTGATCCATTTTCAAAGGGCGGCTGCAGATATTACTCATAGATTCCGGGTACGAGGATATCCGGAAAAGGCTATACATCAGGCTTACTTACGGGCACGTTATGCCCACCGAGATTTGTTGCTCCAAGATACTCGTGTGAATAATACTCAGGATATAGAACCAACCAGATTGGTGTGTGTACTTCCCTACTCTGATGCAGTGAAAAATGTGGTAGGATATATTAGACAACATTGGCTGATTTTGAGGGCCCTTAGAGATCTGGAAGAACATTCCTTGATCGCTTATACAAAGGGTACCACGATAGGCCAGTTGTTAAATCGCCATGTTTATCCCACTGTTGATCAGGCAGCTCACATTAAATGTTTTCATTGTCAGTGGTGTGACAAAACCATAGAGGGCAGTACCTGGCAAGATCCTCAGACCAGACGAATTATCCAAGCCAGGGTTCACACCACATGCAAATCCAGTTGGGTAGTGTATATGATTATCTGTCCTTGTCCTCGGGTCTATGTGGGACGCACTAAGCGGGCAGTCCAATTAAGACTCAATGAGCACAAGTCCCGCATATCTACGGAGACCCTGTCAATCCCCCTTGTACAACATTGGCTGTCCAAGAAGCATACAATCAATCAAATTAGGTGGCGTGTTATAGATGTTATTAACAACCAGGGAGCAGAGGGTGACTTGGAAGCAAAGTTAAATTTCTTAGAACAGAGGTGGATCTATCAACTGAATACAGTTATACCATACGGGCTTAATCTGGAACTTGATGAGGAACTTTGGTGAGGTTTCACTGGGTTCCCATATTTTTTTGAATATAGGAGTGGGAATAATACAATATAGAACTCCCACAGCAGGGTGCAACTCCAGGAACGCGACTATTCCCGCGCTTCCGGGTTGGCCCGATGACGTCAGTTTCAGCTGTGTTGTAGAATATATAATGAGCTTCAGTCCACGCCGCGCCATCTTTGATCACATTTCGGGTGGCTGCATCATGAAGAGCATATAATTCTGAGGTAAGAAACTAGTATTAGTTAATATTTCTTGGTGTTATACGATCTTATTGAACACTAAAGCTAGTTCCTTGTTGCAGGGATTGTGCCCTGAGGAAACCCCAACAGGGTGAAACATGTTGGCGACTTTATCTCTCTTGGCTAACCACCCAAGTTAAGTAATTTGCACTTTATACTTATTTAAATTATGTAATATATATAAAGACAAGTATTGCACGTCCTTAGTTAATAAACCAGGGACCCGATGACGATTGGGGGGCATAAAGCCAAAAGTTATGAAAGTTTATTGAACTTTTGGTGGCACCTCTGAGGGCCTGGAAAACTTATATGATAACCTACATTTATATAGAAGGTGTTTAGGGGAGGTTTATATTATACAATCCCTCCAACCACGCTACAGGATATGAAACCCTAGCATAGTATAGCATGCCAAACTTTAGACCAACTTTAGACTGCAGCCATTCGATTGGCATGGGCCCAGGCAGGAACATGGAGGGCTTACTCCTGATCTCTGCGCCTCTGGCCTGTGCGCCTGCTGGCTGGGAAAAATGAGAGCCGTCTTAAGGAGGGAAGAATTTAAAAAGGTACCGAAGGGATATGATTAAAGGTACGGGGGGATGATTAAAAAAGGTACTGGGGGATACATGGGGATGATTTAAGGTACTGGAGGGCACGTACTTGTATGGGGGATAATTTAAGGTACTTGGGGGCACATGGGGGATGGGGATAATTTAAGGTACTGGGGAGCACATGCGGGATGATTTAAGGTACTGGGGGGCACATGGGGCTATGGGGGATGATTTAAGGTACTGGGGGGCACATGGTTATATGGGAAGGATAATTTAAGGACATGGGATGATTTAAGGTACTGGGGCATGTGGTTATATGGGGGATGATTAAAGGTACCGGGGGACACATGGTTGTATGGGGGATAATTTAAGGTACTGGGGGCACATGGGGGATGATTTAAGGTACTGGTGGGCACGTGGGGGGATAGGGGATGATTTAAGTTACTGGGGGGTATGTGAGGGGTATGGGCCCTGCCTGTCACTAGGCCTGCCTTCTCTTTACACTGTCTTGGCCTACCAGTAGACCACCAGAGGTGGGTGGGAGACAGAGTGCAGAGCCTGGCAGGGAGAATTTGGGTCAAAATGTTTTTTTTTCTTGTTCTCCTCCTCTAAATCTAGGGTGCGTCTTATGGTCAGGTGTTTCTTATGGAGTGAAAATATGGTAAATGTCAGTGTATGTAAACTAGTTCTTATCCATGAAATGGACATCTTCTTTGCCCTGTAAGTCATATGCAGCTGATAAGACAGCTCCAGCTTAAATAAATAAATCCACATTAATTTCTATTATTTTTCAATCTGCTGCTGCATGGTCCAATAGGTAATCCTGACTTACACAAATATTTTCATTGTATCTTTTACTTTCAGGCTTTGATTTACATCTCCAAATATATTTCCAAGGATGAAAAATAGACCTCCTTCCAATACTTCACATAATTGGTTTTATTTCAAAAAGACAACATATTTGACTTAGAGAAAACACTTTGACTCCAGTTCATTCTCTCCATATATTTTGAGTTCTGATATGAATCAGTTAATATGCATTTAATCCCAGGCTTATATTAGGGGTCACTACTATTACTCAGGACATGAAATGTTTGCTAAACTACTGATAAAACCCCAACAAGCAGGATATCGTGGAAAGCTAATTCTTCTATACATCAGAGAGCTGTCACACACAGTGCTAAAAACAAACCACCCAAATCTGTAGCTCTAAAAAGAAAAGTAAGAAAATCGAACTTATCTTTTGCAAGATAATTGCACACAGGAAGGAAGCTATGGCTTATGTACGGTATATTTTGTGAAAGTGGTAACTCGTACACTGTTATGAAAATTTTAAGTGCATTTGTTCTCATTAGTCTTAGAATGGTCGATGACTATACTTTGTCCATCTTTCATGTTCTTCATTACTCAATGACTGAGAACATTGTGATCATGCCTTGTGTATCAGCCTGACAAACCCTCATTAAATTCACACAGGGCAGCGTTAGTATCTATCCAAAATCATTCTCTTTCTCTCTCTAAATTAACTTAATTGAAAGATGATCAAGCCCTTTAGTGCATGCTAAATATAGCATGTCATGCACATTGCAGCATTCTTAGAAGATGTTAAGGTGAAGATGCAAAAATGTTTGCAAGCATGTGGATACAAATCAAGGAACATATATTGCTCACAGCTTGAATGCACTAGATCATCATATTCCTTCTTTTCCATTGCCTCGCCATTTGCAATATACCGCCCCCTGGCTTACATTCAAAGCCTTCCTATTTAAAATATAGAGCTTACCTTAAAACAGTGGTCTCAAACTCAAACCCTTTGCAGGGCCACATTTTGTATTTGTAGGTACTTGGAGGGCCTCAGAAAAAAAATAGTTAATGTCTTATTAAAGAAATGACAATTTTGCATGAGGTAAAACTCTTTATAGTTTATAAATCTTTCCTTTTGACTAACTCGTAATAATAATATTGTAATTTATAGCTAAAGAGACATATGATCAAGAAACTGTTTTATTTTACTTTGGTGATTATGATAAACATACCGAGGGCCTCAAAATAGGACCTGGTGGGCCGCATGTGGCCCCCCAGGCCGTGAGTTTGAGACCACTGCTCTATGCCATTCATTTCTCATACTTATTTTTACTCCTCCCTATAAGCTTCATCTGCTCTTCTTCCTTTGTAGACTACAAAAAGAAGTGGACTGCATCAAAGGCATAAGCAAGAAGTAGTTACACAGGAGGACTGCAGGTAGCAACTGGAACCATTTCTCTCAATTTCACAGAGAAACATTCTGCAGTTGGAGACAAATTATGCAATAATTGCTGTATTCAAAGACTTGTTGCAAGCTAGGCGCCATGCCAACAGATGGGAAGAACAATTTTCAAAGTCATTTACCTGGGTAAATTACCATAGCTGACAGTTGTCATCCTCTGCCTGGCTGGTTTCTAGAGCATATGCAGTGTTATCTAGGTTAAGTTAAGGTGTTCTTGGAGCATGGAGAGGATGAATTAGGAAACTATATTATTCCCCTTTTTGTAGGTAAGGGGAAGCAAAGGACCTTTTCTGTATGGGGGGGAAAAAGAAAAATCAATCTTTTCCTACCCACCAAGCTTCCTAGCACGAGAGTACAAAAAGTTTGAAAGCCTGTGCATGCAAATCAGTAATGAAATGCAGGGCAACCCCACCACCACCACACAAAAAAAAAAGAAAAAGAAACAGCTGAACCAAAGTCCCGGTGGCTCATTTCATTCCAGTGCCTGTAGATTTACAGGCAGAAAATCCATGGGGACTTATATCCCTCAAATCTTGAGAAAACATTCAAAGAAAATCTACCTACATACGAGTAGTTTCCCTTTGGAAATTAACAACAAGGTCTACAGGGACAATATACAGTCAGTCTTTGCAGTAGTCAGAATTATCCTTTTAAAGCTCTGAAGAAATGAGGAAAATCTCAAACAAGACTTTATGGGCAGCTGTGCACATATCTCCAGAAATGTCCAATTTTAGGTGGAACACAAATTATATTGAAAAAGAAAAGCAAAACAAGGGAATTAAAACCCTACATTAAGAAAATCCATAAGACAACAAAGCAGGGAAGGACCAAATGATTTCCAACAACTGGGGATTCAACACCCCCCCCCCAAAAAAAAAAAAAAAAATCCACCCAAAAGCTCTTAAATAAAGCACCAATTGTTAAAAAGACCTGACACAGGCTGTGTTTAGGCAGAGAAACCCACCTGCCTCAGGGGTCATCAATATTATGTTGAATATGTAATAAATATGGAATGTACAGTTGCCACAGCATCCAATGTATTGCAGCCACTAGATATAACTTTTCAGCAGAACTGAGGATTCAAAAGGGGAGTGTGTGATGCAGTGGTTAACGCTACAACCTCAGCACCCTGGGGTTGTGGGTTCAAACCCACGCTGCTCCTTGTGACCCTGGGCAAGTCACTTAATCCCCCCATTGCCCTAAGTACATTAGCTAGATTGTAAGCCCACCAGGACAGAAAGGGAAAAATGCTTGAGTACCTGAATAAATTCATGTAAACCGTTCTGAGCTTCCTTGGGAAAACAGTATAGAAAAATTAAATAAATATTTTTAAAAAATTAAAAATAGGAAAACTGCTATTTCCCAGAACACTGTTGACCCCTGAAGCAAGTGGGTTTCTCTACCAAAACTTGACCCATATCAGGTATTTTTAAAGATAGGTGCTTTATTAAAAAGAGGGTAGGGGTTTTTTATCCCCTATTGTTGGAAATCACCATTCACTACAGCTATAGGTCGCAAAAAAGGAACTTAAAGAAGAAAAATACACCTTTCCACCTGAGCTTTCCTTACTCTGAAACTGCCAATCATACTACATCTGGCATTCCTAGGTGATATTGCTCATTTGATGTGAGAAGTATTCACTCATGTAACTTGGAGGAAATTTTATTTTCTGGAAACTGACTTTTTTAAAGGCAAAAAAATAAAAATAAAAAAATGAAACAAGACATGAAATTCAATGACTTTTTCTAGATTACATCAGCTCAACTCAATATTGCTTTCAAACTAGTTTTCCATGTGAGCACTACTACCTACTAGAGCTTATAGGGAACATTGCAGAGAGCTAAGACTTTTGTGAAGAGAAGATGGCAGACACAGGAGGTCATTTTAAAAGTATCTACAAGTGTAAATAGCTGTATTTACATGTGTGAGGTGTGTGCAAATTAATTGCATAATGAGCCCTTTACTATTAATAATTGGGTGCATGTTATTCTATAAGGCATGACGCTTAACTCTGCTAGTATGTGACTCAAAAGAGGGTGTGGCCATGAGCATGTCATGGGGCATTCCAAAACACAGTGTGCATAGTTATAGAATACAGTCTGTAACAGACATAAGGCAGGCGCCTAAAGTTAGGCGAGGGAATTGTCACTAGGTTGAATTCTATAAAGAAATAGAGAGAGTATAACCAGAAAACAGGCTAAGCACATTAGCAATTATATCAATAGAGACTGAACAAGTTACTCCTGGCGGAATTCTGCACAACTGTGCAATGCAGAATTTCCGCAGAATTGCACAGTCGCACAGAATTCCTTTTTCCCATGCAGAATCTCACCGTGTTGAGCCATGTCAGCATAGACTTTCGCCATGTCATCATCTTCGGGTCACGGTATCAGCAGCAATTCCCACACGCTGCCTGCTGCTAACCCAGAAGTCTCTCCTTGATAGAGGGGAGACTTCCTGTTAGCAGCAGGCAGCACGTGGAAGTCACTGCCGATACCACAACCCAAAGAAGCAAGCCTTGGAGTACAGGAGAGGAGAGGATAGAAATTTGGTGGCAAAGAAGGAGGGAAGGGGTGAAAGGAAGGAAAGCTAGTGAAACAGGGGGAGGAGAGGGAGACATGCATGGTGAGGAGAGAGGATGAAGTTGCACATAATGGAGGAGAAGGGAGAGATGGTGCATGGAAAGGGATAGAGAAATTTAATACAGGGCACACGGAAGGGAGAGAGAGAGGTGTTGGACATGGGGGGAGACGAGAGAGAGAGAGAAAGCGATACAGGAGATGGAGCAGGAGGGAAGAGATGGATCCAGGAGCAGAATGGAGTGATGGAGAGATGCCTGGAAATAGGGCGATGTCAGGCTTAAGGCTTAGGAGGGAAGGAAGAAAGAGAAGATGCTGGGCTATATGGGTGAAGGAAGGAAGTTGCTGAGAATGCTGCCCAATTCACCAATTTGAATCTATTCGAATCAATTCACTTTCTAAAAATATGAGAATCACCAATTTAATGAGTCCAGAGCGGGTCTCCGAAAGTAAAGCAGCGGTAGCGGTGGCGGTGGCCGGCAGGAAGAAGCAGCACTCGACTGCTCCTGGCTTACCCCACTGGGGCCTTCCCTCTGCCGTGTTACCGATGATGTTCAGTTTTCCTAGATCCAGGTTCAAAATGGAGTGAATCTACTCTACCATATATACTCCTCCACAGTATGCAATCCTTCTCGTATCCCATTTTTGAACAGAGGAAAACTAGCCTTGCCACCTTTCCCATAATCCTCTTTCACTTCTCAGTCTCACCTCTGTTTTTCCTTCTTTCACTTATTAATCTTATAAAATGTCTTGCCACATGATG
Organism: Geotrypetes seraphini; assembly: GCF_902459505.1. NCBI lineage: Eukaryota > Metazoa > Chordata > Amphibia > Gymnophiona > Dermophiidae > Geotrypetes > Geotrypetes seraphini. The sequence continues at coordinate 109,903,743 of NC_047085.1, forward strand.
TACTCCTTTAGTTGTTTTTTTTCCACTGTTCCTGATTACCTTCTCTGCTTCCCTCATGTTTTCTAGACAAAAAGAGGACAGGAGACATTTAGATGCCCAGTTTTCTAGTCTCCCATGGTCCTCCTCCAATTTCTTACAACCTGCATGTGATTTAAAAACTTTGAATAATTTGTGTCATCTGCAAATTTGGTCACCTCATCTTTCCCATTTTCAGATCATAAATATATTAAAAAGCACCAGGCACAGTGCACACTCCTGTGGTACTCCACTGTTCACCTTCCATTGAGTGAACTGGCCTTTTAACCTTACTCTCTGGACCCGATATTCAAAGCGATTTAACCAGTCAGCAACAGCTGTAGACCGGTTAAATCACATATAACCAGCTATGAATATTCAATAGGAGATAACTAGTTACCACTACAACTATTAATTATTTCTATGGCGCTACCAGACATACGCAGCGCTGTACAGAGTCACGAAGGAGACAGTCCCTGCTTGAAACTGCATGTTCTATGCGGCATTCCCACTAAATATTTGCAGTTAGGGCATAACCAGGGGCCAGCTATCTCAGGTGTCTTCTGCGTATGTTTTGAGGGCAGGTCACACATAGGACCTGAAATTCAGATCTAATTGGGCAAGATTAGCTCATAAATAGGGCAACATAAATAGCTGTCCTATCTTTAGACGCTAGCCGATTAATGCTGAATATCGGCTTAGCTGGTTATTGGCTGGCAGCCAAAAATGAAACTGGATATTTAGGCCCCGATTCTATAAATAGTGTCTTAACTCCTAAATGTCATTCAGTGTGGTTGTCAATTGTCAATTTAGAGAATCTTGCCTAGTGGTGCCCAAGCATTCTTAGGCAACAGTAGACATTGAATTCTTAGGCACACTGCCATTTAGGCCAGGATTTTTTTGGTCTACATGAGTGTGCCTAAGGTAGGTGCCTACTGATGTTTAAGTCAATCCATGCCCCAAAACTGTCCCAAATCTTCCCCTAAGCATGCCTACTTGCCATTAGGTGCTGGCTGGTGCCTCGGTGTAGGAATCTATCAAGTTAAGCGCCAACAAGCAAATTAAAATGTTTTAATCTTTTTTTTTTTGTTTTATAATGGTGCTTTCAATTATCAGAACTGATTAAGCCCTTAAAAAAAATTAACTTAGGTGTCTAGATCAGCTAGGCATGCCAATCTAGCCACCTAACTGTATGTGTCTTATAGAATCAAGACCTTAATGCTGGTGGCTAGAAACAGCCAGGCATTGAATATCTGGATTCAGCACCGTCGGCAGGCAGCACAGTTAAAGCCCACCACCAGCTGAAATTTTTAATCTTTTATGGTCAGTATACTTTATGAATTGTAATTATTTCTGTTGTGAATTTTGGAGACTGCATCCCCTGAGGAAGCTTGGCAAGGGGAGTTAGACACTATTTCTAGAATCAGGGCCTAAATATCCAGTTTCATTTTTGGCTGCCAGCCAATAACCAGCTAAGCCAATATTCAGCATTAATTGGCTAGCGTCTAAAGATAGGACAGCTATTTATGTTGTCCTATTTATGAGCTAATCTTGCCCAATTAGATCTGAATTTCAGGTCCTATGTGTGATTTCTCTCCTAGTCACTTAACCCCCACCCTCCCCTTTTAAAACTTTTACTCAACATGTTGATACTGCGTATTCTCACTAATTTTGTTCTGCATTCACTGATCGCTCAGTGACATCTTTGCCATTTGTATTCTGAAATTCGCTGGTTTTCCAGCCCTCTTCACTGTAACATATTAATATTATGTTTCTCACTAATTTGCACTCTGTAATCACTGACTGCTGAGTGAAATCTTCCCTATTTGTACTCTGTAATTCGCTGATTGTCCAGCTCTCTTCACTGTGAACCGCCTAGAAGTCGCAAGATTGTGGCGGTATAGAAAAAATAAAGTTATTATTATTAAAACCTATTCTTATGTTTCATGTCAGCTTTAGGCATTAAAACTGGTAGTTCTGGAGAGTCCAGTATTATGCTGGAAGTCTAACCACTCAAATTATTTTATAAGCTTTTATCTGACATTGGTTCCTTCATGAATTTTCAAAGGTTGTGCTTGCTATATAATGACTTACTTTTTTGCAATATCTATGCTCACCATGGCAGATATTTGTCACGTTTACAACAATATTGGATGAATCTGCTGCTCAAGTTCTTTGCAACATGCTGGATTGACATCTGTGCAGTTGCCTACTAGGATTAAGATTTATAGAACAAATAAACTTTGTTCTGCTGTAGTGTGATGTGATTGTTTTAAGAACAGTTTGAATTGAGAGCTCTTTTTGCCATGATGATGAAATTATGACATCCACATGACATTTAATGACAGCTTCATTGCTTTTAAACAATGCAACCAATTAACATGTCAATTAAAGGCAAACCAATTAAGTCAGGCAGTGGTAGGGCATAAGAACTGCTATACTGGAACAGATCAAAGGTCCATCAAGCCCAGTATCCAACAGTGGCCAACCCAGGTCCCAAGTACCTGACAGAAACACAAATAGTAGCAACATTCCAGAGCTGAGATTGTGATGTCATAATGCCTCATTCCACCAATGCCTAAGAGCCAAACTCACCAGTGATGTCACAATGGCTCATTCCACCAATGCCTAAGAGCCAAACTTACCAGTGATGTCATAATGGCTTGATTGTTCTATACTTAGCTCCCATAAGTACTGGGACAGACCAAGGTTTCCATCAAGCTCAGTATCCTGTTTCCAACAGTGGCCAACCCAGGTCCCAAGTACCTAGTTGCCACTGCTTAACGTTTGGCAGCTTTTGTAGAATCTGGCCCAAAGTGTCTACATGTTAAGTGTAACACTGCTTGATGCCAGAGTTTCTGAAACATTACAGAGTCCCTAGGTGTTGAAATTGTGCATGATAGTTTTGACAGATCTAGCAGACTGAAAGAGAATAAAGCTTCATCTCTTGAGAACAACTCCATTTATATATTTTTTTCAAGCACAACAATCTTTTAGATTGGAAAAAAAAAAACAGGAGTACAAAGAAGAGCGATTTCCTTATGATTCAATGATTTCACTTAATGGTTCCCCTTGCATGTGCCTGCCTTACATACTTCACTCACTGGCATGGCTTCAAATACATGCATTACCAGAACTTAAATGCTCACCTTGTCCCCATTTTACAAAGCCAGGATATACACATATAAAATCCAAAGGCCCAATTCTATATTGGTTGACTAGTGCAGCGCTAAGCATGATTCTAGAAAACATAGGCACACTGTATAGAATCACAAACATATAAGGTTAAAAGCAAGAATTTAATATAACAACCACTTATGCCTGAGGTAGCCACATTTCGCCAGGAGGCTGCATCAGAGGCAAATCTGTAGGGCAGAATTAAAAACATAAATTACCAAAAATTATAAATACATAAATAATTAGAGAAACCATGCACAACTATGTATAACATGCAGGCACTCTCCACAGGCAACATACCGTATTTGCCGGCGTATAAGACGACTTTTCAGTACCTTAAAATCCTCCCCAAAGTCGGGGGTCGTCTTATACGCCAGGTACTGTTTACATGCCCTTACTTTACATTAGAGAGCTGCACGGGGACGCCCCTAGGGTCGCGGGGATCCCGTGGGGACGCCCCCTAGGGTCACGGGGATCCCATGGGGACGCCTCCGAGGGTCGCGGGGCTGGATGTACTCAGTCTTCTGGATGTACGTGGCTCTTCTTCTCCCTACCTTCTCTGCTTGCAGCACAGAGCCGAACGGAAGTCTTCCCGACGTCAGCGCTAACGTCGAAGGGGAGGGAGGGCGTAAACAAAGTTTAAACAAAGCCCTCCCTCCCTCCGACGTCAGCGCTGACGTCGGGAAGACTTCCGTTCGGCTCTGTGCTGCAGGCAGGGCAGATAAGGAGAAGGAGAGTAGCCTCGCGGTTCGAGTGGCTACCAAGGGAGAGGGGCGGCCCGCCCCGCCCCGCCCCGGTTGCAGCACAGCCAGCCAGGTTCCCTTACTTTTGTGGCACTTCCCCGACCGACCGATAACAGCCCGGGTCCGACAATCCTCCCTGCCCTGTAGCCGCGAATCTAAATTACCTTCTTACAGCAGCTGTAAGAAGGTAATTTAGATTCGCGGTTAAGGGCAGGGAGGTTTGTCGGACCGGGGCTGTTGTCGGTCGGTCGGGGAAGTGCCACAAAAGTAAGGGGACCTGGCCGGCTGTGCTGCACCCGGGGCGGTAGAGAAGGAGGGGGGGGAGAAGGACGCTGAAAGGCCATGGTGAAGACAGGAGGGGGGGTGAAGGACTCTGAAAGCACTTGAAGACAGAGGAGGGAGAAGGAGGCTGAAAGCACATGGGGGAATACAAAGGGGTGGAGAAGGACGCTGAAAGGCCATGGGAAGGGCGGGGGGGGGAAGGACTCTGAAAGCACATGGGGAAGACAAAGGGGTGGAGAAGGACGCTGAAAGGACATGGGGAAGATGGGGGGGAGAAGGACACAAAGGAAATGAGGAAGAGAGAGTAGGGAGAAGACGCTGGCAGGGAAGAAGACAGATGCCAGACTATGGGGGGAGCAGAGAGAAGAAGATGGGTGCCAGACCAATTTGGAAGGGGGAAGAAAGGGAGAGGCACAGTAACAGAGCAAATGGAAGATGCAGAAGGAAGAGAGATAGTGGATGGAAGGAATTGAATGAGAACATGAGGAAAGCAGAAACCAGGCAACAAAGGTAGGAAAAGAATTCTATTTTTTTTTTTTTTTTTTTTGCTTCAGGATAAAGTAGTATATTAGTTGTGTTGATAAAAATTTATAAACATTAGAGGCTCTGGTAGAAACCCGTTTACAAAGTATGTATTCTTCCCAATTAATATTTTCAAATTAATAAAGTCTTTTTGCTTATTTGTAAATGGGTTTCTACCAGAGCCTTTAATTCAGTAGCATAATTAAATGAAATAACTATTTCTGAAGTTTATAGGGACGGGCGGGGACGGAGGGGATTCCTCGCGGGGACGGGTGGGGATGGAGGGGATTCCTCGCGGGGACGGGTGGGGACGGAGGGATTCCTCACGGGGACGGGTGGGATTCCTCGTGGGGACGGGTGGGACTTTGGCAGAGAAGGGTGGGGACGGGTGGGATTTCTGTCCCCGCGCAACTCTCTACTTTACATGCCCTAACATCTCCTTCCTTACCTCCTTACGGTGCTTACGGTACTAGTAAACCTGCCAGGACATCAGCGGGGCCATGGCGGGACATCAGTGTGACAAGGGTGCCAGCTCCTTCATCTTGCGCAGCGGGAAGCAGCGGCGCTCTGGCCCCACCCCTTTTCTCTTTACTACGTCTCTCGCACATGCGGCCGTGTGTGGAGTCTAGCCCTTAAGGAAGTTGCGGGGGCGAACAGGAGGCTTTTGAAGGCTTTTAAAGGGAAACTGTCATGCCAGCAAACTTGCTAGGGACTTGCCCGGCACTTGCTCTCTCCCTCTATGTGTTATCTTCCTTCTATCATTGACAGTTTCAGTTTGGTTAACAGTTTAGAAAACAAATAGCATGGCAGCTCCCATGGGTTTATTGTTCTATTCAGCTTTAGTAAATTAATTAAAATTGTTGAAATAAATTCTGATGTTCTTTTAAGTTTTATTTGTTGTGCAGAAGGTGTGCGGAAGAAGGGGTAGTCTTATACGGCGAGTATATAACAAACTCTATATTTTAACTGTAAAAGTTGGGGGGTCGTCTTATACGCCCAGTCATCTTATACGCCGGCAAATACGGTATTTAAATCACATCTCCAAAACCATATTGCATTCAAACACATCTATAAAACTTACATAAAATGAATAAAAAGCCAAACAATGATAAACAGAAGTGGGTAAGTGCTTCTTTAAAATATTATGAGTTTTCTACACTGGACTACTGTAACTCATTATATAAAACCATCACTCAGAAACAACTAAGACGATTACAGTTAATCCAGAATGCATCTATAAAAATGATCACTAATTCAAAAAAAATTCAACCACGTAACGCCTCTTTTGCGAAATGCCCACCGGCTACCAATTCAGCATCGTATAGCATATAAAATTACAGTGGAACTTTGGTTTGCAAGCATAATTCCTTCTAGAAGCAGGCTCGTAAACCAAAATGCTCATAGATCAAAGCAACTTTCCCCATAGGAGTGAATGGAAACGCAGACAATTTGGTCCACATTCCAACCCCCAAAACCCCCAGGCCACTGGCACACTTCCACCCCACTCCACCACATCCCCAAAAGACCCCTCGCCCCACCCCTGAGGCCACTGGTGTGCTTCCACCCCACCCCCGGGAACCGGCATCGCCACCCCCCCCCCCCACACCCAAACCCTTACCGCGATTGGGCACCAGCACGCAGCACCAACCCACAGGACATGCTAGTGCTGAAAGAGCCTGCTGCCTGCCACTGATCTCTGCTGGGCCTTGAGCATCTGCACATGCTCAAGGCCTTCTGGCTCCTGCTCTCTCCGCAGCAGAAATCAGGGCAGGCGGCGGGCTCTTTCAGCACTGGCACGTCCTGTGGGTTGGTGCTGTGTGCTGGTTCCCGATCGCAGTAAGGGTTTGGGTGGGCGGACGGGTGGGAAGGGGGGGCCATGCCGGTTCTCAGGGGTGGGGGCTTGCATATTGAGTCAACGCTCAGTTTGCAAGGCAAGATTTGCGAGTGTTATTTGCTCATCTTGCAAAACACTCACAAACCGAGGTTTGACTGTATACTCCTTTGTTTCAAAATTCGATAGTCAAATCTTCCAAAAATGTCTTGACAAATTTTTAATTCCATAAACTCAGACCTTGCGGTGACACCTCAGCTATGGAAATCCTTTGCCTTCTTCCCTTAGAGGAGAACCAACTTTTGATAGTTTCAAGAGTTCCCCGAAGTCTTTTTTTGTATAAAGATGCTTTTGAAGATCAAATCTCTGCTCCAAGCTCCTCAATCTTCAAAGATGTAGAATATTTCCTTCTAAATTACAGGAGGCACCAGACATTTCCTTTGCCAACCTAATTGTATTTCCCATGTTTGTTTCTTTTCTATAACTATTGTAGTTCTATCCCTGTCCATTTTGTATCAGGTTAGTCCTCATCTGCTCTTGTCCACATTTTAAATTGTAATACTATGTCCCTGTTTTTATCATGTACATCGCTTAGAAATATTATAAGCAATATTATCAAATTTTAAATAAACTTGAAACCAGAATATTTGGGAATTCAATTGGGACATTTTTAAAGTCTAACTTCCATTTCTCCTGTAGTTTAGAACAGGCTCTACATTGGCAGATTCTGTTCTACAATACTGGTGAAACTTAAGATGCTTTGACCTGCACATCTCTTTTCCTACAGTACTTCACAACCTGTCTAAAATGTGGCTGTTTATATTTCATGCACGGTAAAGCCATGGAAAGTACCTATTAACACACCGGGAAAAAAAAGCACTTTTATTTTTGGATGAGAGATAAAATCAATACCTCTGAAATGGACAGCCTTGTACACTCCTTGTCTGAATAAAAGCAAACCAACAATTTACTTTGCCACAGATAGTACTTTAAAGAAGAAAGCAAAGGTAAAAAGATGAAATGTTTCCGCTACAATGTCAAGACTCTGGATATAGTATAAGACTTGAGGGATAGTGAGTGCTCTAATTAAGGCCACATGACCGAGAATAATGTATTCTCAAGGACGGGGAGGGGGTATAGGAAAGTGCTCTATCCTACTGACATGCCAAATACTGCATAAGGCATACCACGCTGTGTGTGATAATTTATGTGTTACTACAAGCAGGAGGATACATCAGCACCTGCGGTACAGGTATCAGGAAGACTTTGCTCTACCTATAGTGCAGATATTGGGAAGACCTCACATTATATATGATGCAGGTATCAGGAAAACCATACAATATTTCAGGTTCTCTCTCTCTCCATAGTGATATATGTCTTCATATTGTGGCTAGTTATGTGATAAGAAGTATGCAAAGCTATATAATCTGCTAAAAAAAAAAAAAAAAAATTGAGCCCAGCAATGAAGACAACACTGATGAACTGCAAAGCAATTGTGACGATATTCAACAGTCATCATGTTGATAACCAGACTTCAAGAAATTACAGATAGAGAAGCAGAAAGCCATTTTTATTGCCAGGAGACTCTAGATGAGACTCAGTTACGAAGTGTTTATAGAGTTTGCCACACACAAAGAACTGTTTGCAATCTACCTCAGTAGATGACATACTCTACCAGATTATTCCCATTAGCATTCGGAAGCAGATTCTTGACAATGATGCCATCTGAATTTGAGTTCAAGGAGCATTCAATTTGCTACTATCAATTTCACAGGCTATAAAGAAACTGGAAGGAGACAAAACAAGTCTTTCAAATATTCCAGAGATATTCAGACAGCTGAATTGAAATCTAATTGAGTTCTTGCCTTCTTTACCTCTGTCCTAAAAGAAGTGAAACAGATGTTTGCTAAGAGTTTGATTGTCAAAGGCATTTCCACACATAAAATAGTGTTTAAGCACAGAAATAAAGTTTCTGAAAATTGCCCACAACTTTCAGAATGCACATATAGTCCATACACACATAAATTCCTGGGACAGACTATATTTACATGTATTTCCAAAAGGGAAAGAGATTGGAACTTATACTGCCTTTATGTAGTTATACAACCACACTCAAAGTGGTTTACATATACCGTATTTTCCCCCCCAAAAAGTGGGTGGAAATTTCGGAGCGAATATAACCTCCAACATCCCTTCCCCCCGTCGGTACCTTCCAAACTGAGTCTACCAAAACAGTGACGTTTTCAGTGGGGCTGCACACAGTAGCAGTATGCTGGCCTCCCTTGTGGACCGAGGCTCCATTGGGTTAAAGGGTGCGTAGAAACAGGCAGCTACTAACCAGCTGGGAGAAGCGCACGGCTGGGGAATGGCATTGGAAAGTATGCCGATTTGATGGAGGTCAGTGATGGGGAGATTGCTATTTGGCTTGCCGGATTGATAGCGACGCATCATAAGGAGTTTGGAGGGTGTGCGTCGATGGAGGAGGCGGCTTGCATACTGCATACTGTCGAGGGCACTGACCAGCGATGGGGAGCGGCCTGTGGCTGATGGAGCCGGAGACGGAAGCACATGCAGCATACAGCCGGCAAGTCAGCCCTGATGGAAACAGCCGACGGTTGGGCCCTAAGACAGTTCGCCTTCTCTCTTTGGCCTTCTACCTTCGGCCATTGGGCCCTTCCTGCCTCTGCCTCCTTGCCTTTGGCTGGTCAAGACCTGTCACGGAAATTGAGCCAACCTTGCAGAGATCTGCTGAGCTGCTTAATAAACTGATTTCAATTTACTCCCCATTTTTTTTTTCTTCTTCTTACATTTGTTTTTATTTATTTTTATTTCATACAATTTTTTCCCTATGTTTCTGATTCTCTTCCTGCTCTCTTCTTCTTCTCCTTCTTTATTCAATCTTAATATTGTCTATTCTTTTTCCCTCATTTGCCTTGGAAGCCTTCACTTTCCGGGCCCTGCATCTTCCTGGGAGCCGGGAATGTCCAGGCAGCGGCAATGGGGCTCTATCAAGTTCATCCCGAGTCTGCCCGAGCGCCTGAGGAGGAGCGAGAAGCCCGTGAACCAGATCCATAGCGATCACCGCTTCTCAGAGCTGGTATGAAGGAGGCACAGCGACCAATGCTCCAGGAGCTCCTGACTTTGCTTAGTAGCGGGTTATATCACTTATAGCCGGGCTTTAATTGGTAGCCAGAAGTATTGTCAGAAAACAGGGCTGCTTTAAGGATCTTCTCCAGACATGGGATTGTGTCCCTCCACTAAAGACTAGTTTGGCCAAACTTGGGAAGAGGTACAGTAACTGCTTTATATTACAAAAGAGTGTGGGCACGCCCGCATTAGGGTTTTATTAGCTGCATCTCCTGTTAGTCCAGCATAGCCTGGTAGGGCGGGGAGGGAAGGGGGCTGGATGCAGGAAGTGAGGGAGGGCTGGGTGCAGAGCCTGGTATATATTAGTACACAATTTGGTTCAGAATGTTTATTTTCTTGTTTTCTTCCTCTAAATTTCTTATGGTCAGGTGCATCTTATGGAGCAAATAAAATACAGTAGGTATTTCAAGCACTTTCTATCTAATGTAGTGTTTCTCAGGTTTTCAGGATATCCACTTTGAAATTGCATAAACTTGATTTGCATACACTGTCCCTATTGTATGCAAATGTCTTTCATGCATATTCATTGTGGATATCTTGAAAACCTGATTTTTTCAAATAAAAACAAATTATTACTTATAATGACTGGGGTTGCCATTCAACAAATTACGTATAATTGGAAAAACTGGAGTAGATTAAATTATAATTTCTGGTGGAATCCTTATGTCATATTTATAAAATGGAAAGATTTATTGCAATACAGTGAGGGTATTTTAGGAAATTTAAAGATGTGTAGGAGCCATTAACAAAGTATTGTACTGATTAGATGATTTTTTTTCCCTTAAATTTTACAGGTTCAATTATGAAGGGGGGATAATTTCATCATTATATATTGTACAAGGTATTTGATTATATAATAGGAAGGGGTGAGAAGGGTGGGAGATAACAGCATATCATTTGTACTATTGATGATTATTAAGTGATATATTTATGGTTAATTTGTTTTAACATATTGATACACTTATTGTAAGTTTGAAAATGAATAAAGATTTATAAAAAAAAAAACCAAAAAAACCTGACTGGCAAGAAGGTACTCCAGGACTGAGTTAAAAAACACTGAAAATGTGCCCGGGACAGTGGAGGATTAAATGACTTGCCCAGGGTCACAGGGAGAAGTGCAGAGTTTGAACCCACAACTTCAGGGTACTGAGGCTGTAGCTTTAACAACTACACCACACTCTCCTCCAATAGTATGCATGAAAGTCTGTATGGAAACAGTAAGTATACATTTGCATGCAAACTTTTCCCAAATCAATTTTCAAACAAGAATTTTTTCCCTCTGACAATTGATGCAAATTCTGCAAATTAAAAAGTACCCATACAATTTTTTAAGTTTCATCCTATAAGTCTTGCTCTCACCCAGATCCTATGGCAGGAAACCTTTTGTATCCTTGACATACAATATAAAATTTATTAGAAGGCGAACTGTTTTGAATGGCATGTTTCACTCCTATAAAGGCTGCATCAGGGGCTGTAAAAACTGGCAAAAAAAAAAAATATATATATATATATATATATGGATCATTTATTGTGAATGTGTTATCAAAAACATAAGAATATAAAATCACTGACTACGCTAATGAATAAGATCACATAAAAAGTTATTAAAACATAATCAAAAGGTATTATTCAACAGGTATAAGCTATTAGCAATAGCTGTAAAACATTAAAGAAGCAGTCATTATACATCTAGATTTTCAGAAAGCTTTTGATAAAGTTCCTTATGAGAGGCTGCTGAGAAAATTAAAGAGTCATGGGATAGGTGGCAAAGTTCAGTTGTGGATTAGGAATTGGTTATCGGATAGAAAACAGAGGGTAGGGTTAAATGGTCATTTTTCTGAATGAAGGAGAGTAAACAGTGGTTTGCTGCAGGGCTCTATACTAAGACCAATGCTATTTAACTTATTTATAAATGATCTGGAAATTGGAACGACGAGTGAGGTGATTAAATTTGCAGATGACTCTAAACTGTTCAAAGTTGTTAAAATGGATGCAGATTGTGAAAAATTGCAGGCAGACCTTAGGAAATTGGAAGACTGAGCATCCAAATGGCAGATTAAATTTAATGTGGAGAAATGCAAAGTGATGCACATTGGGAAGAATAACCCGAATCACAGTTACCGGACGCTAGGGTTCATCTTTGGTGTTAGCGCCCAAGAAAAGGATCTGGGTGTCATCATAGACAATACAATGAAACCTTCCGCCCAATGTGCGGTGGCGGCCAAAAAAGCAAACAGGATGCTAGGAATTATTTAAAAAGGATGGTTAACAAGACTAAGAATGTTATAAAGCCCCTATATCGCTCCATGGTGCGACCTCATCTGGAGTATTGTGTTCAATTCTGGTCTCCTTATCTCAAGAAAGATATTGTGGCACTAGATAGATTCAAAGAAGAGCAATCAGGATGATAAAGGGGATGGAACTCCTCTCCTATGAGGAAAGACTAAAAAGGTTAGGGCTCGTCAGCTTGGAAAAGAGACTACTGAGGGGAAATATGATTGAAGTCTACAAAATCCTGAGTGGAGTAAAACGGGTACAAGTGGATCAATTTTTCACTCCATCAAAAATTACAAAGACTAGGGGACACTCAAAGTTACAGGGAAATACTTTTTAAAACTTTTCTTCACTCACCCAGAGAATACTTAAGCTCTGGAACACATTGCCAGAGGTTGTGGTAAGAGCGGATAGTGTAGCTGATTTTAAGAAAGATTTAAACAATTTCCTGAAGGAAAAGTCCAAAGTCTGTTATTGAGAAAGACATGGGGGAAGCCACTGCTTGCCCTGGATCAGTAGCATGGAATGTTGCTACTCCTTAGATTTTGGCCAGGTACTAGTGACCTGGATTGGCCACCGTGACAGCAGGCTACTGGGCTTGATGGACCATTGGTCTGACCCAGTAAGGCTATTCTTATGTTCTCTCCCAAATCAGTTATAAAACTTAAGAATGTAGAATCAGCCAGTCTAAAAACAAACAAACCACATACCTCGTACCTTCTTTCCTCTCCCTTGAAAACTGCAGCTGTGGTGAAATTGTTGTCAAGTGAAGGACTTTAATTATAAAGCCCAGTGTGTAAATCTAACTCATGCATATCATAAATGATTATAAATGGTTTAAATATGTCTTTCTGCCCTCTAGATTGTTGTTCTCCAACTATGTTGAAATCTGTTGACATTATTGATGACTAGATCTTTGATGGAAGGATTGGCCCCTGTAAGTTAGAACACAGCAGTCATTTGCCCTTTATTAAAAAAATTTGACTTTGGATCCTGAGATGGTTAATAACTATCAGCCTATCTCTTCTATAATGTTTGTTGCCAAGATTTTAGAAAAAAATAGTACCGATGCAATTACAAGATTTCTGTTATGTTAATGATATTTTGGACAGTTCACAATTTGGATGTGAGCTAAAACATTCTACTGAAACTCTTTTACTCTCAGCATTTGATTCAGTTTGGGCAAGTTTTGACAGGGGGTGAATGTTAATTTATGGTATTTTTAGACATTGATACAACACACCATGGGATTCTTTTGGAGTACTTGAAGACACTAGGGATAAACGGGAAAGTGCCGAATGGTTTAAATCTATATTAATTCAACGCTCCTTCTGTGTTCAAAGGGGTTCTGATTGGACATCAATAGTTGATGTACCACACGGCTCTGCCCTGTTTGCAGCATTATTTAATATTTACATCCTTCCTCTTTGCCATGTTTATTACAGAATATATGCTGATGATATCCAGTTTTATTTTCCTATTAATAACTCAGTAAATGATGCTCTGACTTTTCTTTCTATGAGTATTCAAGTGATCAGTAACTGGATGAAGGAAAACCACCTTAAACTGAAATCCCCAAACCACAGGTGTTGCTTCTGTTAGGTAATAACCCACCTGTAGGATCACCTTTAGAGATTGGATTTGGGTGTTATAATGAATTCTTCATTGTCTTTGAAACCACATGTAAAGTCTGGTGAATAAAACTTTTTTTATTCACCAGGACAATTTTCAGACTTTGTTACAAGTGATAATTTCCCTGATTTTAGTTTATTGTAATTCTTTGTATCTGGGTCTTCCCAAACACTTGATCCAAGCAATGAAGATTGCTCAAAATGCTATGGCTTGGTTGGTGGTTAGTGAGTCAAGAAATGAGCATATTACTCTGGTTTTAAAGAGCTTTCACTGGTTACCAATCGAGTCAAAAATTAGATTCAAGATTTTAGGCATGATTCTCATACTGTGTATCCTGATTTTAGGTGGCAGTAGGCATCCTACTACGATCTGGCAACCAATCTGAACGCACGTTTTTAGAAAATGTTCTGTGAGGAAGGGCGCCTGTACTGTGTCTGCAGAGACACGTAAAGACACTTAAGTATGCTCAAAGCCACTTCTGGGTGAAACCACACCCAAGCTGGCCTACATCTGTCAGGAAAACTAGCTGAGATTCTGTAAAGGACACCGACGCACGATTGACACTTGATCGACGGCCACTTCTTAGGTGGCCACTCTTTATATCTTCTACTTTTGGGAAATTCCTTATACTGATCTTTTTTCTCCAATTTGGATAAGCCCAAATTATCTATTCGTCAACCACACTTTTCACCCTCTGGGCAAATTTGTCTGTGGCAAAGGAGAAGCATGTTGTATGTATGTGGAGCCATGGAAGTTTCATAAGGCGATCATGGGCATTAGTGTCAAGGACATAGGTAGATGAGAAAATGGATCAGATGGAAGTCTGAAGATTCCAAAAGATAATAGTCCAGTGGCAGGGGGAATAGTGGGTAAGGAATCCTGAATGTTAATGTCCATATCAGAGACTCATAGCCATGCGAGACGTCTCTCAGAGGAATAGACATAACCAATGCTCTGGTTATCACAACAAATGCATCAAAAACTAATCGTGCCATAAACTTATTGGTTTGGAGTAGGCTATGAGCAGTCCCCTGGAATTCCGGAAGGTGCTCCAATGGAATATATTATTCATAATCAGCCAACTTTTGTATAAATTGCTTAAGATAAAGTGACATATAGAAGATATAACTGAGCTTGTCGACTAGCATTTTGGTTCCCTTGTATCTAGCAGAGGAGTATAGATCAAACATAACAACATAGGGAAAGGTGATCCAGCTTTAAAGGCTCTACAGCCATAGTGGATGCCATTACTTAAAAGTAGTGTTGCCAGCAGAAGTCAGAGGCAAAGGTCCCATGAGAATAGGAAAAATAGAGGAGGCAATCCAAACCTAACAGTTTCTATACCCAAAGTGGATTCCTCCATTCAGTATCTTGTTACTGTGATAAGTAGAGTTGTTGTGATAGTAGACGAGGTGATCCATCTTTAACAAGTTCTATACCCCTGATGGAGTCCTCTATGGAATGGCTCTGGCAGTAAGAAATATAATAGGCTTAAAAACCTTGCTTACCCCATGATGAAATCCTCTGATTTACAGGTCTGTTCATGATAAGCAGAAGAGGCAATCCAACTTTAAAAGACTCTATAGCCATAGTAGATCCCTCCGATTCTTTCCAATAGTGCTGTCAATGCGAGTGTGCACAGCAGAGAAACACCAGAAAGAAGTCTAGTATCCAAATAGCATTTGTAGATCCGATCCGATGTTCCATACCGAAACACTGAAAATTCCTCTATGAGAGGTGTCAAATCCACATTCATTGAGGAATACAGGTCTCAGTACCAGAAGTGCTGAGACAAATATGGTCTGTTAGTCGTGGTCTGTCGGTATCAGTAGGTAGTTAGATTGTGAGCCTTTGGGACAGTAAGGGAATTCCAAGTACCTATGGGACAGTAAGGGAATTCCAAGTACCTATTCTTTATTAGTCTTATTTTTATTGTATCCTTTAATGTACATTTCTCTGTAAACCGCTTCGAACCTAACGGATTTAGCAGTATATAAGAAATAAATTACATTACATTACATATTTATTAGACGTTTGTATGGAACACTGTCTAAGACTTTGTATAAATCTAAATATATCACATCTTGCACACTCCCTCTATTCAATTTTCTGGTTACCCAGTCAAAGAAATTGATCAGATTTGTCCAACAAGACCTACCTCTAGTTAATCCATGTTGCCTCCGGTCCTGTAATCTATCAGATTCCAGAAACTTCACCATTCTTTGTTTTAAAAGTGTTTCCATTAATTTGCTTACCACAGAAGTTTGACTTACCGGCCTGTAATTCCCTACTTCTTCCTTACTTCCACTTTTTGTGCCCTTCTCCAGTCCTCCGGTACCACTCCCAATTCTAGAGAAGCATTGAAAAGGTCAGTCAGCAGAGCCACCAAAACTTCCCTAAGTTCCTTCAGCACCTTCGGATGTACACGATCTGGCCCCATTGCTTTGTCTACCTTTAATTTAGCTAGCTCCTCAAGAACACAACCCTCTGAAAATCGATCAGGGTCTGCTACTCCTCCATCCTTATTCGCATTTGTCTTCTGTGATCCCACTCCCAGCACTTCAACCATGAACACAGAACAGAAATATTTGTTAAGCAAGTCACTCTTTTATTTATCAGCTTCTTCATATTTCTTCCCTTCACCGCCGAGTCTCACAATGCCACTTTTGCACTTATTCCTATTTTACCATGTCATCTATTTTTTCTTACATTTGCATCTTTGCTTTCCTGACTACACGACTAGCCTATCCAGATATTTTTGTAAATTTTATGGTTTTCCTCCAGTCCTTCTTTTGGCTTTAAGTTTTGTAATACAAATATTTTTAGATCTTTAAATATGTCCTCTTACGCATTAACCACTAGTTATTTTAGTAACCTCTGGGCTGACTCCATCCAGTTTATATTCTATTACCACTGGGAAGCAGCAGGGGAGGAAAAGGGTACCAAATTTCTGGTGGGTAAATCAGTGACACTTGTCCCCAGATATGAGTTAGCAGTAAAAACCCCTTTCCTCCCTCCCCATAAAATGTTTATTGGATGTGCTTTTAGGTATCTCAAAAGATACCTAAAAGCACGTTCTTTTTCAAACTAAAATCTATGACCCAATACAAGGGCTCTCAGGTACCTCCTGAGATGCTGCGGAAAGGCAGACTGGATGGGCTATTTCACCTTTATCAACAATCATGTTTCTCTGTTTCTCTGTATACAGGAGAATTAATTATATACGAGAAAAAGTCAACTTTACCACAGAAATTCACTATTCCCAACATGTAAATTCTATAAAGGAGACATGTCCAGGTCAGAGACTTTGAACTGGGTCCCAAGATATTTTACACCAATGAGTTATTAATATTCTCCGTCAGGCAATTAAATTGTTCAGCCTTTATACTTAGAAGAATTCTGCATTATACAGATGCACAGAATTCCCCCAGGAATAAACCTTTGCTGCCACTAATAATTATCATTTCTTGCTCAGTGGGGATTTTTTTCATTATCTAATCTTTCTGTTTCCATTTCAGTTCTCTCTCACCGCTCTCTCTCTCTCTCTCATGTGTTTCAGTTGACTCTCTTCCTTCTTTAACTTGTTCCTTCACAATATTTTAATCATTTCTCAGCCTTCAATTTTTCTGCCAACTTCCCTTTTTACTTCCTTCCCTTCTCTTACTGTGCCGTCCTTTTCCCATTCCTCATTTCTCTCTCTCTCTTCTATCCCTCATCCCATTCCTTTTCCATTATCTTCCAGAATTCCTCCCCCTCCAAAATGTAGACTGTTTCTCTTACTTCAAATCCCCATCCTTTCTCAGGTTCTACCCAATCAGCAGTCACCTCTCCTTCCTCCCATTGTCCAGTATTCCATCTCACCATCTCTGTTCCAACCTTCTTTATTCACCAATCTCCCCCAATAGCAATTCATCATGTCCTCCTTTCCATCTTCTTAACATGTGCATAAGCCCTTCTAGAAAGTGCATGGCATCATATGGCTATAGAGCATGAAGTGCACTTATCACACTAACTGAATTAGGGTGGTTATGTTGGATAACAATGACATAATTATAAAAACACCCATTGTGGAAGTGGAAGTAGTGGGACCATTAGGAAACAGTGACCACATGATCCAGTTCAAAGTGGAAGTAGGATTACCAAAGGGTAAGAGAACAAATGCAACAGCTGTTTAACTTCAAGAAAGGGAACTATGATGCCATGAGACGAATGGTGAGAAAAAAAACCTCAAAAACAGCTCCCAGAAAGCGCAGACTGTGGAGCAAGCCTGGTCCTTATTCAAAGACACGGTAAACAAGGCGCAAAACCTGTATATACCCAGATTTAGAAAAGGATGCTAAAAGAATCAAACAAAAGACCCGGCATGAATAACCAATGAAGTAAAGAAAGTGATAAGAGACAAGAAAAGATCATTTTGGAAGTGGAAAAAGAACAAAACCGAAGAAAATTGGGAAGAGCACAGGAAGCAACAAAAAGAACGTCACCGAGTGGTCAGAAAAGCAAAGAATGAATACGAAGAGAGACTAGCCAAGGAAGCACAAAATTTTAAACCATTCTTCCGATACGTGAAAGGAAAACAGCCGGCGAGGGAGGAGGTGGGACCGCTGGATAAGGGCAACAGGAAGGGAGTTATGAAGGAGGAAAAGGAGGTGGCAGACAGACTAAACATGTTCTTCTCGTCGGTCTTTACAAGAGAAGAAACATCCAACGTGCTGGAACCGGAAAAAATCTTCAAGGGGGATCAAGAGGAAAAATTATCATGCATGGAGGTAATCCTCGAAGACGTACTCAAACAGATAGATAGATTAAAAACTGACAAATCTCCGGGCCCAGAAGGAATCCACCCGAGAATACTGAAAGAGCTCAGAGACGAAACAGCAGAGTTACTTCGGCAGATTTGTAATCTATCCTTGAGAGCAGGAGTAATCCTGGAGGACTGGAGGATAGCAAATGTTATACCTATCTTCAAAAAGGGATCGAGAGGCAACCCAGGGAACTACAGGCCGGTGAGCTTAACCTCAGTTCCGGGAAAGATGGACGAATCATTGATCAAGGAAAGTATCAATTAGCATTTAGAAAAAAATAATCTGATGAGAACAAGCCAGCATGGTTTCTGTAAAGGAAGATCATGCCAAACAAACCTACTGCATTTCTTTGAAGGGATAAGTGAACAATTGGACAAGGGTGACCCCTAGACATCGTATATCTGGATTTCCAAAAAGCCTTCGACAAGGTACCTCATGAGTGCCTACTAAGAAAACTATGGAGCCACGGGGTGATAGGGGACGTGCACAGATGGGGCAGGAACTGGCTGGCGGACAGGATACAGAGGGTAGGAGTTAAGGGACACTACTCTGACTGGAAAGGGGTCACAAGTGGTGTCCCACAGGGGTCAGTTTTGGGACCGCTGCTGTTCAATATATTCATAAATGACCTAGAAACAGGGACAAAGTGCGAAGTTATAAAATTCGCGGACGACACAAAACTCTCCAGTATGGTCAGAACTGTTGAGAAATGCAAAGAACTACAAAGAGACCTGAACAAAGTGAGTGAGTGGGCAAAAAGATGGCAGATGAGCTTCAACGTAGATAAATGTAAAGTCTTGCATATAGGGAAAGGGTACCCGATGTACAGCTATATGATGGGAGGGAGGGTACTGGGGGAAGCCAACCTAGAAAGAGACTTGGGGTTATTGGCAGATAAAACAATGAAGCCGTCGGCGCAATGTGCAGCGGCCTCAAAGAAAGCGAACAAAATGTTGGGCATTATCAAAAAGGATATCACTACCAGAATGAAGGAAGTTATTCTACCACTGTATCGGGCGATGGTGCGCCTACATCTGGAGTACTGTGTCCAATACTGGTCGCCGTACCTTAAGAAGGATATGGCAATACTCGAGAGGGTCTAGAGAAGAGCGACAAGAATGATAAAGGGCATGGAAAACCTTTCATATGCTGAAAGGCTGGAGAAGCTGGGGCTCTTCACCCTGGAAAAGCGGAGACTTAGAGGTGACATGATAGAGACTTATAAAATCATGAAAGGCATAGAGAAGGAGAGGGACAGATTCTTCAGACTAGCGGGGACAACAAAAACAAGAAGGCATTCAGAAAAATTGAAAGGAGACAGATTCAAAATGAATGTTAGGAAGTTCTTCTTTACTCAGAGGGTGGTGGACACCTGGAATGCGCTCCTAGAGGAGGTGATAGGACAGAGTACAATATTGGGTTTCAAAAAGGGATTGGATGACTTCCTGAAGGAGAAGGGGATTGAAGGGTACAGATAGAGGGTAACTATACAGGATAGTAAATGAATAGGGAATAAACGATTTGGGTGAATGATCACTTGCAGGTCATGGACCTGAGGGGCCACCGTGGGAGCGGACTGCTGGGCACGATGGACCCCTGGTCTGACCCGGCAGAGGCAATGCTTATGTTCTTATGTTCTTATCACACCACCTATAAAGGGGGAAAGGGCAGGATCATAGTAAAAGTTATATCAGAATGGCTGGAACTTATCACCCTGAGCCCAAAGACACCAACATGTTCTTTGCCCTTCTAGACACTGTGCAGCAACAGTTTTCCTCATCAGTTTAAAAAAACATCCAAGCAGGTGATGTAGCAAGGTATGTACAGCTGATGAGGCTGCACAGGACATAAGAGAAGCAGGGGTACCAGTACTGTGCTGCTGCATTGCCTCCCCTGCTTACCCAGAATCTCAAATTGCTCTCCCTCTGCCACCCCCAAATCCATCCACCCACCTTCCTGTAGGCCCTCCACCTAGTCAACCTGACCGATGTCCTGGTGGTGTAGAGAAGGGTGGGCAGCAGTGACCCCTGCTCACTGCTGCCCATGCTGGCTCTGTATTCAAAATGGTGGCTGCAACTTCTAGCAGTAGTCCACTAGAGCATCAGTTGGGTAGGCCCGGGGGGGGGGGGCCTATGGGGTTTCTCGAGAAGCAGGTGGGTGTGCATACTTGGAGAAATTCTTCCCTAGGAGGAGACTCGGAGGAGAGGGTAAATGCTTTTGGGAAAAGGGTGTGGGGGTGCGGGGCAGTAGACAAGTCACACAGGGCACATTTTTAATTTGCTTTGGCCCTGCATTCAAGGCTGATAAATCTGACATACTTCATCACTCTCGCATTGATTTTAACCAAATTAAAAGCTCATTTGGAAAACCCCTTTCAAAAAACATTTCAGATTTTAGACTTGCTGTGAATTTTAGTATGGCAAGATAACACATTTATCTCATTTACCGCCTGCATTCTGAAGTCAATAAAGCAAAACTTCAGATTTATTTTATCTCAAGTCCAACAGGAGAACAGTATGCAATACCATATTATTAGGCAAGCTGGTTCTGGTTCATGCCCAATTCTTTTGAGGCAATAAGTCAAATATATTACTGGCCCTATTACTCAGTGGCAACATTATGTATTGCTTAAATCAAGACCTGGGTTCAATTCCCAGGCTCAATTTCTGTCCCCTGGGTCAACTGGTGCTAGCAATGCTATGGAGAAGGTCTTATCAGCCCCTTTGAGGGATGGAGTCTTAGTATTTTCTCAAAAGTAACATCTAATGGCTACAGCAACAAGTTTAGCACCAGGAAAATTAAGATTTGATTCATACTAAATCCTTGTGATGAACAAATCAGTTCACTTCCCATTGCTTCATATACAAAACCAGAATGTTGTGCAAATCACCTAATGCTACCAATGAACAGACATTAGCAATAAATAAATATACATAAGAACAACCATGTCAGACCAATGTCCATCTAACATAGCATCCTGTTTCCAACAGTGGCCAATCCAGGTCACAAGTACCTGAAAGAAATCCAAATAGCAACATTCCATGCTACCAATCCCAGGACATGCAATGGCTTCCCCCATATCTATCTCAAAGGCAGATGATGAACTTTCCTCCAGGAACTTTTTCAAACTTTTTTTAAAACCCAGACATGCTAGCCGCTGTTACCACATATTCAGGCATTGAGTTCAAGAGCTTAACTATTCTTTGAGTAAAAAATAGTTCCTCCTATTTGTTTTAAAAGTATTTCCATGTAATTTCATTGAGTGTCCCCTAGTCTTTGTAATTTTTCAGAGTAAAAAACTGATTTACTTTCACCCGTTCTACACCACTCAGGATTTTGTAGACCTCAATAATATCTCCCCTCAGCAGGCTCATATCCAAGCTGATGAGCCCTAAACGCTTTAGCCATTCTGCAGGGCTGTCAGGTAAGATTTACCTCTTTGAGGATGATACCATAATCTGCTATAGACTAGACACCCGGGATGGTGTGAACAACATGAAGGAAGTCCTGGCAAAGCTTGAAGAATGGTCTGAAATTTGGCAGCCAAAATTTAATGCTAAGAAATGGAAGGTCATGCATTTGGGCTTCAAAAACCCGAGGAAACGGTATAGTTTAGAGGATGAAAAACTTAAGTGCACGACAGAAGAGCGGGGTGTGATTGTATGTGATGATTTTAAGGTGACCAAACAGGTTGAAAAGGTGATGACGAAAACTAGAAAGATGGTAAGGTGCATAGGGAGAGGTATAGCTAGTAGGAGAAAAGGAGGTATTAATGCCCCTGTTTAAGACTCTGGTGAGACCTCATTAGAATATTGTGTACAATTCTGGACACCACACCTTCAAAAAGATATAAAAAGGATGGAGTCGGTCCAGAGGAAGGCTACTAAAATGGTGCATGGTCTTCATCATAAGGCGTATGGGGACAGACTTAAAGATCAGAGGGGGAAGATTTCATGGGGACACCAGGAAATACTTCTTCACCGAAAGGGTAATTGATCGATGGAATGGTCTTCCACATCAGGTAGTTGAGGCCAGTGACACTCTTGACTTCAAGGGACGATGGGACAGACAGGTGGGGTCGCTCAAGAGGAATGTTTAATAGACGTATTCTCGTGGGAGGGAGGGAGGGTTCTTGAGTGGGCAGACTTGTTGGGCCATCGGCCCTTTTCTGCCGTCATACTCTATGTTTCTATGTTTACTTTGGAGGAAAGGCGGGAGAGGGGAGATATGATAGAGGCATTTAAATACCTACGTGATGTGGGAATAGAGGCTTTGTGATAGTATGCGTGAAATTTTATAACTGCAATCTGGAGGAGTTATTTGATTGTTGAACCTTTGTAAGGAGATGCAGAATGTGGAGGTTTTGATGATTATGTAAGTATTGTTTATATTTTTATGTATTTTTTTATATAAACTGCTTATGCAGTATAAATTTTTTTTAATAAAATAATTTAGCTGTTCAAAGAATGTACATTCTGCATTTACTATTAACATGGCACTAGTGAATAATGAGGTAGCACACTTTGGTGCTTGTTTTCAAAAAAGAGAAATGTCCAAAATGTGGCATAAAGGGACAGATGAACTTTTTTCTCGCCAAACCCTTCCAATTCGTTATTTGTAAAACCTTTTATTCTAGGCAGATTTCTAAGGTGTTTGTCCCGCAGTGCATCTAAATCTCAAAGGGGCACGTTAGAGGTGTGGTACGGGTGGGAATAGGGCATGCTTATGATTTGGACATTTTTCTGCAATAATCAAACATTTTAGAAAACATCCAGGACACAATTTAGACATTTGGGACTAGACCAAGTTTCCAAGTTTTATTTAAAATTTGATAAAACGCTTATAAAAATTTCTAAGCGATTTACAATTAAAAGAACCAGGGTAAAAAACACTTAAGTTATACAAGACCAAACAAGACAGTAACTGACAGGAACAAAAAGGAAGGAGGGTAGAACTACAAATGAATAAGTGCCAAAAAGGTTCTCAAGCTGACCAGATGACCACTGCAGGCATAAAGACATGACCTCCACACACACTCTCTCAACGATCAGTGACCCCCTCCCATCCCCCAAATATGTGAAAGAAATAGTGCATACCTGCCTGTGTGATAACTTCAAATGCTATGTCCTGTCCTAGTAGAACAGCAAGCAGGTTCCTGGAGTAGCCTGGTGGGTAGTGTAGCCAACCATAGAGATGGGGGACTCGGGCCATATCCCACTCAAACTATTTATGATGGATTATTATGAGCCTTCCAAATCCCACCCTACTATACCTACATATAAGTGACCCCCTGCAAGCATAAGGACTATTAGTGTGGTGTACAGATGGGTCCAATAGGTTTTGGGTGGGTTTTAGAGGGCTCCCATACACTATAAGAGGGTTACAGTAAGATGTGTAACTGGGACTTTAAGTGAAGTTCACTGCAATGCCACCTAAGGTGCCCCACTGCTCTGCTGAGTGGCCAGTCTACTAAAACTGCTGACCCCTCCTACATCAGAACGGCTTGTTTTGTGCATTTTTATTTTGGATGTTTATTGGGGGTTTTTTTAATGGTTCAAAAAGATAAGACACACATCTAAGAAGTGGCCATTTTTGAAACAAAAGATAGATGGTATTTCTGTCTCAAAAATGATCATGTTTGCTACTAGACTTTTTTTGTGTATTCCACAAAATGTCCAAACTCGGATTTGGACAAAATCAAAGATGCCACTGTTTAAGAACTCTAGCCCTAAATTATTAATCCCTTATATGTCTCCTGTATTTGTACTTATTTTATATTTTTAAAAGGTTATTTAAAATGTTATGTCAAAAGAGAGGCAGGTACAAATGTATGTTAAGGGAATAATGCATGTTTTCTGCCAAACAGTGCACATTCGGGGTCCCTTTTACAATGCTGTGGTAGCAACTCTGCCGCTGTAAATGTATCAAAGCCCATTCAATTCCTATAGGCTTCATTCAGGGCTCCTTTTACGAAGCTGCGTTAGGGCATTAACGCACGGAATAGCGCATGCTACATTGCCGCGCGCACTAGACGCTAACGCCAGCATTGAGCTGGCATTAGTTCTAGCTGTGTAGCACGCAGTAATATTCTGCATGCGCTAAAAACGCTAGCGCACCTTAGTAAAAGGAGCCCTCAGTGCACTTACCACGGCCGCTCACTACTGTGGCTTTGTAAAAGGGGTCCTATATTGCAAAATTCATGCACTATTTTGCCTTTAATGGACTTTATTTAATGCAATACATGCTACATAATGATAAGATGGAATATATAGATACGAGGTCTGACAATTAAGTTTGTGAACTCATCCTAGGAAAAAGTGCCACATACCTAATCGCTGAATATCACTATGGTCACCTTCAAAGTACTCCCCTTGGGAAGCTATGAACCGATGCTAGCACCTAGTCCACCCTTCAAAGCAATTTTGGAACTCTTTTTCTGGAATGTCCATCAGAAGCTGTTGTCATATTACCCTTGATGTCCTGAATGTCATCAAATTGTCTTCCTTTCAATATTTCCTTTATCTTCGGGTAAAGAAAAAAGTCACTGAGGGCCAGATCAGATGAGTAGGGAGGGTGTTCCAATACAGTTATTTGTTTTCTGGCTAAAAGCTCCCTCATAGACAGTGTCTTGTGACCAGGTACATTGTTATGATGTATGAGCATGAGTTGACGAAAAGTTCAGGTCGTTTTCATCTAACTTTTTCACACAGCCTTTTCAGCACTTGGTTAACTGTTTGTCTAGTTAGTACAAATTCATAATGAACAATCCCTCTGATATCAAAAAAGGTTAGCAACATAATTTTTGATTCTTGATTGTGAGTGGAAGAACTTTTCTGGTTGTGGAGAATTGGCTGTCTTCCCATGTGCACTTTGACGCTTTGTTTCAAGGTCGTATTGGTATATCCATTTTTCATCACCAGTGATAACAAGGTCCAAAACATCATCTTGCCTCTCCATAAGGTCTTGGCAAACTTTGACTCTCCTTTGCTTTTGTTCATTGATGAGCTCTTTTGGGACCATTTTTGCACATAACTTTCTGTGGCCAAGATTTTCAGTTAAGAATTTCCTGTTTTTCTATTGATGTTTACTTGGTCTGCTATGCTTCTCATAGTCAGCCGACAATTTTGACGCACAGTTCCACAAATTTTTTCAATGTTTTTGTCAGTTCTGTTTGTTACTGGCCGCCCTGACCTTTCTTCATCAGTGACGTTTTCTCCCCCCTCAGAAAAATGTTTAATCCATTTCATAAACTTGGACTAACATATCCCTGATTTCATTTCCACTCTTGCCAAGTTTAATAAGAAATTTAATGTTTGCTCTAATTCAAGCTCTGACATTCTCATGACAGCACACAAAAACAATAATGAATGCCACTCAGCAACATACCACCACATATCGACACAAACACAGCTGTGAGACACTGATATACCAAGGTTATGAAACCTTACTGAGATATTTGTGCAGTGCTGTCAACTTAAGTACATGGAGGCAAGTTCATAAACCTAATTGTCACATCTCGTATTTATGCAAAGCAGCTCATTATTATGAAAAATAATGCTGCTTTTGTTTGACTGCAAGAACCCCCTAACAATACTCCTTCTACCCCCTGAAACCCTCTCACTTAACAAGACCACTTGTTAAGGCCCTTCCTACCATCTGACAAAATTCCCAACTATCCAATTTCCTGGATGTTACTGGCAGCCTCTCTGATGTATTGTGGGGGTGGGGGAGGAGGAGTAATCTCATTTAGTCCTGCCCTATCAGCACCTGGCTTCAAATTGAAGCCTAAAACGTCCTAGTGACTGGGACTGATCCCTACATGCCACTGTATAGATCCATGGTGAGATCGCACCTGGAGTACTGTGTGCAATTTTGGAGGCCACATTACCGCAAGGATGTGCTGAGACTGGAGTCGGTCTAGAGAATGGCCACCAGGATGGTCTCGGGACTCAAGGAGCTCCCATACGAGGAGCGGTTAGGGAAGTTGCAGCTCTACTCACTCGAGGAGCGTAGAGAGAGGGGAGATATGATCGAGACATTCAAGTGCCTTACAGGTCGCATCGAGGTGGAAGAGGATATCTTCTTTTTCAAGGGTCCCGCGGCAACAAGGGGGCATCAGTGGAAAATCAGGGGCGGGAAACTACATGGTGACACTAGGAAGTTCTTCTTCACCGAAAGGGTGGTTGATCGCTGGAATGGTATTCCACTTCAGGTTATTGAGGCCAGCAGCGTGCCAGATTTTAAGGCCAGATGGGACAGACATGTGGGATCTATCCGCAAAGATAGATAGGGAGGGTCATTGAAGTGGGCAGACTTGATGGGCCTTGGCCCTTATCTGCCGTCTATTTTTATGTTTCTATGTTACATGGGTCTTCTAGCCCCAGGCTCAGGGGCCCAAAGGTCTGGGGGTCCCTTCTCATCAAGGTTGTGGTTTTCAGGAACATGATAAATTTATTTATAATCTGCTGAATTTCCAAGCATCTACTAATTTTCACGTCAATACTCTATAACTTAATAGTAAATTAAGGTTATACGCATACAGGTATAAATTTAAAACACTTCCACAGTTGAATATATATCATGTTTCT
Organism: Geotrypetes seraphini; assembly: GCF_902459505.1. NCBI lineage: Eukaryota > Metazoa > Chordata > Amphibia > Gymnophiona > Dermophiidae > Geotrypetes > Geotrypetes seraphini. The sequence goes on from NC_047085.1 coordinate 109,930,759, forward strand.
TGTAAAACTATGGGCTCCTTTTATCAAGCCACGCTAGCGGGGTTAACGCGTGTGACTTTTCATCATGCGCTAACCCCTGCGCTGGCCAAAAACTAACGCCTGCTCAAGAGGAGGCGGAAGTGGCTAGCATGGCCGGTGGCTTAAAACGCGCTATTACGCGCATTAAACCGCTAGCATGGCTTGATATAAGGAGCCCTATGTACGTGACAGTTGCAGCCTGGAAGGGAGCGGTGCCCTATGTAAAAGTTGGGCCAGGGGCTCACAAACTTGCGATACATCCCTGTCTAGTTGTAGTCTCATGGTACTACTGCTAAAAACTATATCGCTAAATAAAGAAGCATTCCTCCTCTCCCCCCCCACCCACCAGAAACAAGGGAGACAATCAGAGAATGGGAGTTCTTGTCAACTAGGAGGTGAGGGAACTGGGGGCTAGGAAGGTTCTTTGTACATCACTGGCCCCTTTATAAGACCACAGGCCTAATTTACAATGCAAGTGACTCACACAGTGAATTTTGCTGCAATAAAATGTGATGCTTTGCAGCAGTTTATTAACTACAGCCATAAATTGGTTTTCTATATCTTTAGTTTTGATTTGATGTGCTGTTTGCTTTATATAATTTGGATATTTGATTTATGCTCAGAGTTGGGACTAAGGTAGTAGAGAATAATTGTTTTTGGACACGAAAACCATTTGAAAAAAAACTTTAAAATATAAATAAGGACAAATAAGGTGTAAATTCAGTTAACGCTTGACATGTTTGACATATGACTGCTATATAACATCCTCTCATAATATCCTCCTTTTCAGATTGACATATTGGTATTAATCTTGTGAAAATTAGTTGCCATCCATTATTTTTATTAGGTTTTATATGTTTGGATTCATGGCCACTTCTTGTTTTCTGTCAGCATTTTGGGTTCTTGCCATGTTAGTTCATTTGCATGAACAGAAATAATGGTAAATAAATGAAAACAATACCCAAGAGGGAAGTTCATACATTTTTTTAAGGGACCTATTTACTAAAGTTTAGTACATGTTTGTACTCACCATCCATTAACCCCCAAATTCTGCAAATGGCCTTCACAATTTCACGCGCAAATTTGGGCAAGTGCCTAATTTTTGTGAGCCATTTAATTGAGTAACAAGCCATTTAGTAACAATTAGCAGGCGCAATTATTGTCAACAATTTGGATCTATGCATGCATCTTGCTACGCTCTATTGTATACAGGTCTATGTTTAAATTTTTTAGCATGCAGCTGGAAAGTGGGGGCATGGGCAGGTCAGGAATGTTCAATAAGGATGCATGCAGTATTACAGAATTTGGGGGATCAATGCCTAATTTATATTTGATGATGTACACCAGGTTTCGGTTGGCAAAAATCCTTTGTTAATACATGCTATTCTATGTTTTTATACATGTATAATTCATTTATGTTCTTTATTTTGAAATGTTTAAGATATATGTTTTTAGTTTTTGTTTTTAAGGATCATGACTTTTTTGTGTTTTTTTATATAAGGAATTCCTTTTGGGTTTATCACCACATTATGAAATTTATGAATGTTTAATGTAATATGACAGTTTTTTTATGTTTTTAGAGATTATCAATGCAATAAAGATTTTGACTATTCATTAAGTTCAACATGGGCTAGATATAATATGTCCATATTCTGTTTTATTAATTTTATCAATTTTAAGTCTTAAAATTATTTATAGCTGATGATTTATGATTTTATTTATATATTTATTTATTTAGATTTTTATCCCGTCCTCCCAGTAGCTCAGAACGGTTTACAAGCAAAAATTCACAGTGGAGTACATTTGGACAGTACAAAGACTATACAGAAGTTTAAAATACAAGGACTATACAGTAATTTTTTAAGTATAGTTAAGAATGGACTGCACAGCAATTTAAGTAGAAGTTTCGAATGGAGAAGAGAGGGTAGAGGGAAGGGGGGGTTTAAGGGTATGAGGTGTAGACTGTGGTTGAATTTTAGTTGAAGAGGAGGGTCTTTACCGCTTTCCGGAAGGTCAATGAGTTCTGTAGTCTGATTTGTGGGGGGAGTTGGTTCCAGAGTCGGGGGATGAAGTGGCTGTAGGACCGTTTGCGGGCGATTTCTGACAGGAGGGACCTTCCTGGAGGGTGCATAGGCATTTCTCTATTTCTGAGCGGAGGAGGCGGGTGGGATTATACAAGGTTAGCTTGGATTTTATGTAGGTAGGGGTGGTGGCGTAAATTCTTTTATGTGCTATTACCAGGGCCTTGAATGCACAGCATTGGTTAATTGGAAGCCAGTGTTCAGCGCGGAGGGCTGGGGAGATGGGATCGTGGTAGTTGAGGCTGTGTAGGAGGCGGATTGCTGCATTTTGTACCCGCTGGAGGCGCTTGAGGTCTTTTTTGGCTACTCCATTAAATAGGGAGTTGCAGTAATCCATCCTGGAGAGGACATAGGCGTAGAGGAGTTGGGCTAGGTCAGGTGTAGAGATGATTTTTGTGATATGTGGTTATACATGTATATTCTATAGGCTTTATGTTATGCTTTTTTTTCCCATATAAGAGGATGTTGACATAATTGTATTGTTATTAAATGTTATATTTTAGACTCCTGAGGCAGGCCCTTCTGGGCTGAAACACGATCGTGTCGAGTCCAACATAATAAAAGAGACTGAACCAGGTAATGGTGGAATAAAAGTCACTAATGTAATGTAATATAATGTTTGCTACCCAGTTCAGAACACCATTTATAAAATAACGTGCAGTGCTCCTTTTTTCAGTGCCCAAATTTGGGCACCATTTACTCAATCTACTCCTAAATGCAAAACATATACTAAAAGCAAAGGTAGTACACTAGCAGTTGGAGGTATGACCAGAATATCCCTAGGCGATTATCACACAATAACTTTCTTTTCCATGCATTGAGGACTAGATGAACTAAATGGGGAGGAAAGGAATTGGGACTAGAGAATGACACTAGGACAAATTTATCCCTGCAGGAACTCAACTCTCTCTTTCCCTAGGCGATTATCACACAATAACTTTCTTTTCCATGCATTGAGGACTAGATGAACTAAATGGGGAGGAAAGGAATCGGGACTAGAGAATGACACTAGGACAAATTTATCCCTGCAGGAACTCAACTCTCTCTTTCCAGGCAGCCAAAATGAATGCCTGGTTTGGCAAAATCATGCCAGGAGTCTCATCCTATTAATTTTTTAGAGATCTATTAAAGACAACTATTTGACAAATTTGTAACCCAAGCTTCCTAATGCTTTTTAAATATAACATGCATTGTGTACTTTCTAGAAATTGATGTATCTTTTTGAACTCTATATTTGCTGGATGTTCAGTGTCATCTGCTGTGAACCACCTAGAACCATTCCTGGTCTGGCGGTATATAAGAATAAATTATTATTATTAACGTCCCCATCCCGTCCCTGTGAGTTTTGTTGCTGTCACTGCCCCATTCCTGGAAGCTCCGCCTTAACCGCACAAGCCTCAAACACGTATGATTTGCAGGAATGGGACAGGGGCAGGGAAAGAACTTGCAGGGACTGAGTTTCTGTGGGGACGGGGAAAAATTTGTCCCCGTGGCATTCTCTAATTAAAACTTGAATACTGCCTTTTTGCAGTTTAACAATCACACTCAAAGCGGTTTACATACAGGTACTTCAAGCATTTTCCCCATCTGTCCTGATGGGTTCACAATCTGGCTAATGTACCTGGGGCAGTGGAAAATTAAGTGACTTGCCCAGGGTCACCAGGAGCAGGGCAGGGTTTGAACCCACAACCTCAGGGGGCTGAGGTTGTAGCTATAACCACTATACCACATTAAATGGTGTGGAGAGTAGCCTAATGGTTAATGCAGTGGGCTAAGAGGAACTGGGTTTGATTTCCACTGCAGCTCCTCGTGACTCTGGGCTAATCACTTAACCCTCCATTGCCCCAGGTATATAACTTAGATTGTGAGTCTACTAGGGACAGAAAAAGTACCTGCATATAGTATATGCTCTAGAGTTCTCCATAGTTTATCATGATCCACACAGTCAATAGCTTTGCTTTAGTCGATAAAGCAAAAGTATAGAGGCTTTTGTTATTCATTGCTTTTCTCCTATATCCATCTAACTTTGGTAATAATGTCTCTTGTTCCTCAATGGCACGTAACATAACAGTACAGTGTTCCCCCATTTGTTTGCGGTCGGTGGTTCGCGGTCCCGGTCATTCGCGGTATTTTCCGACCGCGAGCCGCTGACAAGGAGAGGACAGCTGGAGACGCAGGAGAGAGCAGCCGGAGCGTGCAGGAAATCACTCGCTGTATGCTCTGACTGCCTCTTCCTGCACTAAATCGGGCCTTATCCAATCAGGAGCTGCTTTGGCATGGAGGAAGAGGCGGTCGGAGCATACAGCGAGTGATTTCCTGCATTCGCCGGCGCTCCGGCTGCTCTCTCCTGCCTCTCCTGCTGCCCTCTCCAGTCTCCCCCATGAAAAACCATATTCACGTTTTTTCTAGATTCATGGGGGGTTACTGGAACGGAACACCCGTGAATATCAGGAGTACTGTATATGTAAACTGCTTTGACTGTACCCACAGAAAGGCAGTATATCAAAGCCATGGCCCTTTAAGACACCAAGATTTGGGTGCTGATAAAAATGTAAGTTGAGCACTATTCTATAAACCGATGTCTCACAAACTTTATGAGCCATGGAACACTAAATTGGCGGCCGTGGCTCAAGGGCACCCAGAAGTGCGTGGACATCACGCGCATCGTGATGTCATCATGTTGACGTCCACGCATGCACGGAGGCCCTCCAGAGGGGGCCCTGAGCCGCCAGTGGTGGGGTCCGGATAAAGAAGAGGCATGGAGAGGAGGAGATAAGCCAGGGGCACACTAAAGGTAGTGGCCATGGTTTGAGGCACCCAGAAGTGCGTGGACGTCGCTGTGATGACATCACACACATTCGTGATATCATCACGTCGACGTCCACGCATGTGCAGAGGCCCTCCAGATGGGCCCTGAGACGTCAGTAGGGGATGCCAGCAGGGAAGAGGGCCGAAGAGAAGGAGAGGCACTGGCACCAGCTGATTGCCTATAGCAGTGTTTCTCAACTACTTCAAGCTAAGTACCCCCTAAGTTTCAAGTTTATTAATATGTTTGATGAATCGCTTATTAAAATTACTAAGCGATGAACAAAATTAAAAATAGAGTATAATACAAAGAAACTAACATATTGATAATATTCTTTCATAAAATACAAACATGAGTCGGGAGGGAAAGTGAAAAAAAGTTACAATTTTCATTTTGGTAGAAAGAGGGAAAAAACAAGAGGGTGGGGGGTAGTTAAACTATAGCACATTTTGAAACCTTATTTAAGAAGTTTAAATATTAAAAGCATCTTTAAAAAGATAAGATTTTAAAGATTTTTTGAACATTGTGACATCTTTTTCGTTTCTAATATATTGTGGCAGAGAGTTCCACCATTGAGGGCCCATCACAGAGAACATGTCCGATCTTCTTATTCCTATAATTTTCAAAGAAGGTACAGAGAGGAGATTTTGGCTAGATGAACGAAGTGGGCGTTGAGTACTGTGTGGTATTAACAATCTTGATATAAATTGGGGTTCGTTGAATGCTAGAGTTTTAATTATAAGCAACATTATTTTAAAAATGATCCTACGGCCAATTGGAAGCCAATGGGCATCTATCAACAACGGTGAGACATGGTCATATTTCCTAGCATTGTATATTAATTTGATTGCAGTGTTTTGTATTAACTGAAGTCTCCTTTTTTCTTTTTGAGAAATATTGAGGGGAAGTGCGTTGCAATAGTCAAGTTTTGTTATAATTAGAGAGTGAATTAGTATTTTGATCGAATTTGAGCTCAAAAATTTGGCAATTGATCGGATCAAACGTAACTTAAAAAAGCAATTTTTGACAGTAAGAGAAATATGTTCGTGATAAAGCAGTCTATCGTTGATTATTACTCCAAGGATTTTAACAGAAGAGACTAGGTTTAGTGGGGCATTGTTAAGAATAAATGAGGTTTTCAGGGTTATATCTTTTTTCCAAGTGAATAGCATTGATTTTGTCTTATTTATGTTTAGTGCCAATTTGTTTGTGTTGAGCCAGTTTTGTATTGTTTCCAGTTTTTTATTGATAGATGAAATATCGTTATTGTTTTCTGGGTCCAAAGGGTGAATGAGTTGAATATCATCGGCATAAGAGAAAGGAGTGAAGCCGATAGACTGACAAATGCTTAACAATGGAAAGAGAAAGATATTAAACAAATAACTGAGTACCCCAACCACAGACTCCCCTATACCCACCCAAGCTCTGCCCCAGATCCCATCCCCTTTACTAATTGTAATGCAATTTTTTCCATTCATTTTTCATATACATACAATATACACAGCATATATAAATTCTCAAAACCGACACATTTCAATCACTATATTGAAAATAAAATCATTTTACCTACTGACTATCCTCTGCAGGCTGCTGTAATTAGCTTTAAAAGGTGAGACTAGGAGGCCAGGAGGGAAGCCGGAGGACACTAGAGAGAAGGGGGAACATGCAAGCCTTTGGTGAATGGGGCAGCGCTGGCGCTGTACCGTGTAGGGAAGTCAGCTGGCAGGCGCCTCTCTTCCTCCTCAGTGTGCCACGGCACACTTGGAATCTCAGGAGGCAGTTTGAGATACACTGGCCTACAGGATGTCCCTCTCGCCGCAAGATGAACATCCTGTAGGCAGCCAGCTGGCGCTTCTCCTCCTTCCTGGCGTCTCGTAGGGCACACTAGTGTGCTGCAGCACACAGTTTGCGATACACTGCTATAAACTGTGCTTCAAGTTACAAGGAAGTTTAGAAAATAGAATGAAGCACCGGGAACCATGCCCGGTTTATTCCGACTGAAACCTCATGTGTAAGTTAGGCACTTACCTGGCACATCTTTAGTGAATGCCTATGACCCACCCAGGCCTCTCCCAAAGCCACACCCCTTTTTCAATTGTACACTAAAAGGTTTGCATTCGCATCTTTACAGAATAGTGCTTGGCACGATCCTAACTGGAGCCAATTAATTGCAATAATTGATTGCTAGCGCCCAATTGTTGCCAGTTTCTGTCTCTTTACTCTATTCAATTACGCCCACATTTTGCTTGCTCAATTTTGGCCACCATATATAAAATCCGGGGGTAGGTACACCCGTGCCAACTGCACAATTGACAGCATTTGGTAAAGTACTATGTGCTAACTGCAATATGCAGCCCATTGCCCATTTTCTATCTGCAACCCACCCAATCTCCAAAATTAGTACCAGGATGGTAAGTTACCGGCACTTGCACGCTAACAGCATATGCTAATTCACCTGCTAACATCCTCTATCATTCTCTCGGCGACACCAGTGAAATTATACTGTCCCTGGTTTTGCAAGTGCTGCCTCTTCTCATGTCAAGTTGCGAGTTTCACGGCACTCATTCTCCAGTTCCGGTTCTTCTATTCTCGCCTTACTCTTCGAGGCAGCCACTTTATCATATACCTCTTTCCTCCCCTCCCTCTCAGTCTGCAGCCAACCAAGCATTTGCTGTTGGAGAGTTCTCATTACTCATCTACAGTAGTTGGTCTTGGAAAAGGTAAAACGGTTGTTCTTGCAGAGCACTGGGATCTAGGGGACTGCCTCAGGCTGAGCCCTACCTTCATCTGTTTTACCAGAAAGCACAGTTGCATGCAATTATGGAACACCTTTGCAAACTGAGATACCACCGAGCAAGTGGGAGGTATTCTCGAGCCAGGCATTTCAAATGCACGTATAACTGGTGTTTTTCTCACCAAGCACTGAATGACCTGAGATACATTTTAAGTTACCCTTGCGTGTGGCCTACAGTAATGCAAAAAATGGAAAGTACATTTAAGAGGACACATTTGATATTGTTTAGAGTTTTATGTTATGTCTTTTTGATGACGTTTACATCTAAATGTGGCCATTATCATCTTGCTAGCCAAGGGTAGAATATGAAACAGTTTCATTGATAATAAGACTTCCGTAATGGATCTACATCTATATTTTTTTATTGCATTAAATAATTCAGTGGAGGCTACTTGTGCTGGCTTTAATAGTATCCATTGAAATGACTGCAAAGTTGATTAGGACTTCAGTCAGCGCAGGAACATTGTAGTCAAATAATAAATGGGTCCTTTTACAAAGCAAAGGTAAGTACTAATGCATGCTTACCGCAGGGTACACTCAGGACCTTACCACAGAGCGCACACACATGTCCTGTAGTAAAGTTCATGTCTGTATGCACTTCCCATGCACTAAAAAATCATTTTATTTTTAGTGCCAGAGGCAGGTAAGGTGGAGAGTAGGCATGACCTATGCTAATTGGTTAGTGCAGCTACATTGCCATGCACTAATCAATTAGCGCTTAGTTAGTGTGGAAACCCTGAGAGCCAGAGTCCCTAAATGGCGCCTAAGGCTAGATGCTGACTTGGATCACTGTTGGCCGATTCGCTGGACGATTGTGAACCAGCAATCGATGTGCTACCAAGTTTGCATTCAAATTATTTGCACGGAGGTGCAAATCATTTGCATTCAAGCCCAACAGATCAGTCGCTCAGTGAGCAATTGACACATACATAGAGCCCTAACAGCAGCGACAGGGGAAGCAGCCTCCTGTCACTGCTGTTAGGGCTTCTTTTTATTTTAATGGCATAGATGCTGTGCTAAACATGCACAATCTGCCTCATTACAAAAAAAAAAGAAAAGAAAAAAGCACCCCCATGCTGATGGTCCTCCCCAATGACCCCTCCACGAACTGGCACTGTGACTTCATCCCCTCACAGCAGCGAAAATGGCAGGAGGCCTCGAGCCAGAGCTTTAGGCTCCTCCCCATGCATCACAAGGTGCACCGAGGACCTAGAGGGACCGTGCTTCCCTCCAGCTCCCAACGTCTATCAAAGGTACAGGGGGAGGGGGGAGCATCCAGCGGCAGGAGGGAGAGAGCATCCCTCCTGCCTTTTTTTTTTTTTTTTTTCAGAAAGGGGGAACGCTTCCATTGGCCGCAGAAAGTGGGCATCCCTCCTGCCAATTTTCTCTCGTGGGGGGACTTTTTCTTTTTTTATGGGACAGATATTTTGCGTGTGTAACATCTGCAAAATATCTGTGCTATAAAAAAATATATACACACCCATTGGTCTTTGGGGCCCTCTGCCTGTTTTGTGGTTCGGGTGGTATTCTTTTACTGCCCATGTGAAACAGCTATTTCCTCGCCTCAGCTTGCTGGGCGGAGTTGGCTTTCCTTTGTTGCTCTCTGTTCCAGTACCATCCATGTCATTATTTGTGGAGAGTTTATTTTTCTTGTATTCATCTTGTACTTATACTGCTTTTTTGTATTTGAGCTTTTGGTGCCTCTGTTGTTCCTGTTACCCTGTTGCACCCTTTCTAATATAAATGATTACAAAAAAAAAACAAAAAAAAAAAACACCACACATAAAAAACACCAGACAGACCTGTCGGTTCCACAGTTACTGACAGGTCTAAGACCAGTTGGTTTTTTCAATAGCTAAAACCCCTGTTTTGGGGGGATTGATTTGTTTGTTTTTGTTGTTGGTTTTGTTTTTTTATTTTTTTGGGGGGGTTGCATAGCCAAGCAATGTTAGTGCATCAATCACATGGCTACTTTGCATGGGGTTTTAGTTAATTTGCATGGCCGGATCAGAAAATGGGCATTCGAGGAGAAAAACAAGTGATGAGCCATTTTGTGAATCAGGTCGGTAAAAGCGATCATCGCAAAAACTGTGAAAACAGGTTTAGCGACGATCACTGACTTTAGTGTTTCTAGCAGTAAGTTAGGCTAGATCAGGGGTGGGCAACTCCGGTCCTCGAGGGCTGGAATCCAGTCAGATTTTCAGGATTTCCCCAATGATATGCATGAGATCTATTTGCATGCGCTGCTTTCAATGAATATTCATTGGGGAAATCCTGAAAATGACTGGATTCCGGCCTTCGAGGACCGGAGTTGTTCACTCCTGGGCTAGATCCTGAAATTTGCACAGAAGTTAATTTGTTTTAATTTAGCTTATTTGTCATTTTAAATGAAAACACCATTAAAGCTCACATAAAAATGATTTAAAAAAAAAATTAAAATTAAAGTTTTATTTATTTATTCAATTTTCTATACCGTTCTCCCAAGGGAGCTCAGAATGGTTTACATGAAGCATTTTCCCCGTCTGTCCCGGTGGGCTTACAATCTATCTAATGTACCTGGGGCATGGGGGGATTAAGTGACTTGCCCAGGGTCACAAGGAGGTTTGAACCCACAACCTCAGGGTGCTGAGGCTGTAGCTTTAACCACTGCGCCACACTGTCCCCATGCTTAGATAAACCCTATTTATGGGCAGTACATCAAGTATGCAACTCTGATCCTATACAGTACACAGTGTATAAAAACATTAAAGATACAGTCCTCAAAATAAAGTACTGTAGTTTAAATAGAAAGAAAAGATAGTTTAGACTTACTTTTGTTCTTCATCCGTCCCACTGTTCCCCCTCATCATCTGTTCCCTCTCCACCATGACATCGTTTCTCCCTCTCATCTCTCTCTTCCCCATGCATTTGTACCTCACGCCTCTCCCACGCATGTCCAATATTCTGTCTCCCTCCCTATGCCCAACAGTTCTCCTCTTTCTTCATTTCCCCAAGTGCACCATCTCTCTTTCCCTCTCAACTCAGACACCCATGCTCAACAATTCTCCCTTTTTATTCCCTCCCTCACCTCAGCATCTCTTTCCCTCACTCCCTCCATTCTTCCATTCTATGTCCCAAGTTCAAGCTCCCTTCTTCCTTCCTTTGTATGAAGTTTGTGTTCCCTCCCTTCCTTCTGTGTCCCAAGTTCATGCTCCCTTCTTCCTTCCTTTGTATGAAGTTTGTGTTCCCTCCCTTCCTTCTGTGTCCCAACGCGATTCTGCTTCTCCCTTCCTGTACCAATATGAAGCTCTTCCTCCCTTCTGTGTCCCAATGTTCCCCTCATTGTCCTTCCCTCACTCTGGTCTGTGTCCCAAATTCATGCCTCCCTCTATGTGTATGTTTTTACCTCCTCTGGCCAGCTCCCTCCTCCCAGCTGCACTTCTCTTCACAAAGCTGTGGTTCCTACATGCGGCACATGGCTGATCCAGAAGCCTTCCCTCCGACATCAGATTACTTAGATTTTAAAACACTGAAAGGTAGTATATAAAATCCAAGATGTGTACAGGACCTTTACTAAAAACAGAGCAATCTTTCAACATAGAACAGCAAGGATCTAGTTTATGTCTTTACTAGGGAGTGAATCCTTCTGATTCTGGACAAGCCACTTAACCCTCCATTGCCCCAGCTAGAAAACAAGTACCTGTATATAGTATTTAAACCTCTTAGGGCTCATTTTAAAAAGACGCAATAGAGGTTTCTACCGCAGGCTGGCAAATTCTATGAGCATCGGACCATCTACCTCGCCAGCCCGAGATAGAAACCTCTACCGCAGTTTTATAAAAGCCAGCGTTAGATTGTAAATGCAGAAAGGTGGTACATATCAAATCCCATCCTCTTATTATTACACACGCCTATTGCAAAGAAAGAGCCTACAAAAATGGCTGTATATGCCTTTATACACATGGAAAATTTTCAAAATATTCTGAGTCCCTTAATTTAGGATCTAGGTACCTAAACCTACTTTCCTAAAACCCTGCTGAGATATAAAGTATAGACCAAGTCAATAAGTTGTTAAGCAGGGTACTGATTGCTGGACTGTAGGAAATATGAAACAGTATACAAATATGTATACCAATATATCCAATTAGCACACAACTTCTCTCTTATTGTTTAAAGAGACAATATGAAACCAGCTATCAATTGATTTGGTTCCCATATGCTCAGAGATATGAAGCTCTAATGGGGAGTGTTGGCCCCCCTCACGGAGCTTACTGTCCAGTCTAAGCATATGTTATAATAAAATATGTTGCAGAAATTGATTGAATCAGTATAACATATGCTATGATTGGATGGTAAGCTCCGCGAGGGGGTTGACCACTCCCCATTAGAGCTTCACATCTGAGCATAAGGGAACCAAATCAATCGATAGCTGGTTTCATATTGTCTCTTTAAAACGATAGGAGAGAAGCTGTGTGCTAATTGGAGATATAAAGTATAGCTACCTTATTCAACTAAATGCAGATGAGATGGCACTCGGCTGCGTGGGCTCTCATAGGCTCTCCAACATGCGGAAGGCACCCGGCGTGGAAGGCTGGCCGGTGGACGGCAGAGGAATCCCCCTGAAGCGGTGCTATGTGGGCTCAGGGGTTCTTCAGCAGCTGGCGGACAGAAGAGGCATCCCCCCGAAGTGGCACTGCGGGGTTCTCCATTCCCTCGAAGCAGCACTGCGGGGTTCTCCAGCGGCTGGCAGACGGAGGAGGCGGACGGAGGAGACGGCGCTGCAACACCCGACACCCAACAGGTACACACCCCTGGGCCACCCCGCGCCACTTCCTCAGCACCTTTTGGGTTCTGGAACTAATTGTCAGCATTGCCATTATGGCCTATAGGGACATGTGCTTTGATATACGAGTACTTTGGATTACGAGCATGCTTCTGGAACGAATTATGCTCGTAAACCAAGGTACCACTGTATATAGAATGGCCAATCTGCAGGAGGACAGCAGAAAGTCAGCAAGTTTTTGATAACTATCTTCTTCAGCATGGACTTTTCCAGACCACCTCTTAGCACCTTGGACAGCTCCTCCACTCCAGCTCCACTCCAGGGTTATACAGATTACTGAGAGATCTTCTCCTCTCTATTACACAGGAAATACTATTCTGTAACTTAGTGTGTACAGTTAATGCCAAGAAAAATAGCACTTAGGTACATAAGTATTAATCACTGTTCTATAAAACATCATGTAAGTGCTTCTGCAAATAACTGCAGAGGGACACACCTAAGGGCAGTGCATGGGAGGGTCATGAGCATGTCTCCAATTTATACACATAACTTAGAGAATACTAGAAGTTATCGCCAGGATGGCAGCCAAATTTGTGCAAGCTGCCGAGATGTGCATGCAAATTAATTGGCTAACGAGCTCTTAACCATCAATAACTGGATGCAACACCCCCCCCCCCCAATTAATGACATGAATTGGCAGTCATTAAAACTTGCTTGCGCATCTGACCGCGCAATGTTATATAAGGCAAGGCGCCCAACTCCCATAGCGCACAGCCCAATAGGGAGCATAGCCTTGAAGGGACACAGGTGTGTCAGAGGCATTCTGAAAAGTTACGTACATAGATATAGGACACTGGGTGCACTGACTTGGGGGGCAGCATTTATACCAGGTTCCAGCAGATGTAAGTCCAGCACCCAAAGCCAGGCAGAGAAACAGGTGCTGCACACTGTTCTATAAAGTGCACACATCCTTAATAGACTAGTTCTTCATATCAGTTTGTTTAGCTCCCATTTTTTAGCGCTGTTTATAGAATTCCTTTCTATGTGCGTGCACTTAGGTGTGCTTACTTATTTATTTTATTTATTTATTTAGATTTCTATCCTGTCCTCCCAACAGCTCAGAACGGGTTACAAACGGACATTCACAGTGTCGGGAGAGGACATGAAGCTAAAGACAGGGACGACAGAGGACAAAAGAACTATAAATAGAAGAGAGGATACCGATAGAAGCATACAAGGGGACAGTTTCCTAACTATAAAGGGACGAGAGGATAAAGATAGTAGCTATCGAAGGGGTCAGTTTACAATAGAAACATAGAAATAGACAGCAGATAAGGGCCACGGCCCATCAAGTCTGCCCACTCCAATGACCCTCCCTATCTATCTTTGCGGATAGATCCCACATGTTTGTCCCATTTGGCCTTAAAATCTGGCACGCTTCTGGCCTCAATAACCTGAAGTGGAAGACTATTCCAGCGATCAACCACCCTTTCGGTGAAGAAGAACTTCCTAGTGTCACCGTGCAGTTTCCCGCCCCTGATTTTCCACTGATGCCCCCTTGTTGCCACGGGACCCTTTAAAAAGAAGATATCCTCTTCCACCTCGATGCGACCTGTGAGGTACTTGAATGTCTCGATCATATCTCCCCTCTCTCTACGTTCCTCTAGTGAGTAGAGCTGCAACTTCCCTAACCGCTCCTCGTATGGGAGCTCCTTGAGTCCCGAGACCATCCTGGTGGCCATTCTCTGGACCGATTCCAGTCTCAGCACATCCTTGCGGTAATGCGGCTTCCAAAATTGCACACAGTAATCCAGGTGCGGTCTCACCATGGATCTATACAGTGGCATAATGACTTCAGGTTTACGGCTGACGAAACTCCTGCGTATGCAACCTATGATTTGCCTTGCTTTGGATGAAGCTTGCTCAACTTGATTTGCAGACTTCATGTCTTCCCTGACAATCACCCCTAAGTCTCTTTCTGCTTCAGTTTTTATCAAGATCTCGCCATTTAGGGTGTAAATCTTGCATGGATTTCGGCTTCCCAGGTGCATGACTTTGCATTTTTTGGCATTGAAACTGAGTTGCCAGGACCTAGACCAGTGCTCCAGTAGAAGTAGGTCATGCATCATATCATCTGCCATTGAATTATTGTCTGTTGTGCTCTTGTTCACTACATTGCTTAGCTTGGCATCATCGGCGAATAATGTTATTCTTCCTCGGAGCCCTTCTGTCAAGTCTCTTATGTAGATGTTGAACAAGATCGGGCCCAGGACGAAGCCCTGTGGCACTCCACTTATCACCTCTGACATTTCGGAGGGGGTGCCATTCACCACTACCCTCTGAAGCCTACCTACAAGCCAGTTCCCAACCCAATTTGTCAATGTGTCGCCCAAACCTAAAGAACTCATCTTGCTTAGCAACCTGCGGTGTGGTACGCTATCAAATGCTTTGCTGAAATCCAGTTAGACGATGTCCAGGGACTCACCAGCATCCAGCTTCCTCGTCACCCAGTTAAAGAAGCTGATCAGGTTGGATTGGCAGGATCTCCCCTTAGTAAATCCATGTTGGCGGGGATCCCGTAGTTTCTCCTCGTCCATGATTCTATCCAATTGGTGTTTGATTAGGGTTTCCATTAGTTTGCTCACTATCGATGTGAGACTCACTGGTCTGAAATTTGCCATCTCCATCTTGGAGCCTTTCTTGTGGAGTGGGATGACATTAGCTGTCTTCCAGTCCATCGGGACGTTACCTGTAGTAAGCGAGAGATTGAAGAGCGCGGATAGCGGTTCCGCTAGGACATCACCCAACTCCCTGAGCACCCTAGGGTGTAGGTTGTCAGGCCCCATTGCCTTGTTGACCTTGATTTTTGACAGCTCGCAATAGACGCTGCTGGGTGTAAACTTGAAATTACTAAACGGGTCAACTGATTTAACCCTTGTCTGTGGCTGAGGGCCGATTCCCGGCGCCTCGCGGGTGAAGACTGAGCAGAAGTATTTATTTAACAGTTGGGCTTTTTCCGAGTCCGTTTCTACAAAGTCTCCGTCTGGTTTTCTGAGACGTACTATCCCGCCCGAGTTCTTATTTCTGTCACTGATATACCTGAAGAAAGATTTATCTCCTTTCTGGATGTTCTTTGCTAGAGACTCCTCCATGCGGAATTTGGCCTCCCTAACTGCTGCTTTGACGGCCCTTGACTTGGCCAGATATTTTACTCTAGAGTCCTGTGTCCCTGATTGTTTGTAAGAGATGAATGTAATGTAATGTAATTTATTTCTTATATACCGCTACATCCGTTAGGTTCTAAGCGGTTTACAGAAAATATACATTAAGATTAGAAATAAGAAAGGTACTTGAATGAATGCTTTTTTCTTCTCTTTGATGATGTCCGAGATCTCCGTAGAGAACCACTGTGGCTTGTTGTTCCTACTCCGTTTGCTTACTGATTTAACATAGCGGTTTGTTGCTTCCTGTATGGTGGCTTTCAGAGTTGACCACATTTCTTCCACGCTGACGGTGTCTGCTTGGCTTTGTAGCGCCTGGTGAACGAAGTCTCCCATGTCTTAGAAGTTTGTGTCTTTGAATTTGAGAACCTTGGTCATTGTGGTAGATTTCGTGAAACCTTTCCTGAGATTGAACCATATCATATTGTGGTCACTGGAGGCCAAAGTTTCACCCACCGAGACCTCTGTGATACTTTCCCCGTTGGTAAGTACTAGGTCCAGTATTGCCTGATCCCTTGTTGGTTCAGATACCAGTTGCCTGAGTCTTGTTCCATTCAAAGAGTTTAATAGCTTCCTGCTGTTGCCGGAAGCAGAGGAAAGTGTGACCCAATCCACATAAGGCATGTTGAAGTCACCTACCAATACTGTATCACCCCGCAAGGTGATATTCTCTATATCTCCGATTAATTCCTTATCTAGGTCATCTTGATGTCTTGGGGGTCTGTATACTACGCCAAGATACAGGCATTTGTCCTTCCCTCTGGCCAAATTTACCCAAAGGGATTCCCCAGTGTACTGTACATCTGTGATTCTGGTGACCTTAATGTCCTCTCTAGTATATAATGCTACACCACCTCCCATTTTACCCTCCCTGTCCCAGCGAAGCAAGTTGTAACCTGGTATGACCATGTCCCACCCGTGGGAGTCTGTGAGCCAGGTCTCAGATATCGCCACTACATCCAGGTCGGCATTCCTCATTTCTGTTTCCAAGTCTAGGATCTTATTTCCCAGACTGTGGGCGTTGACGTACATAGCCCTCCACGTTGTGTGTTTGTTGTATCTCAGTGGGGACGATCCCTTTTTATCAACTAGGACCCCATTAGCATTATTCGCCTGTCTCTTACACTCCATAGACCCAGAGCTAAAGCTTGAACCTGTCTCGGACTCCCCATGACTATAGTGTGCTCCTATCTCAGACTCGGTAATGTGTGTACCCTGTGGGGGTATTCCCGTTTGGGCTACTCGAGCTCCTTTAGTGCAATTTGCAATGTGTGCACTCTCTCTGGTCCCAGAATTATAATGTGTACTCCCTCTAGAATTATAATGTGTACTCCAGAATTATAATGTGTACTCCAGAATTGCTATGCAATGAGTCAGTTCATTCAGTATCTTTGGCAAAAAGGAAGGTCTTTGTTGCTCTCCGAAAGGCCATTAGCGAGTACAGTGACCCGATCCGAGTAGATAGTTGGTTTCACAGGTGAGGGATAAAGTGGCTTGAAAAAGCCCAATATGCAGGACAAAACGGGTCCCGTCAGATCTGTAGGTTTGAGAGTAAATATGCCACACGACTGAGGAATCGTGTCGTCAGACTGAAAAGAATAAGAACAAAAATAACACATGCTTTATATGAGCTAAGTGCTTTTTGATTTACTTTTCTTGTACATGAATATTTTGTCACATTTGATTATATATTTTTTTAAAATATTAGTATTTCATTAGTATTGAAAACTGTGAGTTATAAATTGATTTAAAGAAAAAAATTTAAATATAGCAATTTAATTAGTCGGAAGGTTTTTTTTTTTTTTTTTTTTTAGTATCGATGAACGAAACCCACATCCACATATAAGCCTTTTAGATTGCAAAGATCTTTGGCATGGATTTCTAACATCCTTTTCCTTCAGTTTTTGAGCCTCTTCAACTTAGTAAACCCTAGGAGAGTATCTAGTGTAAGCGTTGGTTTACTCTCTAAAGCTGAAAGGGGATAAATTCCGTACAAACGTAAGGAAGTTCTTCACCCAGAGAGTGGTAGACAACTGGAATGCCCTTCCGGAGTCTGTTATAGGGGAAAACACCCTCTAGGGATTCAAGACAAAGTTGGACAGGTTCCTGCTAAACTGGAACGTACGCAGGTGAGGCTGGACTCATTTAGAGAACTGCTCTTTGACCTAAGGGCCGCCGTGTGAGTGGACTGCTGGGCAGGATGGACCACTGGTCTGACCCAGCAGCGGCAATTCTTATGTTCTTATGTCTTTTTCTGATATAAGTAAGCACACCAACAGATAAGAGCTCCAGTGACAACTTACACTGCAATCTTAGTACCAAGATGCATTATAGAATTAGCGTGTTAAAGAATTGCTCCCTAAGTGACCCAAAACCTCTTGGAGTAATTGTTAGCCTGGAGGAATAACTAGGACCATTTTAAATTGGCTCATGATGGGGCCATGCAGTACCACATTAGTTATAAACTCTCCAAGGCCAGAGGGTGAGATTGTTTCTTATGTGCACTGATTCCTCCTATAAATTGCTTAGAAAGAGTTTGCTGGTCCTGTAATTTTCTATTGAATATGCAATAATGAGACCATGGATGAAGACCCTGCAAATGTTTTGCCTCTTCTAAATAAACAGACATGTTTGGAAGCCACCAATACTGTTCTATATAGTAGCATAGTAGATGACCGCAGATAAAGACCCGAATGGTCCATCCAGTCTGCCCAACCTGATATCAATTTAAATTTGTTTAATTTTTCTTCTTAGCTATTTCTGAGCAAGAAATCAAAACTCTACCCGGTACTATGCTTGGGTTCCTACTGCTAAAATCTCCATTAAAACCTACTCCAGCTCATCTACACCCTCCCAGCCACTGAAGCCCCCCCAGCCCATGCCCCACCAAACGGCCATACACAGACACAGACCGTGCAAGTCTGCCCAGTACTGGCCTTAGTTCAATATTTAATATTATTTTCTGATTCTAGATCTTCTGTGTTCATCCCTTAGTTCAATATTTAATATTATTTTCTGATTCTAGATCCTCTGTGTGCTTCTTTGAACTCAGTCACCGTTTTCCTCTCCACCACCTCTCTCGGGAGTGCTTTCCAGGCATCCACTACCCTCTCCATAAAATACAATTTCCTAACATTGCCTTTGAATCTACCACCCCTCAACCTCAAATTATATGTCCTCTGGTTTTACCATTTTCCTTTCTCTGGGAAAGATTTTGTTCTACGTTAATACCCTTCAAGTATTTGAACGTCTGAATCATATCTCCCCTGTCCCTCCTTTCCTCTAGGCTTCCAGTCTCTCCTCATACATCTTCTGGCACAAGCCTCCTATCATTTCCGTTACCCTCCTCTGGACCGCTTTTATCTGCACTGACTGTCTGGCACTATATCTTGCAGTAGAAGGAGGGCTCAGCTGTTTTCACCAAAAGAAGATTTTGGATTTCTGCATTAGGAGAAGCTATTTGCACAGAGAGGTCTGGTCAGCCCTGCCTAATGGAGAGCTCACCCTAAGAGGTCCACATCTATTGAAACACAACTGAACCAAAACCCAGATTAGAACAACAAAGGGTTGCATTTATGGAACAGCAACTGGATTCTTCCTCAACCATAGAAAGAAATTGGTTTTATGGCATTATACATCAGACTGGATGCTGCAGGGAATGCATACAGTAGTTCTGTACTGCAGTAAGACTGTAAATTCCACATTGACTCAACAGAACTATTACAGGGCAATTCTGTAACTGGATACATGCCATTACATGCCCGTTGTGCACATAAATGCCAAGAAAATTGGCACTAAGGCACATAAATACACTACATGCTAATTTACAATGCAGCATTTAAGTGCCTTAGCCTGTAACTGCAAGGTGGTGTACATTTAGGTGGAGCATGAGAGGAACATGGGTGTCTCTAACTTATATATGTAACTTACAGAACACTACAAGTTACACATATTACATGGTACACTTATGCATATCCACTTATGCGAACCACAAACCCAGCATAAGTGGGCACACCTACATTTAGCCATGCCAATGCAGGTTTACACTAATATTCTGACGCAATCTAGGTGCACATATGCCATTATAGAATAGGAATGGCCTACACTGCACCAGCATGGCCACATCTAAGTGCCACTTTAAAGAATTAGCCCTTTAGGAGGCAGTTGTCAACATGGGCTACCAAGACAGGTTATTTTACCACTAACTCATGCTATTTGAGCACAAGTCTCGTTTTATGCATTGAAACTTAGTTAACCATAACATAACGTGTTTTAATGTCATTCCACATTGCTAACTTCCCCCACCTCTTGGAGTCTTGGGTGGACTGACAGTGATCTGGGCCCCCTGTGCAATAAGGGTCATGGGCACCTAACCACCTATCAAAAGTGATTATATTAGATCAGTGTCTTTCAAACTTTGTGCCATGACACAGTGTTATGCCCCCTTCATAAGTAAACACTAGAATAGATGACATGGTTACATATGCAAGAGTCTGTCAATGTTATGAGCATCTGCGTGCGTAAAGACACAACCGCCCAGACAAACATCATTCTTTGACGTGATTAGACCTTACAAACTAACAGCAAGTAATTTTAGGGGTCCTTTTATCGAGCTGCGGTAGGGGTTTAACGCGCCTGCCGCGCTAGCACCTGCATTGAGCAGGCGTTAGTTTTTTAGCCAGCCGCAGGGGTTAGCGTGTGATGAAATGTCAGACGGGCTAACCCCGCTAGCGCGGTTTGATAAAAGGACCCCTTAGTTTTATTTTTTATGCAGTAGTTATCCTAACTCGAGCAACAAGGCTTTGTTACTGTTTAGATCTTCTTATCTTTGCAAACTTGAATTTTCAGTTTTGAAAGAAATTAAATTGAAAAAAAGAGCGACGGCAGATGGTGGATGATGAAATGCATTTTTGCTAGTCAACTATCAAGCCGCATTTTGAGTTAATTTCCACTCAAAAACAAGCACATCCATCGCATTCATTAGCAATTCTAGTCTATCTACTTTAGTTTCACCGTTGTTACAATTACCCATACATAGCTTAAAAACTTGAAAAAATTAAATTTGAGAGTTATTTATTTATTGATTTTACAATTTTATAATTTCAATTATAATGTATCATGAAAAACATTTGCTCTGTTTAGTGTGCCAGAGCTAATAAAGTTTGAGAGACACTGCATTAGATGGAAGCTAGGGTAAAGTTGACCCCCCCCCCTACTGCTGTTGACCCTCAGGCACTGCCCTATTGTTCCAGTGGTCAATCTGCTCCTCCTTGCCAATATGCAATGGAAGCCTTTTATTGCTGTTTATCGGTTAAAACCTAAAATCAAAAGTTCTAATCATAATACTGTGCAGCAAACACTACGGGGGCTCATAATGGAAAATTAAACACATCTAAAAACCTGCCC
The DNA here is from genome assembly GCF_902459505.1 of Geotrypetes seraphini. Taxonomy (NCBI): domain Eukaryota; kingdom Metazoa; phylum Chordata; class Amphibia; order Gymnophiona; family Dermophiidae; genus Geotrypetes; species Geotrypetes seraphini. Next base: position 109,951,847 of record NC_047085.1, read on the forward strand.
AAGTCAGCACTTGGACATCTAAAAAACAGGTCGTCTAAGTGCCTATAATCACAGAAACATGATGGCAGATAAAGGCCAAATAACCCATCCAGTCTGCACATCCGCAGTAACCATTATCTCTTCCTCTCTCTATCCCAGGCTTCCTTGAATTCAGACATAGTACATCTCCACCACTTCTACTGGGAGACTCTACCACTCTACTCATCTACCACACTTTCTGTAAAAAAGTATTTCCTTAGATTACTCCAGAGCCTATCACCTCTTAACTTCATCATTTGCCCTCTCATTCTAGAGTTTCCTTTTAAATGAGAGACTCGACTAATGCATATTTACATCACATAGGTATTTAAACATCTCTATCATATCTCCCCTCTCCCGCCTTTCTTCAAAAGTATACAGATTGAGATCTTTAAGTCTGTCCCATAATCAAAACAACTTTTTGGACGTATCCAGGGACTTTTTAGGCCTCTGAATCCTGCTGTGTATCCAGAGCTGAAAGGGGCATTTCTGGAGGAGTAGTTAGAGTGGTATGTGGGCCAACCTAGACTTAGTCATCCTTGAGGGATAATCGAATGTTTTAAAAGACTTCCTAGATGAAACTTATACTTTGTATGTTAGATGATGTAAAAACGTGCCAAAAAGGTATCAAACGTGACAAGATAACCACTGCAGAGACAAAGTAAAGACCCACACAAACTCCCCCTGAGTTCACTGACCCCGTCGCACCCCCCACAAAGATCAGAATAAAAACATACATACCTGTCTCCAGAACATCAGCACCAGCCTAGTAGAGATGCATACAGGAGTCTTAAGTAGCCTGGAGGGTGGGCTATTGAACCATAGAGAGGAAGACCCAGGCCAATTAGCCACTCTAACCACTACATTCATGATGGAAAATGTGAGCCCATCAAAAAAAAAACAACAAACCTTACTCTACTGCCATATAGGTGCCACCTGCAGCCATAAGGGTTATTGGGGTTGTAGACAAGTGGGTATAGTGGGTTTTGGACAGCTTATTACTTATACAGGAGTTCTGGTTAGATATTTTTGTGGTACCCTTTTTGTGAAGTTCACAGAAGTGCCCTGTAAGGTGCCCCACTGCTCTTTTGCCATGTCTGGGTGGCCAATCCATCATAATGCTGGCCCCTCCCACATCCAAAAGGTCTTGTCTGGGCATTTGGGACTTGGACGAATTTTTGATTGAAAATGTGGTATAAAGATAGACGTACTGGACGATCAAACATCTGGACGTCCAAATAGATGATTTTCATGAAAAAAAATTTATTTTAGATGTACTTTTCAAGAATGGAGATTTTCCTACTGCCAACTTTAGGTGACTGGCGCCCTATGTCCAAATCGGACTTAAGACATATGTTTTGATTATGCCCCTCCACGTCACAGCACGTAGTATGTGAAGAGAAACAATTATGCAAGATGTTGCTATCTATAGAGATCACAATGTGCATCTCAATTGTACCTACATTCAAGTAGCCTATAGATACACTGACAAATAGGCCCTTAGGTACAGGTAAGGGTGCAAGAATATGGCTGCCTATTACCTTGTAGATTTTGAAGTTTCCGAGCTTGTAAAACAGATATGAAGGGGTCAATATTCAGCCATCGGCAGTAAGCTTTTTGCTCACTGCCGATAGCATTGTTCTCTGATATTCAAAGCCAAGACCTCTATGGGCTTCAGCTTCAAAATTCAGTTATTTTTAAGTCAGCTAACATGCTAATCACTTAAGTCACTATTCATCAATTAAGCGGCCATGAGTTACCACATAAAGACAGGATGGACATTTATGCTGCTTAAGTGCTCATGATGAATACAAGCACTTACCCCCTCTTTTACAAAGGTGCGCTAAGCTTTTTTGCATGCGCTAAATATTAGTGCACGCTAAACAAGCGCTAAACGCTAACGCCATTATTTATAGTACAGGTATAAAGAGAGAGAGAGAAAAAACCCCTGATCATTTGGTTGCTGTATGATCCAATACCTAAAAAAAGAATTAAAAACCACTATGATTTTGTAAAAGGGGGGGGGCAGCTTTTTTTTTAAGTTTCAAATGATTCAAAAACATTTGATTAAGAAAAAGGCTTAATAGCAATAAAAAACCAACCCCCCCCTCCCAGAAACCAACAGTAAACTGAAAAAAATATCCACAGAAAAGTAAATCTATGCAACCAGCAATTAGAACATCAAATCGAGAACACCTAAGAAACAATGCCACAAGGAGATAGACTAATAAAGGAAATATAAATAAGAAATCAGAACAGGATCAGTACTTCAGACTATCAAATAACCAGTACTAGAGACCTGAAGCCTAGCGGCCTCTTTACCACCAAGAAAAAAGCATAACTAAGAAGGTTAACCCTTAAAAAAAAACAAAAAACCAATATCTAAACCCTATTTACCATCAAAATAATATATTTACATAAATTTGTGCATCCATTGAAAAAGCCTCATAGCATATAGGGGTCCTTTCACTAAGGCAAACTAACCAAATTAGCGCGCGCTAAAGATTAGCACTAACTAAATTTAAAAAAATAAATAAATAATAAAAATAATAAAATAAATGCTAAGGTGCCCATAGAATATAATGGGCACCTTAGCATTTAGCGCGCTTTAGCTTACGCTAAATCGGTTAGCGCACCTTAGTAAAAGGACTCCATAGCCAAGAATTTCTTCCTCCCTTCCTGGGTCCATTTGCAAGCAGCTGGAAAAATTTGAATCTTCTCACCTGTAAGCTGGATACAGCTTTCCTTCACATCTCTATTAAACAACTCCTGTGGGCGATTCAGTGGTCTCAAATTTAAACTTATGGGATAATTCCTGCAAGTTTTCCCGTTTCTACTATACCACCATTTTATCTTACAATAAAGCTGTCTGTACTCTCTTTGCCTGAATGGAGCCACTAGTCGTTTCTTCAGTTTTATGTGACTGGGTAACCATCTCTTCCTCAAGAGCCTGAAGTTGAGCAGAGTGTTGAACTGAAAAATTAATAAAACCAGAATAAACCTGATAAAGTGAAGCCAATGCAGACCAAATAGAGCAGAGTTTATTCCAGCCAGTTATATTAGAAGCTGTAGATTCCGTTCTTTGATTCAACTCCCAGTTAAATTCAAGACCAAACTAAAAACATTTCTTTTTCAAGATGCATATCATAATCTCTAAATACTTCCTTTCCCAAAACCAGTAAAATCATCTCAACCGCTTTTATGAAGCGACCCTATCCCTAATGTCATATCCTCCCCCTCCTCCCTTTCTTTTAAATTTCATTTTAATAATGCATTTATTGACCCTTCCTTCCCCTTATTACCCTCAAATTCATGTAAGTTCTTGTTTATTGTCTTTATAATGTTCACTCCTCCCTCATATATATATATAATTATTATTTTACCTTTTATTTATTTATTTATTTTTTAGCATTATAAACCGGCTAGATACATGTTGATGGTCGGTATATTAAACACAATAATAAACTTGGAAAAAAAAAAAAAAAAAAAACCCTTAATACTAACAGGCCAGGACCTTATTGTGCACAACTCCTGGACCTCCAGTTACTCCTTCCAGAGGTGGCATCTCCTCCACACAATGCTGCTGAAGGAATTGTCTGATGAGCCAATGGAGTGGAGGAATAGCCTAGTAGTTAGAGCAGGTAGGTTACGAGTTCTACTCCCACTGCAGCTTCCTGTGACTCTGGGCAAGTCACTTAATACATTGCCACAGGTACAAAATAAGTATCTGTCTAAAAGATATAAACTGCTTTGATTGAAACAACAGAGAAAAAGCACTAGAGCAACTCCCATCCCCTTTACCCTCCCAATGACTGCATGGCCAGGGTGATTCCTACCCCTCCCCTAGTTCATCCTCCATTCTCCTTCACAAATCTGGAAGGAACTGTGGTCCAACAGGACTAAGCAAAACATTGCTTCCTTGATCACAGGCCTTCCCTACCTCCTGCACAAGGCAAAGCCTGCTCTAAAATCTCCATTTTCAGGTCTCAAAATTGGGTTGAGATGAGGAGGGGAGATCCCATACACAACCCTTACATTGTGGCATAAGGCAACAGAAGAAACAAAATTTTAAAAGGCAGCAAGTCATCCAACAGCTTAAGGAGAATTCCAGCCACACTTCCTAGTCAGACACCATCTTGGCAACAGTTTCTCAACCAACTGCCCACTATTGCTATGTTCCCTCTAAGCTGAGCACGAGCAATCGCGCATACATTTCTAGGAGCGTCGCTCATAGATTTTACAAGGTCACTCACAAAAATTCTTGTAAATCTGGAAAATTGTTGGGTTTCAGAACACGTCGCTCACACAAAATCAACTTTTTAGAACACGTCGCTCACATGAGAAAAAAAAAATTTGCACACACCTGGCCAATCCTTAGAAGGAGCATTGGTTTTGAGTATAGGGTGGTTAGTTTTGTTGGTTTGTTTTTTCAGCTATGGGAATTTAAGATGTCGGCTTAGAGCAGGTTTGCATGCAAGAACTGGAATAGGGAATTGTGTGGGTTCCACTGAGGAGGACTCGAATGTGGCATCTCAGTGGAGCTTTTGACCCAAACGACCTAGCCTCGCCACAGGTTGTTCAGATGAACTAGGAGGCTACTAAGTAATTAAATGATCTCATTACTGCTAGGACATCACCATCCAGCCAAGTGTGGTGGCAGACAGTTGTAAAGCAACTGTCCTTGGGGATGTAACATGTTTGCTGATGGGGGCAGTTCAGTTGAGTTTGTTTGTTGTATGTACCGTCTGCAGTAGAATGATAGGAATTTAGAAAAATATATCCAAACAGTACTATAGTACTTAACAAGATACAAAAAAATGAATGCAAAATAGGACCAGAGGACTGGCCTGTATGAACTCCACAGACCAAAATCCTTAGCAATTACAGTATTATAAAATTGTTTTTTGTGTGAATCCTCAGTGTGAGGAGATGAGCTCATTCACACATATTCCTTTCTCCACTCAGTACAAAATGAACAAAGCACGGCTTTATAAATGTCTCCTATCATTCTACTTAACAAGATACAAAAAATTAATGCAAAATAGGAGCAGAGGGCTGGCCTGTTGAACTCCAAACACCAAATTCCAATAGAAAACAACTCTATTGCTCTGTTTGGCCCCGGAAATACACCGGCAAAGGAACCATATCTTGATTTCAGCCACACACCATCATCGGATTCACAAATGTGTGTATAAATATACATGAATCAAACTATAATTAGTGTCAAATAATATTAAATAATAATTATTTTGTGAATTCAGTCAAAGTTCAACAGAACTTTTTACTAAACCACAATAGTGGTTATTAGCGCAGGGAGCCACGTTGAATGTTCGGTGCTGCTCCTGAAGCTTATAGAGTTCTTATGAGCTTTGGGAGCAGCGCGGAGCATTCAGCGCGGCTCCCTGCACTAATAATCACTATCGTGGTTTAGTAAAAGGGGGGGGGGGTAAGTTTGCTTTGTTATTACACCCACGTCCTGGCTAATGGTTGAGGTTCGTGTGGTCCGTTTGCTGTTAAAGTGGGAGCATCCATAATTTATGCAGTATTTCCATCTCCCGTTGTTTAAACATCAGCGTTCTTGACACTAATTATAGTTTGATTCACGTTTATTTATACACACATTTGTGAATTCGATGATGGTGTGTGGTTGAAATCAAGATATGGTTCCTTTGCCGGTGCATTTCCGGGGCCAAACAGAGCAATAAAGTTGTTTTCTATTGGTGTTTGGAGTTCAACAGACCAGCCCTCTGGTCCTATTTTGCATTAATTTTTTGTATCTTGTTACGTAGAATGATAGGAGACATTTATAAAGCTGTGCTGTGTTCATTTTGTATTGAGTGGAGAAAGGAATGTGTGTGAATGGGGGATGGGATTTGATATACCACTGTTCTGTGGTTACAATCAAAGCAGTTCACACCAGTGTTCTTCAGTGAAAGGCCAGAAGGCCAGTGGTGGGCCCCCAGAGGCCTCTGGGGTGGCCCCCATTGTTTTTCTGGGGGGAGGGGTTCTGCTACTCCGCCTCTCTACCCAGGACAGGCTCAGGACAGAAAGGGGAAAGTAGATGGGGGAAGAAGAGCCGCATGCTTGAAGGACAAAGCATTTCTCAAGAGACAAGAGAGAATATATTTGGAAATGCTCACAATCTTGAGGATACCCTCAGTGAAGTTTGAAGGTGGGCTGGTGGAGATAGATGTCATTCATTCAATGAAACACTTCCACAATGATAGGATGCACAATGTCAGATGGTATATTAGTGATACAGTGCAGGTTGGAATGTCAATATAAGACAGATGAAAAAGCCTCAGACAAGGGCCCTCCCACCTCCACAATGGTGGAATAGCGGTGGCAGAGCGTTCACTTCACTGGCTAAAAAACCTCCTTTGCATGAACCAAGCACTGCACTGTATTAAAGTACAAGGAAAGATACTGTGAGATAGATGAAAAAGTTCAACTTATCTTCGTTGATCAGTACACCGACAATGGCCAGCGTTTCACTATTCAGCTGCCTCAGGGTGTAACGCAGGGGTGTCCAACCTGCGGCCCCATGAAGTATTTTATGTGGCCCCTATCGTGGGCGATGCAGTGTTTTCCTCTGCTGCCCCTGGGTATTTACCGTCTTGCCGGCTCCCTCCTCTGTCTTGCTGCAGCGTTTGCGCGGCCCCAGAAACATTTTTTTCTGCCAATGCGAAACAACGAAGCCAAAAGATTGGACACTCCTGGTGTAGCGTATCCGATCAAACTTTTATTCGGACACTAAACGCGTCTCCTGCATCATTGAATTATTGTTGGGTTTTCACAATATCTGAGTTTTCTTGGCTATTTATTCAAGGAGATAGATGTCATTAACATACACTGGTCAGCAGTGTTGTAGCCCCCACATGAGAAAATATTTGGCATCTCTCCTTTAGCTCATTAGAATCCAAAGTAGTCCCAGCTTAAAAATTAATGACGACCACTGGTTTACATACTGGGGCAATGGAGGGTTAGGTGTCACAGGAAGCTGCAGTGAAACTCCAACCCAGCTCCCCTGGTTCTCAGGCCACTGCATTTGCCACTAGGCCACTCTTCCACTCCATGTACTTTCTGATTTGAGAGTGCTCAGTGGTAGCGGGCTTCCTTGCTGCTACTTTTTTAAAAAACTAATTATAACCAGAGATCATTTTAAGACCATCATCATCTCCTCTCTTATCAAGCAGCATCATGGGGCAAAGACTTGGAAAAACCACTTAGGCATACCAACAACTGTGGTGAATTTAGGAAACGCCTAAAAACATATCTGTTCTTGGAATTACCTAGGTAGCTGATCCGCACAATCTCTCCCACAACAAACACTCTCATATTCTGTTAGTCACTGACCTCCAACCATGTAAGTTCTACTCAATTGTAGCATTCTTTTTAATCATTGTAAACCGCATAGAACTTCACAGTCCTGCGGTATATAAACTGCTATTATTATTATTATTATTATTACCTCTGACTCATTCAGCTCCTGCTGAGGGCAAGATGAACTGACCATTTTTCCTGCAGTCATAAAACACAAGCAAAACTCAAGTATCCAGGCCCCTGAATCTGAAATGGCACCACCCCGTTCATCAATTCTAACGTATATTCTGTTGGTATCTCAAGTGCTGCACAGTTGCTGTAAGAACCGGCAGATTAGGCACGACAGCGAGCTAAAGCACCGCACGTCCTACCTCCCAGCTCTCTTCCCAGGTGAATCTGCCAGCCAACATACACCATGAAAAGCGGGTTGGCTTATAATATTTAAATCAAACTGAAGAGCAAGTATACTAACAATATTTGGAAGACTCGCTCCAAAATATGATTAGAATACAGTCTAGAAAATTCATGTCCATTAAATAATATGTATATACTGTAGATTTCAAACTGAATCAAAAGTACAGACACACTTTTCTCCATAAAGCCAAGTTACCATTGAAAAAGGCATGAGCTAAATCCAAATTACAATATATGAGCTGTCATTCCCACCTAACTTGCACTTTACAATTTGTCAGCTGTACACTCACTTCAACATACCACTTGAAGCTTTGCCAGTTCTATATCCTATTCACATTTGCTAACTCTATAAGTGTTTCAACAATAACACACATTTTTTCATCAACCACTCCCCTCCCCCGCACACACACCTTGTCCTTCCCATGCAGCAGAAACAGACTGGAAGGCGGTTTCTTGTGAGGAAATTCGCCAGCCGTACAAAGGTTCTGATCCCAGAAAGTTGTTCACGTTGCATAAATCATTTACGTTTTTGAATTACTACCAAATTATAAAAGTGTCTCTGCTTTTTTTCAGCTGTTAATGTAGATAAATCCTACCCTATGCTTGTCACCTGTGTCTAATAGCTGGCAAAGTACAGCCCATCTCTCCTAATGACAGCAGCGACAGATGAGACGGCTTTGTTGGCCACTTTTCTACTCAACGATATAACATATCCAACTGCCTCACCCTGGGTGACAAGATGAGCAAAGTCAAGGCAGCGGCATGGTCACTGAATTTCACGAACACCTTGGCTGCGAGGGTCCATAATTCTGCGTCTACTCCTCTTTCACATAGAGCATCAGTGTACATGAAATTTTGGATCTGGAGCCACAGCGTTATTGGATATTACCGATGCAGAGCAAACAAAGAGCATTTATAAAAGCCTATCTTCAATTTCTTTTTTTTTAATAAATTTAAACACTTTTGTACATTTCACACCCCTCACTGTCAAAAGGCTGGTTCTTAACAATTATGGTATATACACATGAAAAATGTTTTATTATTGCAATTCTCAACATTTATAGTATGTTGCTCCACAATCATCCTAGTGTTGCCTTAGTAAATCCATCAGCATAGCTCCAATACACACACATTGACTATGCATACATCACTGCTATAAGCCTTCATTGTCAAAAAAAAAAAGGAAGCCAGGCACAACAAAAGATGATTCTTCTGTAGCAACAGAGTGAAGAAACACTTACAAACCAATGAAGTAAAAGATGAACAATCAGCTAAAGACATCCCGGCTAATGTCTCCGAAACTACTAACAAGGAAGAGCTTTGTTATGAAATGAATTGTCAGCTCTGCTCCCCGTGAAAGACAGACAAACTCGCATTGAGCGCCGGAGAGAATGGACACAATGCGCTGGGTGTTCTCTCATTGTAATGAAAACACTTTCTAGGAATACACAGAAAGCAGCAGTTTCTCTGGCGCTTTTTTTTTTTTTTTTTTTGCAGTATAATAAAAACAGAAGGAAACGCATCCTTTCCAACCATAAAGAGATATTAACTCCAGCACCGAAAAAAAAAAGTGAACAGGACATACCCCCCCTCCCCCCTAAATCTCTGAAACTGCTCATTTGTTCCTGGCCGGCGAAGACACACGACTTCATTATTCTTTCAGAGATGCTCCCTGACACCAATAACACTGCCTCGGGGAGGGGGAGGGGGGGAGTGGAGCACCATCCGCAGTTCAGCGGCTCCTTAGTCTAAAAAGGGACGCGCCGCCGGCCGTCAAACGCATCCTGTACAAAAACAGAAAAGCCGTTTCGGCTTTGGAGACACCCCGGGAACCATCGTCGCGGCCAGCAAATCAATCCCACTGCAGCAAAGAGAAGGGCACAAAGTGCACGAGGGGAGCCACTCACCAGCTGCAAAGAGCAGAGGAAGATCAGCGTGCAGCGTCCCGTGCAACAACCCATGATAAGATGGGGTGGGGGGGGGAGGACGGCAGGGAGAGCGCGCCCCGACCTAGGCACCGGACCCCAGCAGGCAGAGCTCTTCCCGGGCACCGGCGGCGGCCCCTCCGCCGCCCCCCTGCCTTCGCCTCGCTCTCTCTCTCTTCCTTCTCTCGGCCGCTCAGCTCAGCGGTCTGGCAGCGCACACTGTGACAGCGGCAGCCTCTGGCACTTAATGAGGGAGGTGCGGAGAGGGGGGGGGGCTTAGTTTTTCCCCTCCCTTGTTCTTAGAGAGAGGGGGTGGGGGGGGGGAGCACTCCGGGTTTCCCCGTCGCGGGTCCTTCCGGGGAGAGACTGGGACGGCCGGGATCCAGAAGGGGTCAGGGAGAGGGCGGCGCTGGGCGGTGCCTGAGTGGATTTATAACAATTGTGGCGAAAGGCATCCGACGGCAGAGCGGCAGCTTTTGTGTTCGCTTCGTCTGCGCTAGGAAGAAGGAGCAGCGGCGGCGGAGAGCAGGTGCTTCCTAGTACCGGGCACAATGCGTGCTCCCATTTGACTCCAGCCTGCTGCGCTTGATCAGGCGCGGCTGAAGCTGGCCGTGCGATCTGGGACGTCCTGGGATGCAAGAGGATAAAATTAGAGCCCTGGCTTTCAAGCAAAGATTGAATGGAGGGGGAGGGACATTTTTTTTTCCTCATACCTATTCCTCTCCCAACAACCTGCACTGATTTTATATTTTTTTTCACCTTGTGGCCTTGTGCCTGTTCTTTTTATTTGGAGATTAAAAACATCATTCCACCCCTGGTTTAGAGCACTACCAGCAATTAGACTGGGCCTGTACTCCACTGCAGGACAGAAGGGAAAGGCCCTGACACAGTTGGGGTTTGAAAACGACATTTGGGTGGACTACATGGGGCTTCTGTCAAAACAAACGATGCCATAATTTCAGTGGCTCGGAGCGATGCTCAAAACTACCACCAACATTAACATGGGTTAATGGCAGGTTTGGCACTTGTGTTATTGTGCGCCTAATGTGCCAGTGGCTTCATCTAAGTGTATGTTAATGCAATCATTACCATCCCACAGACATGCTAAAAAAAAAAAAAAAAAATTGCACAGGTGTTTAGCATAGGAAACTTTACGCCAGGTACAGTATATACGAGTTGGTGAAAATAAGTGAGTGTCTAGTGACACTCCTTCTACCTCTTCAACCAGACTGCTTCCTGCCCCCTCCCCTTCAAGACAAACCTGACCTGACCCAACCCACACCCCCTTCCACTAATTTAAAAAAATATCCTGGTGAACTAATGGTCCCCCTTCCAACCAGTAGTGAGCATCAGCCACAACCCTCCCCTAATATTAAAAAAAAACTGTCCTCATAGTCCATTGGCCCTCTGGCCTCTTTCCTTCCTCCCTGAATCACAAATAGAAGGTGATGGCTATTCACTCCTATGGTAGATTGGCTGCCATTTTGAAGATTATGGCATCTGGAGGCGGGAATGAGTGGGCATTGTTCCTGCCTTGTATGAGATATGGGGGTAGGGGTGGACTTCTACTAGACCACCAGGGCATTTTGTTTGTGACTGGGACAAGAAGGAGGTGAGGAGGCTGGGGATGCACTCGACCAACAGGGTATTTTTTAGACTGATGGGAGGAGAGAGAGCTAGGGGAGTCACAACCACAAAGGCCTTTTTTTAATTTGGGGAAGGAGAGTTAGGTTGTGAGGGGGTTGGTCATGTTAACCCTTCTGTCAGTGCCTGAACCAACCACCACTCAGGCGCTGAAAGAAAAGTTGACATTTTGTGCTAAGCTGCAGATCACTGGCGCAATTTTAACACAGCAGTAATTTGCATGCTCATTAGTACGAGCTTGCTGTGGCAATTTTTGGGCACCAATTGTACAGTAGAGGCTTTACTGCAAGACTGAGCATTGTCACTTCAGTTGTGGGAAAAATAATAGAAGTGTTGCTGAAAGAAAGAATAGTATACTTCCTTGAATCTAATGGGTTACAGGATCCGAGGCAACATGGGTCTACAAAAGGTAAATCGTGCCAAACGAACCTGATTGAATTTTTTGATTTGGTGACCAGAGAGCTGGATCGAGGACATATGCTAGATGTAATTCATTTAGATTTCAGCAAAGCCTTTGATACAGTTCCTCATAGGAGGCTGTTGAACAAACTTGAAGGGCTGAAGTTAGGACCCAAAGTGGTGAACTGGGTTAGAAACTGGCTGTTGGACAGACGCCAGAGGGTGGTGGCTAATGGAAGTCGCTCGGAGGAAGGAAAGGTGAGTAGTGGAATCCCTCAGGGTTCAGTGTTAAGGCCAATCCTGTTCAATATGTTTGTGAGTGACATTGCTGAAGGGTTAGAAGGAAAAGGGTGCCTTTTTGCAGATGATACCAAGATTTGTAACAGAGTAGACACCGAAGAGGGAGTGCAAAATATGAAAAACGATCTGCAAAACTTAGAGGAATGGTCTAATGCCTGGCAATTAAAATTTAATGCAAAGAAATGCAGAGTAATGCATTTGGGGATTAATAATCGGAAGGAACCATATATGCTGGGAGGAGAGAAGCTGATATGCACGGACGGGGAGAGGGACCTTAGGGTGATAGTATCCGAAGATCTAAAGGTGAAAAAACTGTGTGACAAGGCAGTGGCTGCTGCCAGAAGGATACTGGGCTGTATAAAGAGAGGCGTAGCCAGTAGAAGGAAGAAGGTGTTGATGCCCCTGTACAGGTCATTGGTAAGGCCCTACTTGGAGTATTGTGTTCAGTTTTGGAGACCGTATCTGGCGAAGGACGTAAGAAGACTTGAGGCGGTCTAGAGGAGGGTGACGAAAATGATAGGAGGCTTGCGCCAGAAGATGTATGAGGAGAGACTGGAAGCCCTGAATATGTATACCCTAGAGGAAAGGAGGGACAGGGGAGATATGATTCAGACATTCAAATACTTGAAGGGTATTAACATAGCAACAACAATACACTCCAAATTTGCCAAAATTCCTACTGTAGAAAAAACACAAAAAGGCAACCTAGTCACATCAAGGTTTGTGTGGGGGACGCTCAAGACACCAAAATTGGCTCGCAACCAACAAACCAAAATGGGGTGAATATAATATAGGGTGCTCTCAGTGTGAACCCTCAGTGATAGGAGCACAGCTCCGACACTTCACTTCTGGGTCAAGGCGGTAAGCCTCCACCCACACACCATCATTGAGCACCCTGAGTGTGCTGAAATTAAAGGGACCTAAGTCCACTAAATCAAACAAATCAAACAATCAAAGTGAGTAAATTAAACTCAACACAAACAACCTGAGCGACCCCCAAACAAACCCTGCCAGCCAGACCCCCCGACTCACACAACAAAATCAAAAATCACCATGCAAAAATCAAATGAACACAATACTTATCTGAAACTATCTCACAAACTGGTAAACGCAAAAAACCGCGCCAGGAGAAAAGGTTCGACCGCGCTGGTTTCGGGAGGAGCCCTTCTTCAGGAACCTGACCCCCGACGGAACACGAACAAAGACCTCCAGCCGACCTCTTTGATCGTGTTCCGTCGGGGGTCAGGTTCCTGAAGAAGGGCTCCTCCCGAAACCAGCGCGGTCGAACCTTTTCTCCTGGCGCGGTTTTTTGCGTTTTCCAGTTTGTGAGATAGTTTCAGATAAGTATTGTGTTCATTTGATTTTTGCATTGTGATTTTTGATTTTGTTGTGTGAGTCGGGGGGTCTGGCTGGCAGGGTTTGTTTGGGGGTCGCTCAGGTTGTTTGTGTTGAGTTTAATTTACTCACTTTGATTGTTTGATTTAGTGGACTTAGGTCCCTTTAATTTCAGCACACTCAGGGTGCTCAATGATGGTGTGTGGGTGGAGGCTTACCGCCTTGACCCAGAAGTGAAGTGTCGGAGCTGTGCTCCTATTACTGAGGGTTCACACTGAGAGCACCCTATATTATATTATATTCACCCCATTTTGATTTGTTGGTTGCGAGCCAATTTTGGCGTCTTGAGCGTCCCCCACACAAACCTTGATGTGACTAGGTTGCCTTTTTGTGTTTTTTCTACAGTGGGTATTAACATAGAACAAAATCTTTTCCAGAGAAAGAAAAATGGTAAAACCAGAGGACATAATTTGAGGTTGAGGGGTGGTAGATTCAAAGGCAATGTTAGGAAATTCTACTTTACAGAGAGGGTGGTGGATGCCTGGAATGCGCTCCTGAGAGGTGGTGGAGAGTAAAACTGTGACTGAGTTCAAAGAAGCGTGGGATGAACACAAAGGATCTAGAATCAGAAAAAGACCCCTTGACCCAGAAGTGAAGTAAGGCCAGTACTGGGCAGACTTGTGTCTGTATCTGGCTGTTTGGTGGAGGATGGGCAGGGGAGGGCTTCAATGGCTGGGAGGGTGTAGATGGGCTGGAGTAAGTCATAACAGAGATTTCGGCAGTTGGAACCCAAGCACAGTACCGGGTAAAGCTTTGGATTCTAGCCCAGAAAGAGCTAAGAAGAAAAAATTAAAAATTTTAAATTGAATCAGGTTGGGTAGACTGGATAGACCATTCGGGTCTTTATCTGCCGTCATCTACTATGTTACTATATCCTTTAATTGTACAGTTCTGAGTACTGATTCAGGGGCCAATGCTCAAAGGCTCGTGGTAGAGTGAAGACTCTATCACAAAATCAAGATCAAAATAGTGCCACATGATGCTCAAACTAATGAGTGTGCAAATTAATGTTATGGTAGAATCATGGCAGTAATTTGTGGCTCAGCGCAAAATGTCAACTTTCCTGTCAGCTTCTGAGCGGTGATTGTCTCAGGCATTTACAGAAGGGCTGACATGAAAACAAAACAAACCCTACCCAACCACAGCATGCATCAACCTCTTACCCCCAACCCAACCATTCTTCCAGCCCTTTCCCCAAAAATCATATCCCTGGTGACTACCCCATAAGACCAACTTCTTCCCAATCAAACCCCCTTCCCAAAATAAAAAAAAAGGTAACCCAGTAGCCGAGTGCCCTCCTCCTCATTCTAAAAAAACATTTGCCCTGGTGGTTGAGTGGCCCTCATTGGCCCTCCCCCAGTCACAAACAAAATGTTCTGGTAGTCTTATCAGAAACACACCTCCCCTTACCCCCATACCTTGTATGAGGCAGGAACAATGTCCGCTCACTCCTTACTCTGGGCGCATTGTCTTTTCATAATGCAGTGCCCTGCCCTACGCAGTGCATGCTGGTATACACTGAATAGGGCCTTTCTACCATATAAAGGAGTTTTTCCCCTTATACTGTAATTAGGCCCCCACTCAGTGCATCCCAGGATACATCTCATGGGACTGGGTGCCACCATTTTGAAGATGTTGGTGCCCAGAGGCAGGAGTGATTAGGCATCTCTCCTACAAGGTATGAGAGTCTGGGGGTGTACTTCTGCTGACTGGAGAGAAGGGAAAGGAGGGGAGGGGACTGTAGACTAAAGGTAGGGGAAGTAAGAGGGCTGGAGGGGTCATTTGTGTCTGGGGGAGGAGGGGGGTCAGAGGAGCCACTAAACAAGCAGCATTTTTTAAATATTGGGGAAGGGGGAATTGAGGCAGATGCTCACTACTTGTCAGGTTGGGAGGGGGGCACCATTAGATCACAAAGGTATATTTTTTAATTAGGGGAAGGGGGCTCACTTCAGGTTGGGTCAGGCTCAGCATGGTAGGTGGGGGGGGGGGGAAGGAAGAGTCCTGGGCTGGATAATCAGGTTAGAAGGAAAGGGAACTGTTACATTGTTTCCCATGCTAAACATATGTGAGAAGCTTCTTTTTTTCTTGGAGTATGGAGTGTGTAATGATGACATTAATATGCATTTTAAAATACAATGGTACCTCGGTTTACGAGTGCACCGGTTTGCGAGTGTTTTGCAAGACGAGCAAAACATTCGCAAAATCGGCGCCTCGGAAACCGAGCGCGCTTCGATTTGCGAGCGCTCCTCCTGCGAACCGGCACCCTCCCCCCCGCGATCCGGCACCCCCCCGCCGCCATCGGGCACCCCCCCCCCCCGCCGTGACCTGAGGTCCCCCCAACCCACCCGAACCCTCTTCTTACTTTCTGTAGCCTCCGCAGCGGCACTGGCACCAGCATGTCCTGTGCATGGTGCCGGTGCCTGAAGATCTACTTCCTGTGCTGGGCCTACTTCCTGTGCCGGTGCCTGAAGTAGATCTTCAGGCACCGGCACCACGCACAGGACATGCTGGTGCCAGTGCCGCTGCGGAGGCTACAGAAAAGTAAGAAGAGGGTTCGGGTGGGTTGGGGGGACCTCAAAAGCAAATTGCATCACTTTTCCACATAATCACCTTTTTTGCAATTATGATGTCACCAATTTTTATATGATGCAATCCCTGAATTTTTTAAGGGTTTGATGTCTGAGTATCAACCATTAAAGATCGTTGCGTTCTGAAAGTTCAGTATTGCTGAAAATGAAGGCTAATCCTAAATATGTGGAAACGGATGCCATGGCTTTTACACGTGCAGGAGTTAAGTTGTGGAAAAGCCTGGTTGGTCAAATCCAAAAATGTAGAGATAAGAGCTCATGTAGGAAAATGCTGAAAACACAATTATTTGTAGATGCATTTCTTTGAGAAATTGATTTTATGTAAGGATTGAATCTGTTTGTTTTGTTCTTACCTTTTTCTGAATTTTATAATATTTTATGTATGCAACTATTTGTAAACCATTTTGGAATAAAACGATATATAAATTTTAAAAATAAATAAATAAATTTTCCCCAGCATCCTAATGACTTCTTAATACCATCAGAAAAGAATGCTTTAGGTTGAGCACACAAAAATATGAAAGTGCAGAAATGTTTTGAAGAGCCCTCATAAATACTAACCCCCTCCTTTATGGAGCCACACTAGTGTTTTCATTGCCAACCACGATGGTAAGAACTCCGATGCTCATAGAATTCCTGTCAGGGTTCTTACCGTCATGACCAGCGCTAAAAATGTTAGAGCAGCTTTGTAAAGGAGGGGGTAATAACATATGCTATTGGTATGAAGAACTGGCATTTATGTACGTACTGTAAGTGCTAGGCGATGTTCTATAAAGTGCATGCCAAAATCATTTAGCACATTAGAACATACTAGCCATACTGCAGTGTTCTCCCTAGGGCCTTTTAGCCGGGTGGTCCAACCGGGTAATTTAGATGACCGCCCAGCTATCATCCACTGTGAATTCTACTGCTGCCGCTGGTGCTGCTCAACACCAAAAAAAAAAAAAAAAACCGGCATGGAGATTTCACACTTTAGCCCATAGTGAACTTATGCTCTGGGGCTCTTACGTGTGCATGCCGGCTTCCCTTCTCTTCCCTCCGAAACCAGAAGTTAAGTCCGGGGGGGGGGGGCGGGAGAAGAGAAGGGAAGCTGGCACGCACATGTTAGAGCCCCGAAGCATGCGTTCGCTATGGGCTAAGGCGGGAGACAGGTCATTGAAGCTTACAATTTGCTTTTCTTGCTGCCGGGTCCTGCCTACTTTCTGTTTCCGCGAAGGCAGGACCCGGCAGTATTTCCCCAATAGGTCAATCGCGATCTTGGGCCGATCAGCCTTCCTCTCCCCGATGGTAGAATTGACATCGGGGAGAGGAATGCTGGTCGGCCCGAAGCAGAGAGAGCTTGGGGCGGTGGCGGCAGTGGCTTTGGTGCCTGTTATCCGATGGCGGCGGCTCTCTTTCAACAGATCAAATGGAATGATGGAAGTGGGGGAAAGGGAAAGGAGAGAGTTAAATGCCAGACCATGGGAGTATGGAAGAGGGAAGGGAAGAAGAGGAGAGAGATGCCAGACCATTGGAGGAGGGAAGGGAAGAAGATGGATACCAGAATAATAGGGGTGAAGGGAGAGATTGAAGTGGAATACAAGGAGAGAAGATGCCATATAGAAGGGGCAGAGAGAGGGTAGACAGTGGATGAAAGGAAGAGAGTGACAAGACTATGAGGAAAGCAGAAACCAGAGAAGACAATGTAGAAAAAAATTATATTTATTTTTTTTTTGCTTTAGGGGAGATGCATCGCTGTTTCTGTGGTGTTGCATTGAATGCAGAGTCCAGCTTCTGGTGGTTCAATTTAACCTTTGTCTACGTTTTTCTATTTTATCCCCCCTTTTACAAAACTGTAGAGCGTTTTCTTAGCACCAGCCATGGTGGTAATTGCTCAGAATTCTATGAGAGTCTGAGCTGTTACCACCATGGCTAAAAAACCACATTACAGTTTTGGATGCTGCCTTTTCCTAGGTACACTCTTGTGTGATGTGTGGATTGTTACTAAAAATCATGTTTTTCATACAGATGGGGGGGGGGTCAAAAAATGATTGGGCCTCGGGTATCACATATGCTATGTACACCACTGCCTTCAAAGTTTATATCTAATCCACAAGCTTGCTTTTAGGACCTACAGGGTATGTATCCCTCTGATTCATGACAATTTCACTTCTCATGTTATCTTATCCATTCTTTTTATTATACAACTGCCCAGATAAGCATCATTCTTTGACGTGATTGGACCTTTGGCAACAGTGTTCTCCCCAGAAATTTTTTCCAGCCATGAAAAACATTTGCTGCATTTAGTGTGCCGGAGTTAAAAAGGTTTGAGAGACGCTGCTCTATACCATTTGAAAGAGGGCAAATATCTAATTATTCATTTCTAGAATTGGATACCTCTTAAATTTAATAAAAAATTATGGAACAAGTGTCAAACCTTAAGAAAGGCAGTCATATTGAGCATTGGAAAATAACTAATAATAATTAACTAATACAAATAGTACACATTTAGGGCTCCTTTTAGTAAGCTGCGATAGCAGTTTTACCGCACGCTTAGCTCGCGCAGAATTGCTGCACGTGCTAGACGCTAACGCCAGCATTGAGCAGGCATTAGTTCTAGCCATGTAGTGCGGCAATTCTGCACGCGCTAAAAACGCTATTGCAGCTTAGTAAAAGGAACTCTTAATTTTCCTCACCACCAAATTTCACAGTCCCGCCCCACCCGGCTACTTTTTCATGCCACCCGGCTGGAAAAAATTTCTGGGGAGAACACTGTACT